>NC_140372.1:1285000-1315000 GCF_054491055.1 Hypomesus nipponensis
GAGGTATCCTCTTGTGACCACTAGATGGCGCTGTAAGCCATGGTAATAACCTGGTGGAGTCAGAGAGCATGGCAGACTGGACCAAATCACACAAACTACATCTAAAACGAACTGAATAGTATATAGTTATAACAGTATATACTTATAATAGTATATAGTCATAATAATATGTTGTTGTAAAAATATATACTTACACAATGATATAGATATAATATTACATAGTTACACTGTAAAAGTATATGGTTATACTATGTTGTTATAATAGTGTATCTTTAGAATAGTGTACATTTATTATAATAGTTTGTCGTTATTTTTTATATTATTTTCATTATTAGTATTTTGAAAAGCAACATGTCTATGAAAATCACCTGTTTAGCTTCTCACTAACAAGGGAAGAAGCCACACACATCCATACATTATTGTTGGACTGTAGTTGAGGAATTGAGATATTATTGGACTGTAGTACAGTTGTTATTTTGTATGTACAAACATGTGTTTAGGCCTATATAGTTATTGTTGCAATTAAGATGTTGTTGTTGCCCTGCAGTTTCAGTTACACAGACCCTGAATGCTAGTAGAGGTTGTAACACAGACCCTGAACGCTAGGAGA
This sequence comes from Hypomesus nipponensis, assembly GCF_054491055.1. Taxonomy (NCBI): domain Eukaryota; kingdom Metazoa; phylum Chordata; class Actinopteri; order Osmeriformes; family Osmeridae; genus Hypomesus; species Hypomesus nipponensis. The sequence continues at coordinate 1,285,611 of NC_140372.1, forward strand.
GGTTGTAACACAGACCCTGAACGCTAGGAGAGGTTGTAACACAGACCCTGTATGCTAGGAGAGGTTATAACACAGACCCTGAATGCTAGTAGAGGTTGTAACACAGCCCCTGAATGCTAGGAGAGGTTATAACACAGACCCTGAATGCTAGGAGAGGTTATAACACAGACCCTGAATGCTAGTAGAGGTTGTAACACAGCCCCTGAATGCTAGGAGAGGTTATAACACAGACCCTGTATGCTAGGAGAGGTTATAACACAGACCCTGTATGCTAGGAGAGGTTATAACACAGACCCTGTATGCTAGGAGAGGTTATAAGGTGTGAGACTGTCATCAGTGGACTGGAAGGATCTGGAAGAACGTCCTCCACACAACAGAATGTCTTTCAACCCAGTTTACTCTGGGTAACCTTTTGTGAAATGTCCATATGTTTTATTAAATTCAGCCCACACACACGTTCACACAGACACACACATCTTTCTGATTCTGACTGATGTCATCCCATATGGTGGGTTGTACACAGATGACATCTGGAGGGAACTGATATAACAAACTGTTGCCATGACCACTGTTTTACAACCAGAGTTTAATGATACAAATTTTGTTTTTTGTACTGACTTACACCAATTATGTATTTCTTAAAATTAATCAAATCAAATGTCAACTTTCATCCAGGAAGGTAGACCTTATCTGACTGTAGGGGGTTAGCTATCGGGGTGACTGAGTTTGGTAAGTTCTAGATACCCCCGCCCGCCCGCTTGAAATGCTGACTTGCAACTTGAATACGTCTTCACACAAAGGCTACTGATGAGATAAGGGTTGCACCCGGTCCTGCAATTTCACAGGTTTCCCTCCTCCCAGTGTTGCCAAGCACAGCCACACTGCCTCAGCCCTCCTCCTGCACCTCAGTAATTACCAGGCTGATAGACTGAGAACTGCTTGTTGTATTATCTTCTCACAAGTTAATTTCTGTCCGTGTGTGAGGTGATCCCAGTCCATCAGGAGGTATTGTACAGACTATATTCACCACGAGGCTCGTGGGGTTTATGAAGGCAGCTAATAATTAATAATCACTTCAGTAAAGTAGCACACATTATGTTGATTTTCGGACGTCTTGGTGCAATTCATGGAGCAAACGTTACGGTGTGTGTGGGGGGGGGGGGTAGGAACCAACGTGGCTGAGGTAACCAGTCATAGTATAAAAAAAAAAAAAAAAGGTTTATTCTTCAAACGGGTAAAAACAGACAAGGTACTCACAGCTACAGCAGTTTGAATGGAGGCCCCTGGTTTGGCTTTGACCTTCTGCCAGATGACATACACCTACATGCCCCTAGGCCCTCACAGGCCCCCAGGCTCCCTCTGAAACCCTGCCTCTACCTGCCTCAACCCTCTGCCTGCCTCTTTGCCTGCCTCTCTACCTGCCTCTCTGCCTGCCTCTCTGCCTGCCTATTTGCCTGCCTCTCTGCCTGCCTCTATGCCTGCCTCTATGCCTGCCTCTGTACTTGCCTCTCTGCCTGCCTCTCTACCTGCCTCTATGCCTGCCTCTCTACCTGCTTCTCTGGCTGCCTCTCTGCCTGCCTCTTTGTCTGCCTCTACCTGCCTCTCTGCCTGCCTCTCTGCCTGCTTCTACCTGCCTCTATGCCTGCCTCTGTACCTGCCTCTATTCCTGCCTCTACCTGCCTCTGCCTGCCTCTGTACCTGCCTCTCTGCCTGCCTCTATGCCTGCCTCTATACCTGCCTCTATGCCTGCCTCTGTACCTGCCTCTCTGCATGCCTCTGCCTGCCTCTCTGCATGCCTCTGCCTGCTTCTCTGCATGCCTCTGCCTGCCTGTCTGCCTGCCTCTTTACCTGCCTTTGCCTGCCTCTCTGCCTGCCTCTCTGCCTGCCTCTCTGCCTGCCTCTCTGCCTGCCTCTTTGCCTGCATCTGCCTGCCTCTCTGCCTGCCTCTCTGCCTGCTTCTACCTGCCTCTCTGCCTGCCTCTTTGCCTGCCTCTGTACCTGCCTCTATTCCTGCCTCTACCTGCCTCTTCCTGCCTCTCTGCCTGCCTCTCTGCCTGCCTCTCTGCCTGCCTCTCTACCTGCCTCTCTGCCTGCCTCTCTGCCTGCCTCTCTACCTGCCTCTGCCTGCCTCTCTACCTGCCACTACCTGCCTCTGCCTGCCTCTCTGCATGCCTCTGCCTGCCTCTCTGCCTGCCTCTCTGCCTGCCTCTCTGCCTGCCTCTCCACCTGCCTCTCCGCCTGCCTCTATGCCTGCCTCTATGCCTGCCTCTATGCCTGCCTCTCTACCTGCCTCTCTGCCTGCCTCTCTACCTGCTTCTGCCTGCCTCTCTGCATGCCTCTCTGTCTAGCTGCGTATCTCACAGCCTTTAGAAAGACACAGAGGGTTATGAGCTATCGTTAAATGGACACGCAGGTCTTTTGATTTTTTAATTGTAATTGTAATCCTCTCCACTTAAGGACTTGGAAATGGCACCGTTTGAAATCCCCCAACACACCCCTCCGTCTCTCCCCCCCCCTCCCCGTCTCTCTCCCCTCCCTCCCCCCCCTCACCACAGACGAGGAATATTCATGTCCGGCGCTTGTCCACTTCTCTCTCTCTCTCCCCGCGAAACATTAAAAGGTGTAATCTGACTGAAATGGAAATCACAGTTCTTGAAAACAAATTAGGGACAAAGATAACAGCCCTGCTGCTCTCTCAGTCCGAGAGGCCCCGTCTCCACTGGGGGGGGGGCGGGGGCGAGGGGGGGGGGTGGAGGGGCTGAGGGGGGGAGGTGGTGAGGGGGTTGTAAGGGAGCGAGGGAGAGGGCCTTTTTTAAGCCCCTAAATTGCGGTGGGCTTGTTATCATGAGGTAATAGTAAGCTGTCATCCTAGCTGGCTTGATTACAAGGTTATAGCAAACAACCCTGTCTAACTGCTCGGCTGGACTGAGTTCGGCGGAGGATGTGTATGTGTGAGGGGTGTGTAAGGGTGTGTGTGTGTGTGTGTGAGGGGTGTATGTGAACATCCCCATCATTCATCAAGCTGATCCAAGCGTCTGGTGTGATGGTTGTTGTCACGAGGCTCTGTAACTCAGGATAATTGTCCGTTCTCTTCAGCAGGTGATTTTGTATAGACCTCCTCCTGGTTATCTACCCTCTCCATCACCAGCTAGCAAAACACAACGCTTTGAAAAGAATTTGCAGACTTGCTTCTTTTGGAGCCGACTGACAATTGGTGTCCTGGGAGGGCAGAGGTCCTTGGGGGAGGGGCCGTGGACAGACAGACCCACTCACATCCACGTGTCCTGGGTGAGACTCAAACAAACAGAAACAAGCCTTGTCATATTTCAGAGGTGAAACTGGTAGAAAATCAACAGTTTAGGACCTCTCCTTCAACCCGACATCCTCCCTTCCCTGTCTTCCGCAGACAATAGAACAACACACAAACACAACTGGATGTCACCTCCACCCTGCCTGGTCACCTCCTCCCTGCCTGGTCACCTCCTCCCTGCCTGGTCACCTCCACCCTGCCTGGTCACCTCCTCCCTGCCTGGTCACCTCCACCCTGCCTGGTCACCTCCTCCCTGCCTGGTCACCTCCTCCCTGCCTGGTCACCTCCTCCCTGCCTGGTCACCTCCTCCCTGCCTCGTCACCTCCTCCCTGCCTGGTCACCTCCACCCTGCCTGGTCACCTCCTCCCTGCCTGGTCACCTCCTCCCTGCCTGGTCACCTCCTCCCTGCCTGGTCACCTCCTCCCTGCCTGGTCACCTCCTCCCTGCCTGGTCACCTCCTCCCTGCCTGGTCACCTCCTCCCTGCCTGGTCACCTCCACCCTGCCTGGTCACCTCCACCCTGCCTGGTCACCTCCTCCCTGCCTGGTCACCTCCTCCCTGCCTGGTCACCTCCTCCCTGCCTGGTCACCTCCTCCCTGCCTGGTCACCTCCTCCCTGCCTGGTCACCTCCTCCCTGCCTGGTCACCTCCACCCTGCCTGGTCACCTCCTCCCTGCCTGGTCTATCTGCTTTTCTCTATACTGCAGCCTTCCACCAGGCTCTTGTTGGGCCCACTTTCACTCAATTAAAGGGAATTGGAGTTACAAATTTGTTACAAACCACGCCTGTTGAGATCCTGAAAGTGGAGTGTGTGTTGGTGGGAGAGCTGGAGTTGAAGGGTGAGGTTAAAGTGGGGGGGTAAAGAAGGGGGGTGGTTTCTGCTAGCTTGCCCCTGGTCCCCAAGTGGAGCAGGGCAGGGTACTGATACTGAGGGGCCTGGAGGAGAGGAGCCCAGCCTGCCAGCGCTCTGTCCATTAGGGGAACAAGACCCTCCATTGTTGCCCGGGGAAGTGATGAGGTTGCAAATAGAATCCCGCAGAGGGAAACAAAGATGAGGGTCTGGCCGGCTGAAACCAGACGCCATAGCAGGTGCCCCTCACGGACACCTTAATTGATCTCATTTGTTACATATACCTCCCGATCAAGCTGTTATCATCGTCCAGACGTCCCACGGAGGCTGCGCTGTGTCACCGCCGGGCGGGGTGGGGAGAGGGGGGGGGGAGGGGGAGAGGGGGAGGGCAGGCCTCCTCATCAGGACTGGGCCTCTACTCTTACAGGCTACATTTCACCAGCGACCACGCCGACCCTGAAACAAGAGGCCTCCAAATATACCAATTACACCCGCTTTTCTTGTCCTTTTGTAAGGGAATTCTCGTTTTTTTTCTGTCCTTCTGAGGAGACAAAGTGTCCAATTGTCCGTTGGTGGGTCTGGCCGTCCTGCTCAAACAGCCATGGCTGCTTGACAGGAAGCCAGAAGGATCAGATGTGCTTTTAATGGTTTTAAGATTGAACACAGTTACAGGAGAGAGCTGTGAGGCCAGAGAGCTGTGAGGCCAGAGCTCTGTATGCCTTCTGGATTTTCACACAAGCTCGGACTCTGTACAGTTAGCATGTTAGCATGGGGCTATTACAGGCTGGGATCAGTGACTCCTCATTCTTACTCTGACAGCTGCTTTGTTGCGTGCACTTGTGACACAAGACACGATCGTACGTTGGCCGGTCACGGACGTAGTTCCCAAGACTTCACATTGTTCACGTCAAGAAAGGATTCATTTGCATCCCTAACAAGGTAGTCCTCATGCAGGACTAATTACTGTTGTAGTGTGTGAGGCTGCTGTGGGCCAGACCTGGCTGGAGGGCAGGTCCTTGTTGTGCCGCTCCCACAGCAGGCTGCCCCTTGGTGGGCCAGAAGAGCTGGTGTGACCCCCAGGGTCTTGCAGGGCCACATACGGTCATGCCATCTCCCCCTCGCTCTGTCTCTGCCCCCCCCCCCCCCCCACACACACACCACCATCCTGGCAGCGTGTCGGCTGAGAGCTCCTCAAGCTGCTGTTGCATATCGTCCTTCCAGCGTTCCACTTGGCTGTCACGGACCAGGCCCGGCGCCATTCAACCCAATTAGTCCAATCCTCTCGGAAAATCACATTTTAGTTTTGCCCCCATCCATCATATGCCAATCTCAGTGGAAGTAAGAGAGCCACCCGTTAATGAGGGCGCGGCCGGCGGCGGCAGAAGGCCTGGCGCGAGGACGGACTGTTTCAACCGTCGGGTGGCATCACCATGCGAAGCTCTGGGTTTGATTTTTTTTGTCAGCGTTAAAGCAAATGATCTGAGACTAATAGGGAGCTTGTTTCCTCTCCAGACGCTGATTAAAAGGCCTGGCGATCCTGAGGGTGTGCCCTGGTCCCCGTCCAGCTCAAACCCCCGCTCCGCCACTCCTGTAATGTCACTTTGGACACTGTCTGTCTCCCTCAGGTCCTAACTCCGTTTTCGGCGTGTTTTTGTTCCCAGGGAACACGGGGGCAGGAAATCTACACTTCCTTTGGGGTGATAATTAAGGGGAGCATCCCAAATTAATCATGAGATTCAGCAGGGCGAGGCGCTGCCACCCCTGGACAGGAGCAAAGCTGCCCTCGGCTAGCAGCGCGGAGACAAACAAGTGCACAGAAGGCGATGTGACACAAAAATTCATATAAGTATAAAATGTTACACTCATTTTCCCTGTCAGCTTGTCACATTGAATTATAAAGGTTGATTCGCTTATCTGGCTAAGATACGCCCGGTCATCTGAATATGATCATATGGTCAACGTCTCTGTCGAGGCCTGGCTGGGCTAAGCAGGCAACACAGGACTCGCACATGAAGGGAAGCTGCTATCAACACTGGGAGGGAAACCCTCACAAAATATTCTGGGTTTTTAACAGATAAAATCTAATTCTATTATCAAGAAGATAATTACAAACTCTGATTGTCTTTGTGCTTTCCTGAGCTCATATCAAAAAACTCACCGTGTCCTTTTCAAGGTCCAACCCTCACATCCACTTCAGTTCACCTTCTCCCCACTTTCATTAAGCTAATACTCTTAGATAAGTCTGCATTTCTGTCTTTCAATTTATCTTTGGAGTTTTTTTCCCCCCACATTCTCTAATTAGCACAGTGCCTTCAGGCTGTTTGTGACCTTTCCATATGTAAATACACGGTTGCCTCTCTCTCTCTCAGTCTCTCTCTCTGTGTCTCTCTCTCTCTCTGTCTCTCTCTCTCTCTCTCTCTCTCTCTCTCTCTCTCTCTCTCTCTCTGTCTCTGTCTCTGTCTCTGTCTCTCTCTCTCTCTCTCTCTCTCTCTCTCTCTCTCTCTCTTTCTCTCTCTCTCTCTCTCTCTCTCTCTCTCTCTCTCTCTCTCTCTCTCTCTCTCTCTTAGCTCTCTCCTCTCTTCCCTCTCTCTCCAGTGACAGAATGTGGAGAGTTAGACAGAGGCAGTGTCTGTGTGACACCACTAAGGGCATGTTTGGCAGCTGCTGGTGATGTGAGTGAGCGAGGTGTTCGCTGGCTGATGGCTGAAGATTGAAGAGTGACAGGTGTGACACTGTAGCCTGACGCAATGCGGAGCAACTGTCTCCTGTCACTTCACTTCTCTGCCTCTTCTAGAGCTTCTCTCTGTCTGTCCTTCAGCTGCTCCTGCCCTGGGTGTCAACACAGGGCCGCTGCCCTGCCAAGGAGCAGTCCTCTCCCCTCTGCATGGAGCTTTCAGGCTCTGCTCCTCTACAGGGGAAGTGGAACCTGTGTGTTTCTAGATTGCTGAAACGACAGTAACCGGTTCTGTGTGGAGACGTCAAAGTAATGTCGGAGGTGACATAATGTTAAAGCTACCTGTGCCAGTTCATTTTCACCTGTGGGTCCCGTCACTGCTGTCATCTTAAGTGTGAATCTGAACTGTGAGCATGTAACGCATTGTCCTCTTCATACACCTCCAAACTACAGTGGTACTTTTATACACTTTACACATTACAGAAGCCAGGAAGAGGCCAAATGTTTCTCTTTCTGTGGCAGAGTTGCCTTTTAATTATTATCTGTAACTGATGAGGTGAGTAGTAACAATGTCTCTTCTTCAGACCGTCAGTATTAACTGTTACCTTGTGGTTGAAGCGATCAGTGTGGTTTCATGTTTTGTTGTGGATTTAGCACAGTGGTTAGAGCATCTGGCTGCTGATCAAGAGGTCACAGGTTGGATTCCGCCCTGTTACTCCCCTTTGGAGGGGAGTGTCTGCCAAACAAGCCTATTATATTGTTGCCAGATGGGCTGATGTCTACAATATGGCTCTGATGTCAAATCAGAGAGCCAGAAGAGGATATTGGTGCAGCTCTCTAACTGGTCGATCATTCATGTGTGCTGGTGGGTGAATGGGATCCTGCAGTACTCGGAGAGCAATGGTCTGATGTGTGCATTGGGCTGGCTGGTGATATCTTTGGATCCATGATGCAGCCTTTGTTTGGGCACCAAACTGGCAGCATCTCGTTTTTTGGAGCGCAGAAGTGGACAGAGATGCTCATGATTGTGTTTATATGGCTGCTATTCCACCGAGACAGAGACTAAGTGTTTTTAGTGGCATTAGCATATATTAACAAGGAGACGCTAGTTTGCCAAGCTACATTACTTTAAAAGACAGATAGAGAAATGCACACAGTGAATTTAAGTGGATCAGTAATATGGCATATTAATGAGCCATAATCTGTTGTGCCATTTTATAGTTTAGAAATGAATCAACTCTTAACCTGTGTTAGTTATAAATATAGCAATTGTCAAAAAGAGACGTAGCAAAAGTTTGAAAGACAGAACAACATTCTCTGTAGTAAAACATGCATCATGCATAGAAGACCCGCTGAGTAAATACGTCTGAAATGGACGCTGTGATAATTGTTTAACTTGAGCTCACGTTTAAATGTATGAATAATGTGAACAAACGGCAGGTCTGTGCGTTCGTTTCCACGGAGATGTGGTGTGTTCAGGGACCAGTCTCCTGGGAGCGCCGCCCTCCTCTGCTAGATTTAATACCTCTAAAGTGTGTAATTGCTGATCAGAGAGCGAGCTTCTGTGTGTGGTGTGTAAAGGACTTCTTTCAGAGTGAAGAGGCTGGGGGGTGGAGGAAAGCTACACCTCTGGTATCATTTGGTTCATGTGCTGGTGGAGGGTGGAGCGTGGAGCCTCTGCACAGGGGCAGCAGCGCAGGGGCAGCAACGCTGGGGCAGCAGGGGTGGTGTCTCTTTACTGAGGCCCTTTGTGCTGGGGGCTGGGCCAGGCTGTAGCTGGGCGGCCCGGGGTCACGCTCAGCTACTGGAGAAGCTGCTGGCAGAGATTCGTATCTCCCTCTGACCTCTGCAGGAGGGACCCGGGGCCCCTGGTGTCCCTGTCTCCTGGACACAATGCAGCCCCCCCCCTCGCGTGCACCTGCTGTGTGGGGCGGCAGCCAGGGTAAACATTCCAGCAGGACACTGATGCAGGGTGACCAGAGTGACCGTTTCTCACAAACCCTCCAGTGCTGGCAGGACCTGGCCGCACACAGACAGACAGGCACACAGACAGACAGGCACACAGACAGACAGGCACACAGACAGACAGGCACACAGACAGACAGACACACAGATAGACAGACACACAGACAGACACACAGACATGGTAGAACAGTTGAACAAGAGAAGCGAAAGAAAAGTATGTATTAAAGTGACAGTAAAAAGAAAAAGGAGAACACTTTTTTTTTAATTTTTTTTTTTTATCAACTTAATTATAATACTTTTATGATTTACGTGTTACTTTTGTAGAATTTAAATTGTATTATTATTGTTAATAATAATGATAATAATAATGATAATAACATAATTATTAATATTGTTATGGTTATTATTATTGCATTTTATCATCACTATTATTAAAATATGTGTTTGCAAAAATAATAATATTGACCATTTTTCATTTTTTCTGTAAAAATTCACAAACCATCCTTTCAGGTTATGGTACAGGCAAAAGACAACAGTAAAAAATACACCACAGCTTATCAGAGATAAAGGATATGAACATCTGCTATTTTAAACAATTACCTCATCTTCAGCACTCAAACTGCATATCTGTTTACCCTCAAACTGCATATCTGTTAACAGTGTATCAAATGGTATATCTGCTAACGGTGTATCAAACTGCATATCTGTTAACGGTGTATCAAACGGTATATCTGCTAACGGTGTATCAAAGTGCATATCTGTGTAGTCTGGTCACAGTGCAGCTGATCTTACTGGAATCCTGCTAATGAGCTGCAGACACTGGAGCTTTTAGAAATGAAATCCTGTCAAGTTATTACTTTAACAATAACAATTTGCCTTCAGCTCCTCAGATTATTTTTATTTTGTATCTTTTCAATTAATATATTATATACAAACAATTATATTTTAAAAAATATATAAAGAAATTGCTAAATACAGTTGAAAAGTAAAGTCTGTACGATAAGTCTGTACAATTTGAATTTGCCACTACAATATTCCGACGGTATAAATAATTGTAGAAATACACAGTCATTTTATTGTTTTTGTAGAGTTATTTTGTGGCAAAACCTTGGAATAAAATTACAAAAAAAGCCAAAGGTTTTGTGTTTTTTATTGAAATTAAGAATGTATTTTTATATTTCTTGTAAAATAAAATTAAAATCTTACTATATACAATTAAACACAGTTATTTTTATACATATATTTATATATATGAAAACATATGTATTTAATAAATGTATTGAATATGTTACGACACAATACTATATACATTTGAGCCCCCCAAAAAAAGAAGAAGAATTTTGGTCTCAATTAAATATGATTTTTTTGGCTAATATTGTCACCCTGGCAAACATTTCCTTTCTTCCTAAACGTGAGGATAGGGAGCTTGTACCACCAGGAAAGTGTTAATTACTGAAAGAATAACCATCTCCAATTTACTACACGCCCCCCCCCCCCCCCCCCCCCCCCAAGCCTTGTTAGTCGTCAACCTCTGGGATCATTGTGTGGCAGTGTGCTATTGGTGGGGCTTCACAGTTCTCTCTGAAAGAGAGAAGAAAGGGAGAATGGGTTGAAATAATTTGTTTAATTTGGAGCGGCTCCCAGCCCAGCAGGTGAGGATGGAAATCTGGATGAGAAGAAGGGGAAGAGGGGGGAGGGTGTTTTTGGGGGACTGGAGTGGGGGCATTGGGGTAGCTCTGGGGTGTCTGTATCACACTTCACCCTGCCCCAGCTGCCCCTCTACCCCCCTGCCCCAGCTGCCCCCCTACCCCCCTGCCCCCCTACCCCCCCTGCCCCAGCTGCCCCCCTGCCCCAGCTGCCCCAGCTGCCCCAGCTGCAGACCCATGGTGCTGTCCCTGTCCCCCTCTCCCACCTCTATTTCCCCCACCTCCCCTCACCCTCATCTCCACCTCCCCCACCTCCCCTCACCCCCACCCACTATCCCCTTCTCCTCGTCTGCCCTTCCTCCCAACCGCGCCAACACAAAGCCAGTTTCTAATTATCTCTGAATAGCAATTTTATTGAACCCTAATTTGAAGTAATGGATTGTGATAGGTGGTGAGGGAGGAAGAAAGAGTTTTTTCCTCCTAATTGTCAGGTCACTTATATTGTCATTGTTAGTTGTCTCTGTGAAAGCCTATAATGCCCTCTCTTTGACCGTCAACCCTCTGGTAACCAAACACAACACTGGGGAAACTATCACCCTCCGGAATGAGCTTGTCTACAAACTTCAACAGAAAAACACACCAAATACATTTATGCTTTCCTAAACCTTTCCTAAATCTTTTCAATTTTCAGATTATTATAAAAAAAAGAAAAAAAAAAAAAAAAAAGGAGCCCTAAGCTAAAGACTCCACTCCAGGTCCAGGTGAAACATCTGAGTCTAGAAAGTCGCTTTCTCCAGGGTCGGTGGCCCTGCTGAGCGAGACAAGGGGGAAACGGGGGAGACGAGGGAGACGGGAGTCCTCATCAGACCTTCAGAGTCAAGGAGGAGGTGAGGAGGTGAGGAGGTGACTCAGACTGCTGGGTGAGTCTCAGTCTACAGGACTCTTGTTTCTCTTCCACTTTCTCTCCTCTCTCCTTCTCTTCTCCCTCCCTCTCCCTCCTTCCTCAGCCTCATTGTGAATATCCTAGATAATGAAGAGCATGTTAAAGAGTGAAGCGGTGTGTGGGGAACGAGGCAGGTGAGAGTAGGACCCAGAGACTGTGCTCTTCCCTTCCTGCTGGTCCTGTTTCAGACAGGCTGTGCTGTGAGAGACAAGACAGGCCTCAGATTCTGTCTTGTTTCAGAGAATGAGAATCTGTGCCCAGATTGAGTTGTTGTTATGACAAGGATTTCCCTTTATATCAGGTCATAGAAAAACAATGTTTGCCTTGGATTTCTGGCTTGTGGACGTACATTACAATGGGAAGATTTTCATTTTTTCTGAGACGAGTTGTGGGGCTCCGGTTGGAGGGCTCTTCCTCTCTCTTCCTCTCTCCTCCTCTCTCTTCCTCTCTCTTCCTCTCTCTTCCTCTCTCTTCCTCTCTCCTCCTCTCTCCTCCTCTCTCTTCCTCTCTTCCTCTCTCCTCCTCTCTCTTCCTCTCTCTTCCTCTCTCTTCCTCTCTCTTCCTCTCTCTCCTCCTCTCTCCTCCTCTCTCTTCCTCTCTCCTCCTCTCCCTTGTCTGTCAATCAAACTGCAGCCCAGTAGATGAGCTAAAATACCAGATTGCTATTCACCAATGCAATTCAAATATCACACCCAAGCTTAAGGATAAGACCCGAGTAACAAGATCATTTATTTCTCGGTGTTTTCAGTATCCATGTCTTACAGCACAGCAGAGCACAAAGCCCTCGTCAAACAGATAAAAGCAAAGATAACTTGTTTTCTGTTTTCTCTGTCTGCCTGCTGGACTTAGCTAGCCCTCTCCTGTATTAGTTCAGAGATGTAGCATATCATGCTGGGTTGGAAACCAGCTCTCTGGTACAAGCTTTCTTTTCCTAAAATGAGTTGTTATATTTATATGTATTTTGGGAGATTCATGGTACATGGTCAAATAGAGGAACAAGATAATTGTGACAAATAATTGCATGAAAGAAACTATGTAAAATATGTATGATATGTTAATGCATCGTCTGACATTTTGTGGTTATGACAATAATGAATTAAAACAGTATGCTAAATTCTTATTCATGCAGGTTATTCAGATTTGACGAATATATTCATTTCTATCAGTAAGTCATACATATACATTTGTGTTTTTGTAAATGTATGAAATACACAAATAAATCACGCTTCAGATCACGGAAGACATATTAGTTCCTTTAGGCAAGTTTAACATCAAAATGTAATTAATTACTGTAAAACCACCAAAAACATGTTCAATCTATTTATATATGATAATCTTTTTGCAATGTTGAGCATTTTAGCCACAGGAATACAGGAACAACAACATTATCTACCTTTCAATCTACATGAAGAAAAAAACATCTTAAAATAATTTTTGGCCATTAATTTAGTTGAGCTGAATCATCAGTTGTATATGCTGCAGCTGGACCCTGACAGACTGCTGCTGCAGCTGGACCCTGACAGACTGCTGCTGCAGCTGGACCCTGACAGACTGCTGCTGCAGCTGGACCCTGACAGACTGCTGCTGCAGCTGGACCCTGACAGACTGCTGCTGCAGCTGGACCCTGACAGACTGCTGCTGCAGCTGGACCCTGACAGACTGCTGCTGCAGCTGGACCCTGACAGACTGCTGCTGCAGCTGGACCCTGACAGACTGCTGCTGCAGCTGGACCCTGACAGACTGCTGCTGCAGCTGGACTCTGAGGCTGCTGTGGTAAATACAAACGTTCCTTCACTCTGACTGCTGAAATACTGTGTGACGATGCACTTTTGATCTTTAATTTACTGCTCTACATTTTATGTTTATCACTTTGGATAAAAGCATTTGCTAAATGAATAAAATGTGACTTAAATGTTTTACTGAGTGGTTCAGAGTTATTGATGTTCCCTCTAACAGACATGCTTCTGCTTTGTCTAACGCAGTCCTGTCAAACCCTGAAACATAATCCTAACCCAAACACACACACACACACACACTGATTAATGCTTAATCTAAACTGCTGAACTGAGCTTGTAGAAATATTTATGATTATTAAGTTTTATTTTTGGGGGCGAGGGGTTGTTTGGTGCTGCTCATACGAGACATTCGGAGGTGCTGCTGTATGTTCCTAGCATCGTTTCTATTACCATGCTAGGAAAATAAGAAATAGGATTGATATATAATTTATGATTGTAAAATATTAACAAATGCTGATCAATGAATTTTGTAGGTCATTACGTTATGAAACCGATTCAGAGTTATCGGAGTTTCTCGATAACTTAGATAAAGGGATGTTATTGGTACTGAATAGCATATGGAAGCTAATACACATTGTATCAAAAACACGCACACTGTAGATACACAGACACACACACACACAATAAATAAATAAATAATGGATATGTGAAATGTCACATTTATTTATAGCAACTATTGTATAGTGGTTTAATTCTTTTGTACAAAACTAAAGTTTAATATAGTAACAATTCCTCCAAGTTCACCTCATAATTGTGTGTGATGTTGTTTTCAACATGATTATTAATGTTCCCTTCAAGCAAGGTTGTCATCTCTCTGGGAGAGCCGTTTGTTAGCAAGCGGAAAATCATTTAAAAATATACACTAACAGTGACTGTTTATCATATTTTATTGAAATTGTAAATTTAAATGGATTTATTCAAATACTCAACATTTTATTCTCTTATTATTTAAATCTTCCTCCAAGAGCCTTTTATGCAACAGAAAATTTGGACGTCATTCTCATAACAAACGCAATCATGTTTCTACTTTACGGAGGAACAATATTTTTATTAACTGAGTAAACAGCCAAAACATTGGAGGAAACTGTATTGAAATCTTACTGACAACCGGTCCTCGGTTACCCAAATACAACTTGACTTCTGACAAGAGGTCATGTGATTTATGAAATCAGAACATGCCTCTTAGTTGAAGTCTGTGTTTGCATAATGAGGATGATCCCATCTTGTCAGGGATGTTTCTGACCGTCTGCCAATACACATGAAGAAGATAAAAACACAACAAACACATCTTGGCAAAAACAAGACTGACCACAGATGTGACTATGATGCAGGTTCAGGTCAGGAAGGATGGGGTGATGGATGGAGGGGGTGGAAGGATGGAGGGGTAGAGGGGTGGAGGGGTGGAGGGGTGGAGCCCAGAGCAACAGCTGTGACTTTCAGCAGAGGAAAGTACTTCAGAGTTTTTTTTTCTTGTGATGGGATGACAAAAATGACTGAACTGACGCTAATGCTATGTAGCTCTTTTGCTCTAATTGTTGATTCAATTTGCTAACGACTAATTTGATGTAAGTGTCAGATCTCCATGTGTCTGGGACAGGAGAAATGGACCGAGTTGCTGTGATGGCCTGTCACGGATGGTCTGCTCAGCTATGAATATTTTATGAGAATCCACACTTAATTGTTTCTGATTTGTTTATTTTTTTCAATACAGTGCTTTAGAAACCACTTCAGCAGTCACGATTTGGACACCCTCAACTCCCGAGGTAACCACACACACACACACACACACACACACACACACACACACACACACACACACACACACACACACACACACACACACACACCATCACAAGTGGTGCTCCAGAGTCCCATCAAACAGAGAGATGAAGGATCGCTATACGTTTTTTGCTGCTCGTCAACAAAAGCAAGGTCGCCCCCATGATCCTCTGCCCAGCCCTGCTCTGACTGAGTCAGCTGAATCCCAGCTGAGACAGTGAAGCAGTAGGTGAATCCCAGCTGAGACAGTGAAGCAGTAGGTGAATCCCAGCTGACACAGTGAAGCAGCCTTCTGCCATTACCTGTTGCCATGCAGACGAATCACAGCTCCACTAGTGAGGACTGTTGGAAATCTCTCCAGGGCTGCTCCCAGACTACAAAGATTTTCCTTAATGTGCTTGTCCACTTCTAACGTCCTGGAAACGTGTTCCCTTATTTGACAGACTAAGTGTTCACAGTGACTGATAGTGACTGTGAGCACTGTTTGTCAGTGTCAGGTTTGTCTCCAGAGTAAATTGAGGAACAGTGGCTTTGAGACTGATGTTATTTATCCCAGCTTCCAAAAAAGTAAAAACTGAACTTTCTTGTTTGGAAAAATCACAAAGAGAAAGTTTGAAAGTTGTTGTGTGGACTCTAGCTGCTATATAAACACAAACATACACACATGCACACGTTTCACTGACAAGCTGACAGTGTACGCCTCCCGTACGGATGAAGCCCTGATGCAGCGAGCTGGGTTTGATTCTGGCCTGGGTCGTTTCTGCATGTCTCCCCCCCTACCCTGAACCTCCCATCGACCTCTGTCCAGGAAAGCAGAAAAAGGCCAAACATGTATTTAAAACAATTAAAGAGATAACTCAAAGCAGACTTACTCACCCACATGAAGAACTGTGGAAACACAGTCCTGGTCTGCTTCTCCTTCTCACTGCGAAGGGCCCTCTCCTCTCTCACCTCCTGTGTCTCCTTGTTTTACCTTCTTCTCTCCGTACAGCCTTGTTGTCAATGCGGCTGGCTGTGTAGCAGGAACTCAGACTGCAGCTCCTTATATTGTCTCATTGTGGATGTGACTTCTACATTGCATGACTTGCAAATCGTGTTGTGATGTCGAATGGGATTGACATTTTCAAATGTAAATACATATATTTCATATTTTATAGCGGATGATGGAAAGCGAGGGTCTAATTAAAACATAATGATATTTTCCTCTCAGTACTACCGGGGCCAGAGAATGGTGTTGCTATGGAGATAATGAATAAATATGGTCATGTATTTATGTATTAATTCATTTGACGGATATTTATTTTAGCTTGCTCATGTATTCATTTATTAATTTATACATTTGGGTTGTAATTTTACTCAGACAAACAAGGCTTCAGTAAAGGGATGTTCTAGAGAGCTTCGGAGTGAGATCGTCTGGCTGGTCAGGTCCACAGCCTGTTGGGAAACAGGAGGACGAGTCCTGCCTTTCCTCCGTCAGGAGAACTCACCGCCCCCCTCACCGCCCCTCTCACTGGTCCCCTCACTGGCCCCCTCACCGACCCCCTCACTGGCCCCCTCACCGGCCCCCTCACTTGCCCCCTCACTGGCCCCCTCACCTGCCCCCTCACTGGCCCCCTCACCTGCCCCCTCACTGGCCCCCTCACCGGCCCCCTCACTTGCCCCCTCACTGGCCCCCTCACATGCCCCCTCACTGGCCCCCTCACCTGCCCCCTCACTGGCCCCCTCACCGGCCCCCTCACTGGCCCCTTCACCGGCCCCGTCACTGGCCCCCTCACCGCCCCCCTCACCGGCCCACCGAGTCAGGTGGCTGAACGGTGAGGGAGTCAGGCTACTCTGAAGGTTGCCAGATCGATTCCTGGCCGTGCCAAATGACGTTGTGTCCTTGGGCAAGGCACTTCACCCTACTTGCCTCAGTGGGAATGTCCCTGTACTTCCTGCAAGTCTCTCTGGATAAGAGCGTGTGCTAAATGACTCAGTGTAAAAGCAGCCGACCGCAGACTTGGTCTGGAGTATTTAGACGGGAGTTATGGAAGCAGGGCTCAGAGTGACAAAAGCAGGTTAAATGTAAGTTTGTTAAGGGAAGTTTCCATTAGTATTGATAAATAAACATTATTTAAACCATCTGTCAGTCCCTCTTAGAGATATCTCCTCTGAGGTTGAGGAACTCCAATAACCCAGGGCATTGAATATTTAATTATTATACTAACTGAATAATCAAAAAGGTAATTTCCAAACCGCCACTGCATGCAGAAGACAATTGCATTTGTAATATCTGCATATGAAATCTCCTTCCCACGTCCCCTTGACTGGCTTAGTGCCTTACAGGGCGCTGGAGACACACACAGCTCCTCAGCTCTACACTAACTAACTCTGCTCATATTCACTTGTCCTCACTAATTACATGTTTAACCTTGCATGGTGCTGAATTTGTTCTACATTAACGTGTGTTTGTGTGTGAGAGAGCGTGTGAGTGATGCGGAGGCTGCAGCGAGGGCAGGGAAGCATGAGGTGCGTCTGATAATTGATTAGCGTCTCCGGTGCTCTTGATGTGAGCTTCAGCTTCTTGCTGTTGGTGACTTCTGATCTCTCTAGAAACTATGGAGACGGATGTTGGTAGGCACCAATATGTTATAAGTACGTAAATATAAATGATATGAGAATTATGACCTCAAATAATTATGTTTCTATTTTCCAAAGGGTTATTATCTGTTTAAATTCATAAGAATAAATAATCAGAACAACATACTATATTAGTACTATTATTTTATTTTGTTATATTATAATTATTGATATTATTGTTTGTTATATTAATATTATGATTTGTACAATTATAATGATTATACTTTATTTAATTCAAATGTGTATATACATACATACATATAATCGCATATTATTCATATTATAATACTTACATATTATTCATATTATACAAAATTATAGATGCGGTATTCTTAATAATATTATTGATATAAATTATTGTTACTATTGTTCTACTGTAGATCAAAGGTGTAGAATTAAAAATTAATTTGTTATTTAAATCCTGATGTTATTCTTTGTTTTTGCAGGACACAATGGCATGTGATAATTATTTAATGATAGACAATTTTATATGATTATTGTGTAAATAACATTGTACATGTAACTATTTCCATTTCCATTATTTGATTGAATTGTAACGGACATCCCTGGGCACAACTAAGGAGCCAGTAGTTATTGACGTCTCCCTCTCTCTGACTTTCTCTCTCATTGTGTAGTAGAAACACATAGAGCAGAAGTCACTGTGACAGCATTGGAACGATGACTGCATGTGTTGTTTATTTCGTTTATTTTTGTATTTTTTGCAAATGTAGACAAAGATGAGTGAAGATGGGAGAGAGACCTCTGAAGAGGAGCCACCCTGCTGCCCTCTGAAGAGGGGCCACCCTGCTGCCCTCTGAAGAGGGGCCACCCTGCTGCCCTCTGAAGAGGGGCCACCCTGCTGCCCTCTGAAGAGGGGCCACCCTGCTGCCCTCTGAAGAGGGGCCACCCTGCTGCCCTCTGAAGAGGGGCCACCCTGCTGCCCTCTGAAGAGGGGCCACCCTGCTGCCCTCTGAAGAGGGGCCACCCTGCTGCCCCCTGAAGAGGGGCCACCCTGCTGCCCTCTGAAGAGGGGCCACCCTGCTGCCCTCTGAAGAGGGGCCACCCTGCTGCCCTCTGAAGAGGGGCCACCCTGCTGCCCTCTGAAGGCCTGCTGCCAAGCTGGTCTTATGGATGGATTATTTTCTCTATGTTGCGTGGACCCCTGGAGGAGTGTGTATGAGTGTGCATGTGTGTATGTGTGTGTGAGTGTGTATGTGTGTGTGTGTGTGAGTGTGTATGTGTGTGAGTGTGTATGTGTGTGTGTGAGTGTGTATGTGTGTGAGTGTGTATGTGTGTGTGTGAGTGTGTATGTGTGTGAGTGTGTGACTTTGTGATTCAAACTCTGAGCTCTGTACAGTGGGTCCATTGTGCTGGCTGTGCTGGCTGTGATGGCTGTGCTGGCTGTGCTGGTGTGTGTGTGTGTGTGTGTTTGTCAGGCAGTACCAGTCTCAGTCAGAGGGTCTTAGTTGTGATCTACTGGGTGACCTGCCAGGATCCTGCATCCTCACTGACCCACATGATCCTGCATCCTCACTGACCCACATGATGCTGTTATCTAGAGGTGAGGAGCACACACACACACACACACACACACACACACACACACACACACACATAGTAGGGTTAGTCAGTGCAGCATTGAGGTCCAATATTTGTACTGACTAAGTCCTGATGTAACTTCTTCATCCTTCTCCCGACAGCCATTCCCTCAAACAAAAACCGTTAAATATGACCTTCATCATAAACTCAACATCTTCACCATTCTGTGCAACATTATTGTTATACATGTATAAGCAATGTTAACATGAAGACATTTCTGTTTAGTTCTGCTTTTCAGTTGTCTCTTCGTTAAATGGAGCTCTGCTCCACGGTGCCCACACGCCCAGAGCTCACCACTAGATGGTGATGTAGGTTAAAGCAGTGGGCTGCTGTCTGAACTTGGACATTTGAATGAGTTTGGGAGCTTTTGTCCACATGGCTGAATGACTGGGCAGAGCAGCTATACTCTATTGCCTCAGCCTCACAGAGCGGACAGGTCAGGTGGGAATTTCATCCCAGTGACTAAATTAAAACGAGATGTTTTGATGTTGAACTCTCGTGGAGGAGGCGCTCCTCTCCTCTCCTCTTCTCTCTGCTCTTCTCTGCTCCTCTCTGCTCCTCTCTGCTCCTCTCCTCTCTGCTCCTCTCTGTTCCTCTCTGCTCCTCTCCTCTCTGCTCCTCTCCTCTCCTCTCTTCTCCTCTCTGCTCCTCTCCTCTCTTCTCCTCTCTGCTCCTCTCTGCTCCTCTCCTCTCTGCTCCTCTCTGCTCCTCTCTGCTCCTCTCTGCTCCTCTCCTCTCTGCTCCTCTCTGCTCCTCTCCTCTCTGCTCCTCTCTGCTCCTCTCCGCTCCTCTCTGCTCCTCTCCTCTCTGCTCCTCTCTGCTCCTCTCCTCTCTGCTCCTCTCTGCTCCTCTCCTCTCTGCTCCTCTCCTCTCTGCTCCTCTCCTCTCTTCTCCTCTCTGCTCCTCTGCTCCTCTCTGCTCCTCTGCTCTCCTCTGCTCCTCTGCTCTCCTCTGCTCCTCTCTGCTCCTCTGCTCTCCTCTGCTCCTCTGCTCTCCTCTGCTCCTCTCTGCTCAGGACAACTGGGAGAGAGAGAGAGGGAGAGAGAGAGAGAGAGAGAGAGAGAGGGAGAGAGAGAGAGAGAGAGAGAGAGAGAGGGAGAGGGAGAGGGAGAGGGAGAGAGAGAGGGAGAGGGAGAGGGAGAGGGAGAGGGGGAGAGGGGGAAAGAGGGAGAGTGGGAGAGAGAGAGAGAGGGAGGGAGAGAGAGAGAGAGAGAGAGAGAGAGAGAGAGAGAGAGAGAGAGAGGAGAGAGAGAGAGAGAGAGAGAGAGAGAGAGAGGGAGAGGGAGAGGGAGAGGGGGAGAGGGGAAAGAGGGAGAGTGGGAGAGAGAGAGAGAGAGAGAGAGAGAGAGAGAGAGAGAGAGAGAGAGAGAGAGAGAGAGAGAGAGAGAGAGAGAGAGAGAGAGAGAGAGAGAGAGAGAGAGAGAGAGAGAGAGAGAGAGAGAGAGAGAGAGAGAGAGAGAGAGAGAGAGAGAGAGAGAGAGAGAGAGAGAGAGAGAGAGAGAGAGAGAGAGAGAGAGAGAGAGAGAGAGAGAGAGAGAGAGAGAGAGAGAGAGAGAGGGAGAGGGAGAGGGAGAGGGAGAGGGAGAGGGGGAGAGGGGAAAGAGGGAGAGTGGGAGAGTGGGAGAGTGGGAGAGAGAGAGAGAGAGAGAGGGAGAGAGAGAGAGAGAGAGAGAGGGAGAGAGAGAGAGAGAGAGGGAGAGGGAGAGGGAGAGGGAGAGTGGGAGAGAGGACATGCTCAGGGCCTCTGCTTTTCTGGCATAGTATATGGCCACACCAAAGGGCACACACTCACTCTCACACACATTGATAGGGAAAGACAGGTGACTTACATCTCTACTCCACACTCTCTCCTCCTTCCCCTTCTCCTTCTCCCAGACTGTCTGAGCTTGGTCTCCCTCCTCTCTCTCTCTGTATGAGCAGAGCTTGGTCTCCCTCCTCTCTCTCTCTGTATGAGCAGAGCTTGGTCTCCCTCCTCTCTCTCTCTGTATGAGCAGAGCTTGGTCTCCCTCCTCTCTCTCTCTGTATGAGCAGAGCTTGGTCTCCCTCCTCTCTCTCTCTGTATGAGCAGAGCTTGGTCTCCCTCCTCTCTCTCTCTGTATGAGCAGAGCTTGGTCTCCCTCCTCTCTCTCTCTGTAGGAGCAGAGCTTGGTCTCCCTCCTCTCTCTCTCTGTAGGAGCAGAGCTTGGTCTTGCTACTGTGGCTTGTTTGTTTGAAATGTAATCTGCTTGTGTTACACACGGGGAAAGTCTAAGAAACGCTTTGAGAGCAGCTGTAGCACAGACACAAAGCTGACAAAATGCTCCTCTCGTCTTTCCCCCAACTTCTGAAGTTGATTTTTCAACAGAATGTCTGTGATAAAACGGTGGAATGAAGTATCTGTGCGTTGGTGCAGTATTGTGTTGTGCTGTCATGTTGACTGGAATAAGGAAGTTGCGTCGGCATGTTTGGTTTTCGCTCCAGAGAGGAAATGGTTTTGTTTGATTAACACCCTCCTGCGAGTCTGGCCTGCCTGACGCCGTCACTTTAAGGTGAAGAGAGGAGAGAACGGGGTGCACATCACAGAGCAGGAAACAGGCAGCTGATATAATTGCTGTTTCTATTCTTTGAAAAGAGAGTGACTTGACAAGAACATCTTGATGATTCGTTCCATCTAACTGTCCACATGTCTGTCAGTCTGTCTGTCCACATGTTAGTCTGTCTGTCTGTTTGTCTCATACACACTATCTGTCTGTCTGTCTGTCTGTCTGTCTGTCTGTCTGTCTGTCTGTCTGTCTGTCTGTCAGTCTGTCTGTTTGTCTCATACACACTATCTGTCCACATGTCTGTCTGTCTGTCTGTCCACATGTCTGTCAGTATGTCTGTCTCATACACAGAACAGCTCATATAGAAATACTAGCATCAATACACTGAACAGGAACCGAAATGTGCTGTCATCTCACACATTACTACACATTACCAGAAATGACTGATATTTATTTATTTGTGTGTGTGTGTGTGTGTGTGGTGTTGTTTTGAAATAACAAAAAGGCCTCTCACACTACGACTTCATGTCATACATGCCATAATATATCCTCACAATGAGCCATTCTGAAGGTTTGCTTTTCACCTGCTGGCTTCATAATGCTCTCTAATAGGAAACCATTTTGAATTTAGCATTTTATTTGTGCGGCGCAGGGCTGTGCAGTGTCAGTGTGCAGACCCTCCCTGGACCGCATGTCCCAGACTGCTCGCTCATGTAAAGGGGCTTTGGGATTTAGTTTGAATTGAATTTGTGATAAATCCATGAGTAACACCCAAGGTTTTGGGAAACATTTCTATGTTTGATAGGCAGTGAAATGTTTTGTGTGCGCATGTACACATCACATACATCATGTTTTTAATCATTTGTTCGCTAAGGACTAACATTAGGGCGAAAATTGCAAATTACATTCTGTAATGTAACAAATGACAAGTATACATACAAGTAAATATTGTATGATGATGTCATTGATAATGTTATGTTTTCATGGCGGGAGGGCAAGCGAGGGGGCAGGGTGGGGCCGGGTGGAGGGGGCAGGGTGGGGGCGGGTGGGTGGGGGGCACAGAGCTGGTTATTAACCTCTCCTAATTAGATCTCATGGACTCCATTGTTCCTCTAATGAACCCTCAATAGACGGACCAGACTCACACTGCCTTCCCAGACACCACAGCTAAATGAGAATATTTGTTTTTTTACCCCCCTCTGCTCCTTTCTCGCCTCCTCTCTTCCTCTCCTCCTCTCTCTTCTCCTGCCTCTTTCTATTACTCCCCCTTTGCCTGTTTCTCGTTTTCCCTGGTCAAAGGTTTCAGGTTTCTTAGGGGCCAACTTGCTAAGTTCCTTTAACACTTTTTATTAGAGCGAGGGAGATACAGATGGAGAGAGGAAGAGAGAGAGGAAAGAGAGAAGAAGAGAGAGAGACAAAGAGAGACAGCGAGAGACAGAGACAGGGTTAGCCTCATTGACCCCCCTACAACCAGTTTGTGTAGCATTAGCCATGATTAGCACCCCCGGTATGGATGTTAGCGTAGCATTAGCCATGATTAGCACCCCAGTATGGATCTCCTCTAATTACCCGAGCTGCTCTGGTTCACTGAGACTTAAGTACCACCTCAATCCCATTATCTCCTGTCCCTCCAGCCAGCCCAGCAAACCAGCATCCTGTCCTCCACCCAGCCAGCCCTCCTGTCCTCCACCCAGCCCTCCTGTCCTCCACCCAGCCAGCCCTCCTGTCCTCCACCCAGCCAGCCCTCCTGTCCTCCTCCCACCCAGCCCTCCTGTCCTCCACCCACCCAGCCCTCCTGTCCTCCACCCAGCCCTCCTGTCCTCCACCCAGCCAGCCCTCCTGTCCTCCACCCACCCAGCCAGCCCTCCTGTCCTCCTCCCACCCAGCCCTCCTGTCCTCCACCCACCCAGCCCTCCTGTCCTCCACCCACCCAGCCCTCCTGTCCTCCACCCAGCCAGCCCTCCTGTCCTCCACCCAGCCAGCCCTCCTGTCCTCCTCCCACCCAGCACTCCTGTCCTCCACCCAACCGACACAGCACAGCCGTCACGTACTAGTCAGGAAACAGATCTGGAATATTCCTGTAGGCCTTCAGGGGGGGTTGTTGGGTTAGGAGAGGTGAATGGAGGTGAGAGGGTGAGAGTTATGGGGGTTTGGGGAGATGAGGGGGGGTGAGAGTTGAAGGGGTTAGGGGGGTGAGGGGGTATGCAACTGTCTATTTTTGTCCCAGACTGTCTTCCTGGTTCCTGTGCCCCCCCCAACCCCTTCACAGGTCTGGTGTGAGTGTGTGTGTGTGTGTGTGTGTGAGTGTGTGTGATTGGCATCTGCTCTCTGGGATGGCAGGCTGCTCCTGGCAGCTACAAGCACAGAGCTGTGAGGGAGGGGGGCAGGGGGGTTAGGAGGGTGCAGGGGGTTAGGAGGGGGCAGGGGGGTTAGGAGGGGAGCAGGGGGGTAGGAGGGGGCAGGGGGGGGGGTAGGAGGGTGGCAGGGGGGTTAGAAGGGTGCAGGGGGGTTAGGAGGGGAGCAGGGGGGTAGGAGGGGGCAGGGGGGTTAGGGGGGGCAGGGGGGGGGGGTAGGAGGGTGGCAGGGGGGTTAGAGGGGGGCAGGGGGGGTAGGAGGGGAGCAGGGGGTTAGGAGGAGAGCAGGGGGGTTAGGGGGGGCAGGGGGGGTAGGAGGGGGGCAGGGTGGGTAGGAGGGGGGCAGGGGGGGGTAGGAGGGGGGCAGGGGGGGGTAGGAGGGGAGCAGGGCGGTTAGGGGGGGGCAGGGGGGGGTGAGGAGGGGGGCAGGGGGGTTAGGGGGGGGCAGGGGGGAGGAGGGGGGCAGGGGGATATCTTCATCAGTAGGTGGTGGACAACCTAACAGAAAAGCATTTGCCTGAACAGTATGACGTCTCCTGAAATGAGACCCCCCTCCACCCCCCCCCCCACCTCTCTCTTACACACTTAGATAGAGAAGGTGCAAGGGCAAAGACAGAGAGAGGACGATAGATGAAAGAGGACAGAGAGGAGAAGAGAGAGAAGGAGGGATAGAGGAAGTAGGAGGAGAGAGATGGAGAGGTGGTGATAGAGAAGGAGGCTGACTGACTTGAAAAACATCATGTAGTATGTTATCATGCACTCTGATAATTATACCATGCTGGTGTTAGAGAGATTATGGTATTATTCATGTAAACAACTAATTCCGCTCATCTTAATTGTTGTAAGGTCATTGAGCTCAGGATGGATCAATTATGATTATTACTCACATTAGTATTATTAATAATTATTATTTGTTTTATTATATATCACATTATTTTGATAATTATTTATATTATCGTAGAACAATAGCGCGAGTGTGTTTAATTTGTGCAAATTTAACTGACTCTGACCTTGAAGGTGGTTGTGTCATCTATTTAGTTTTGTTATTATTGTGCACTGTGTCTGGTAGTTAAGATGTATTTAAGATGTAACTAAAATGTAGCTAAGATGTGGTTGAGGTGTGGTTGCTTTCATTGACTGACCACTGCAATTCTGATGAAAGTCTTCACCTCTGATGCTAGCTTTAGTTCAGATTTTTCTAGGCAATATGCTCTCTTTGCATCTTGCTTTCTATAGTGTATTTTACATGAATCCAATTTCCATATGTAAATGTATTATATACCATGAGGTCAGTTCTATAACTGCTCAAATAAGTTCCAACAAACTTCCTCCTAATAATCTGAGTTTTGTGCGCACGTCAAAATACAGTCTTCAAATATCTCCATTAATCTGAGCACTCTGCACCAGAACTGTATCCTGTGTTCATTAGTGATGAAAGTGTTTGATATCTACGTGTGCTTGGTTCCAAACAAAAGCTCACGTATCTATACCCAGGTAAAAATGATTCACAATGACTGGCGTTTATACGATTTTATCTAAACGAATCTTCTGGCTTCCCAACGTCTCTTAGAAGTTGCATCTCTCCCTCCTTCATAGCGACGGGCCACGCTGTTGTCAAGACACTGGGATGGTTGATGTGTGGTAAATTGATTTTGGGGGAGATGTGATGGATGAATGGAAAATGAACATCTTCATCGGTGACCCTTCTGTGGCAGCGTCACGATTGCTTCTCTCTGCAGCTGGCGATGATTGACAGCCCGGCTAACGAGCGCCGTCGCCGGTCATGTTATAATTTCAGTGAGGAAAACAGGCGAGGCCTGCGCTCATAATGATCTCCTGAGAAACAGAGGAAGGGAAGACTGAAGGAGTCCTCGCTCCAAAGAGATTGAATGAAAGAGCCCAAGTAAATAAGAGACAAGACAAAGAAGATGAAAGTAGATTAAAAAAAGTTCTGAGTGTTTGGCGGACCTGCAGGATGCTTCCATTGTTTATCTTGAGATGGATGTCTCTGCTGGCAGACGGCTTCACCAGGAACACTCGCTAATGGACGTCCAATTGCCTGAAGCTGGGGAATTTCAAAAGAGTGTAAAATGGAATGAGTGCATATCATATTTGATATGAAGCTGATGTGTGATGTAGACTGCAGTGTGTGTGTGTGTGTGTTTTGGAACAAGCAAGTATGTATGTGTATGAGGAAGTGTGTGCACCTGTGTGGGTGTGTGAGAATGTGTATAGTGTAATACATGCAGCATAGACTGAAGGTAGATATTGTTGTTTATCTGAATGATTAAGAGGTGACAATATGTTGATGATGATCTGTTTTATAATCAAGCCGCCATCATGTTTTATTCTAACCTTGATTAAAGCCCTAGTCTTCATATTGTCACCTCTTATCAAAACAAACAGAGACACCACTGCCTTGATCAGCGTTCTTCAGCACTGTTGACTCAGACAGAGACAATCTAAACCAACTGTCATTTCAAAACAAAAATAATGTGAAGCTAAGAGACACTGATGTGGAATATTAGTTGTAATGTAAAGTCTTCCAGTATTCCTCTTGTTGTTTTAAATCTGGAGCAAAAAACAAATTTGGCAATATTGGGGAGGGGGGCAAGAATACAAACTATCGTTCATCTCATCTCCCCGCTCCTCCTTTCTCCTCCTCTCTTCTCCTTTCTCCTCTTCCCCTCCACACTCACACTCACACACACACACACACTCACACACTCACACACTCACACACTCACACACACACAGACACACACACACACACACACACACACACACACTCACACTCACACACACACAGACACACACACACACTCACACACACACACACACACACACACACTCACACACACACACACACACACACACACACACACATACACCCACACACACACACACACACTGTACTATTTCCAACAGCAACTTGAAAACAAACAATAAACCTTCTCTTATACCTCCCCTCCACCCTGCCTCTCCTCATCCTCTCCCCAGGCCCAGGTCTCCCTCTCTGGGGCCTTTTGTACAGCCTGACCACTTCTTACGCTCAGTGACTGCATCCTGTCCAGCTGGGTGTGTGTATGAAAGCACTTAGCCAGTGGGGGCCTGGGAGAAGGGGGGGGGGCATTGTAAGGGCCAGTCTGTTTAAATCTCTCTTGGTCTGGATTCACCCTGAGTCCTTGTGGAGAGACCATCCTGGTGGAGAGACCATCCTGGTGGAGAGACCATCCTGGTGGAGAGACCTGGGTCCTAGTGATGGTGCTTTGTTGGATTCGAAGATGCTGTCATCACTACAATAAGTTCAGCACAGTGTTCTGAGTGACTCCTGCTCTGTGGTTGGTGAGAAGGAACTCTGGATCCAACCCTTTCTTCTGTTTCAATTAGCATGATCATCCTGCTTTAATGTCCCTGCTTCATCCCTCCTCCCAGGAGCACCTCTGTGTGTGTGTGTGTGATGGTATAACTCTGCTCTCGGACGCTGGTGGATGTCAGTAGGAGACACTGTGGAGGAACAGCATCAGGCGTTCTCCTCAGATGAACAACTCTGCAATTACAGGCAACAAAGACCGAGGTAAGGATTCATTACGTTTAACAACCTTGAGGGTCTTTCACTGCATCTACCTATCACTCTCTCTTTTCTTCCTGCTCGCTTTCTCCTGTCTCCTCAGCCCCCTCGCTTTCTCTTTCTCACCTGCCCCTCCCCAATCACACACACACACCTACACAAACCTACACACACACTATATTAAGAAAATTACGTGGAAGAAAAGGAGAATAAACAATCTGGGAGATAAAGTGAAAATGTCACAGATGAGCCCCAAACACAGAGGGGGTGGAGGGACAGACAGACAGACAGGTAGGCAGGCAGATAGACAGGTAGGCAGGCAGATAGACAGGTGGGTAGGCAGATAGACAGGTAGGTAGGCAGGCAGATAGACAGGTAGGTAGGCAGATAGACAGGTAGGTAGGCAGATAGACAGGTAGGTAGGCAGGCAGATAGACAGGTAGGTAGGCAGGCAGGCAGGCAGGCAGATAGACAGGTAGGTAGGCAGGCAGATAGACAGGTAGGTAGGCAGGGAGATAGACAGGTAGGTAGGTAGGCAGGCAGATAGACAGGTAGGTAGGCAGGCAGGCAGGCAGGCAGGCAGGCAGGCAGGCAGGCAGGCAGGCAGGCAGGCAGGCAGGCAGGCAGGCAGGCAGGCAGGCAGGCAGACAGGTAGGCAGATAGACAAGCAAACAGATAGACAGGCAGGCAGGCAGGCAGGCACATAGACAAGCAAACAGACAGGCAGACAGACAGACAGACAGACAGACAGACAGACAGGCAGAAAGACAGACAGACAGGCAGGCAGATAGACAAGCAAACAGACAGACAGACAGGCAGAAAGACAGACAGAAAGACAGACAGGCAAGCAAGCAGGCAAGCAGGCAAGCAGGCAGGCAGGCAGGCAGGCAGGCAGGCAGGCAGGCAGGCAGGCAGGCAGGCAGGCAGGCAGGCAGGCAGGCAGGCAGGCAGGCAGGCAGGCAGGCAGGCAGGCAGGCAGGCAGGCAGGCAGGCAGGCAGGCAGGCAGGCAGGCAGGCAGGCAGGCAGGCAGGCAGGCAGGCAGGCAGGCAGGCAGGCAGGCAGGCAGGCAGGCAGGCAGGCAGGCAGGCAGGCAGGCAGGCAGGCAGGCAGGCAGGCAGGCAGGCAGGCAGGCAGGCAGGCAGGCAGGCAGGCAGGCAGGCAGGCAGGCAGGCAGGCAGGCAGGCAGGCAGGCAGGCAGGCAGGCAGGCAGGCAGGCAGGCAGGCAGGCAGGCAGGCAGGCAGGCAGGCAGGCAGGCAGGCAGGCAGGCAGGCAGGCAGGCAGGCAGGCAGGCAGGCAGGCAGGCAGGCAGGCAGGCAGGCAGGCAGGCAGGCAGGCAGGCAGGCAGGCAGGCAGGCAGGCAGGCAGGCAGGCAGGCAGGCAGGCAGGCAGGCAGGCAGGCAGGCAGGCAGGCAGGCAGGCAGGCAGGCAGGCAGGCAGGCAGGCAGGCAGGCAGGCAGGCAGGCAGGCAGGCAGGCAGGCAGGCAGGCAGGCAGGCAGGCAGGCAGGCAGGCAGGCAGGCAGGCAGGCAGGCAGGGTAGTTGTGTGTTATTCAGTATCTGTAAAAAGCAACCTTCTGTTCGATGTTTGCACACACCAAGACAATGGTGAGGTCAGAGGGTCAGCGGCTGTCTGGGGTCACCTCTGTTTGGGCTGCAGCATAAATCTAGCCCCAGGGTGCAGCTTTGGGCCTGCTCAGGGAAAAAAATGGAATTCCAGATTGATTGTGAAAATCCTCTTCTGACAATGTTTATTCATTATGTTT
>NC_140372.1:1320000-1337500 GCF_054491055.1 Hypomesus nipponensis
GGTGCTGGAAGCTGCTCAGGTTCGGCTGATTAGCGGGAGCTACATGAATGTGACACGTCCTGCTTGCCAGCGTGTGATATCCCCCGGCCCCCCAGCCCCCCGGCCCCCCAGCCCCCCAGCCCCCTGGCCCCCGGCCGCTGGCTGGAAGAGCAGACAGGCCCCGAGCGAAATCTCACCATGCAAATGAGGACTCTGGCCAGCCAAGCTGAAAGACAGGGAGGCAGGAGCGTATGGCCAAGCAGCGGGACCTCCCCTCTCCTCTACTCTCCCTCCCCTGTACTCCCTCCCCTCCCTTTCCTCCTCTCCTCTACTCTCCCTCCCCTCTCCTCCTCTCCTCTACTCTCCCTCCCCTCTCCTCCTCTCCTCTCCTGTCCCCCCCTCCCCTCCCCCTCCTCCCTCCCCCCTCCTCCTCCTCCTCTCTCAGTGACTTCCTCATCCATACCCTGACTAACCCTCCCTCCTTCCTCCACCCATCCAAAACCCCTTTCCTTCGTCTCCCTCTCCCCCACACTCTCCCCCCTCCCCCCATTTCTTCACCCTCATCCCCCTATCCACTCCACCTAAGCCAGCCAGCACGGGCAGTCCCTCCCCCTGCTCACACTCACTAACCCTCCCGCAGCCTTCCTCCTCTCACATACTGCACCCTCTCGCTTCTCTCTCTCGCTGTCTCCCCTCCAACACATACATCTCAGCAGGCCTGGCAGGACTGAAAATAAATTATGTTTTTTTTTTTTATGGAGGAACTGAAATACAAATGGACCAAAGCTTTGTTGCATATTTAGCTAAAGATTTTTTTATTTAGCTGCATTATAGTGTTCACATTAATCTACTTGAATTGATTGTAATATTGGCTTATGTACAAAACATTTCTTGAAACATTACCATTTCTATAGAGTTAAAGAGATTTGTTACAGTTTCTAAACTTGGGCTCATAGATGAATATTTACGGCTACTGTAATCATAAATACTGTTTGTTTAATGTCAGAGTTGTCATCTTACTGGACTGAATCAGCATTTACAGCAGCATAGCAAGCTTGAATCATGAACCACGGCACTTCATTTCAAGGCGTTTTGCAGAAAGTGTCAAGTGTGTCCACACAGGAGGGCTGGTCGAATGCGAGTCGAGATGTGGTTCTGATCCTGGCGTTCTCTCCTCGTCCGTCCCTCAGGGCTGTCTGGAGGAATCAAAACACATTCCTCTTCACAACATTCACAACATTTAATTAACGTTGTTTAAATGTTGAATCAGCAGCTTCCTTCCGCCGCAGTGGACCTGCAAACATACGTCCTTCCTGACCTGTCACCCTTACATATATCTGTTTTCCCTGAAATGTTAATATTAGATCTTAGATTTCATGTGAACGTCGGTTGGAAGGGAGGCTGTCTGACACTTCATCTGGGTACGTTTAAATAACGTTTTGTTGTTTAAATATGAAATGTTTTATTCTGGATGGCTGAGAGACTTTTTGATTGAATTGTCTGCAGTGGAAAAGCTACTGAAAATATATGATCTAACATTATTATACTGTACAAAGTGTAGGACAATTAGACTAAAGCCATTAAGCATTTATCATGTTCGTCTGGTGCTAATCTGTACTGTAGATTAACTGGAAATAATGAGCGTGTCTATAAATGTTCTGTTCCCGAGCGAGTCTCTTATGCTCTGTGTTCATCTGCCTGGTCAACACCCTGCTCAGGAAATGTCACCAAAAATATTAAACTAAATTAGAAACTCAGCTTTTCATTATTTAAGTAGGTAAGGAAGGACAGGTGTCCCTGAGGAGCAAGAGCAGAAAAAACGACACAAACATTAACATAAAACACACATTGTCACACAATATCAAAAAGAGTAGGGAAAAAACACACAACCCATCGGTACTGTATTACTAAATATAAATCTATATTTACAGAGCGTGATCGGGTGGTTTGAACTCTGTTATTTCCCACACCAGATGGGTAGGTGACCATTATACACATTTACACTGTGACAAACAGAACATTTTCAGAAACTGAGATTCACATTTAGGTGTGGGGGCCCTCTAATTATGATTTATACAAATACTTCAAAAGAAAAACTTCTATAATAATACTTGGCTGGCATAGTCACTGGTATTTTACCACATACTTTGCACATAAGTATACTATACTCATTGTATTGTACACATGCTAAATGCATTAAACATCATACAACATAATAGAAGGATGTTTACAGCATATGTGTATGTATATATATATATATATTTTTTCATATATATATTTACAATATTGTATAATGTTTTATGTGTAATGTACTTCATGTACATTGTGCTAATTGTTGTTTTAAATTGTTTGTATTATATTACAGACATAACAATACAAACAATTAAAAACGACAAAATTAAATTTACAAACAGCACATCACACATAAAACAACATCATACAGCATCAAACTGTTGTTTTTAATATATTTCAGCCTGCAGATGTATAATTGCAGATGTAAATGAGCTCTACAGATAACTGGCCCAACAGTTGTGTTTTGTGGCCCTTGTTAAATAAAAACACAAACTAAATTATATGAAAATAGTCCAGTCCCAGTTCTTCCTTATGTCCACTATAATTTGGGGCTGGTAACTTTTCGCAGCCATACTGGCCTTTGTATTTATTTCTTTTGTCTGATTGAAAAGACATCCTGTTTTTTTTTATTATGTCACCCATGTGAACAACCTCAGGAGATTCCTGTTTGTTCTTTTATTTATGAATGCATAAAATAGAAAAACTCTTATGACATTTAAAATTGTTTTTTTTTAAACCTTTTTTTCTTGGTTCTCATGAGTTTAATAAATGAAAATAATGCATATATACACTTAGATACAGTATTTATGTGTGTGTATATAAATATATATAAATATATATATATATATATATACATACATACACGGTATGTATGTTTGTACATACTTTATATAAACACATACAAATGAGACCGTTCCTTGACCACCACTTTTCTGGTCTTTGATCTACTTGTCCCGGTGACTGGCTAGCAGGTTGACCCAAATGCAAAAACCCAGAATACAGGAATAGGTTAAATGTTTATTATATCTTTGGAAAAACGGCAGGGGCTGGTGGTAGCGGAGAATCTGGGGGGAATGCTGCACTGACTAGAGAGATCAGACCTGGAGGGAGATCAGACCTGGAGAGAGATCAGACCTGGAGAGAGATCAGAACTGGAGAGAGATCAGACCTGGAGAGAGATCAGAACTGGAGAGAGATCAGACCTGGAGAGAGATCAGAACTGGAGAGAGATCAGACCTGGAGAGAGATCAGACCTGGAGAGAGATCAGACCTGGAGAGAGAGATCAGAACTGGAGAGAGAGATCAGACCTGGAGAGAGAGATCAGAACTGGAGAGAGAGATCCGACCTGGAGAGAGATCAGACCTGGAGAGACATCAGAACTGGAGAGAGAGATCAGAATTGGAGAGAGATCAGACCTGGAGAGAGAGATCAGACCTGGAGAGAGATCAGACCTGGAGAGAGAGATCAGACCTGGAGAGAGAGATCAGACCTGGAGATAGATCAGACCTGGAGAGAGAGATCAGACCTGGAGAGAGATCAGACCTGGAGAGAGAGATCAGACCTGGAGAGAGATCAGACCTGGAGAGAGATCAGACCTGGAGAGAGAGATCAGACCTGGAGCTGGCAGAGATATGAGCCAAGTCTAAAACAGACAGAGAAACAAAGTTATTGATGGAATTCAATGATCTGACTTACTAGGATAATGCAGACAGGAGCTGACTAACGTGAGCTAATAGCAACGTTGAACTGGCGATGAGTGGATGTGGAAGCAGTGTTAATATACTGATGAGTTGATGGGTTGATTGGAGATGAGGCCCTGTGGGGTGATGGTCTGAGGCCCTGTGGGCTGATGGTCTGAGGCCCTGTGGGGTGAGGCCCTGTGGGCTGATGGTCTGAGGCCCTGTGGGCTGATGGTCTGAGGCCCTGTGGGCTGATGGTCTGAGGCCCTGTGGGGTGAGGCCCTGTGGGCTGATGGTCTGAGGCCCTGTGGGCTGATGGTCTGAGGCCCTGTGGGGTGAGTAAATCTTTCATCATGCTAGCATTGACACCCCATATCTGGTTAAAGCTTCACATGCTGTTGGCTCTAACCTGCGCTGCACTCATCAATCAACGCACAGAAAACATAGTAGAGAGAGAGAGACAGAGAGATGTTCAAAGATGAAGAGGAGATTTTCTCTCAACAGTCTAAGCTGTGTGATAACGTTAGTATTTTCCACACTGTGATAACACCAGTATTTACTCCCATGTCAACCCTAACTTGATTCAGAGCACATATAATCATTAATTTAAAAAATATATTGTTTATTGGGTATAATTTGGGGGGGTTTACAACAAGTTTACAGATAAAAGAATAATAAAAAAAAAAGAATTTTAACAAACTATTGTTTCTGCTAACTTTTAGGCTTGTTTACTACATAAACAGAAGGAATTTCATAAAGGTCAGGGTCAACAAGTAACATCTAGTAAGGTCATTACCTCGGCCTTAACCCCTGACCCCTTAGGGTCCAGAGGAACACCTGAGCTGGGATACTGAAGCAGTTATCTTTCATGTCTTCGTCTTCTCCTCCTTCCTCTCCTCTTCTCCTCCTCCCTCTCCTTCTCCTTCTACCCCCCTCCTCTCCTTTCTCGGACTTTGCACTGACTAGCGTTATGCCTCATTCCGCGTGCAGAGAAACAGCAGCATAACAAGATGGTTGGCCTGTCAGAGACCGGCTGGGCGACGGGTGCACAGGAGGCTTTCACTCAGAGAGAAAAGAGGAGGCATTGAAAAAAACAAGAACCGATGAAAAGACGAGATGTGAGGAGGGAAAATGTACTGGAGGCAGTTTTGAACAGCCAATGGGAACGCTGTTTTGCACATTTGGGGAGCAAAGGTCAGGCATAGCCTCAGGCCGAGTCAACCAGGACTCAGAGGAGAGATGAACGTTGTTGTGGCAGAGAGAGAAACAGAGAGAGAGACAACGAGAGAGACAACAAGAGAGAGAGTCATGCAAAGAGAAAAATAGCTTATATTAAACAGAAAAAGGTGTCCAACTCAAGTTGATATGACAGGAACCTTGTAGAATTAGTTTTAATGTTCATGGCCATGCTTGCAGGGTCCGGGGGTGGGGGGGGATGACTCCTCCTCTCCCAGTCTTGTCTCCCACAGAGCTGGGATGGGGAAATGCAGAACACTCTCCTGGGAGATGCCTAACAACCCGTTATGCCAAGTGGATGGGACACACTCCTAAACATTTATGAATACATCTGTTTAGCCAATGGGAGTGAGTCTGGTAGTGTGTGAGCCAATGGGAGCGTGTCTGCTAGTGTGTAGACCAATAGGAGTAAGTCTGGTAGCGTGTTGACCAATAGGAGCCAGTTTATCGTGTGAGCAGAGCGTCTGTTCTGAGGGAGGTCTGGCCGGATACAGAAAAGAAGGAGCACTGTGACTGCTGATGAATAGACATGAGTAAAAGAGAGAGAGGGAGGGGAAGAGGGAGTCTGATTAATGATTGCAAGGCTGCTAGGTACCAATGTGGCTTCTCACTTCAGCGGGCCAGCCCTGGCCCTCGGCCGTGTCGGAAAGCCTCATTAAGGGACCTCCTGGGACCTGACACACACACACACACACATTGTTAGAGGGATGTGATGGCCGAGTGAGGCTGGGCATACACCCCTCCCCCCTCCCCCCTCCCCCCTGCACCCCTCCCCCCTGCACCCCACTCCCCGCCCCTCCACTCCCCCACTCTCCTTTTCCCACTTTCCTCCACCCTGCACCTCCCAGTCCTATACCCAGCCCCCGGTCTCCCCGCCCCCCAGCCCCCCG
Source organism: Hypomesus nipponensis (assembly GCF_054491055.1). Classification (NCBI taxonomy): domain Eukaryota; kingdom Metazoa; phylum Chordata; class Actinopteri; order Osmeriformes; family Osmeridae; genus Hypomesus; species Hypomesus nipponensis. The sequence continues at coordinate 1,325,859 of NC_140372.1, forward strand.
CCCCCCAGCCCCCCGCCCCCCACCCCCCGGTCCCCCCACCCCCGGTCCCCCCACCCCCCGGTCCCCCCAGCCCCCCGGTCCCCCCGCCCCCCGGTCCCCCCGCCCCCCAGCCCCCCTGCCCCAGTCCCCCCCTGCCCCGGTCCCCCCCTGCCCCGGTCCCCCCCTGCCCCAGTCTGCCCCCCGGTCCCCCCCTGCCCCAGTCCCCCCCTGCCCCGGTCCCCCCCTCCCCCCTCCCCCCTGCACCCCTCCCCCCTGCACCCCACTCCCCGCCCCTCCACTCCCCCACTCTCCTTTTCCCACTTTCCTCCACCCTGCACCTCCCAGTCCTATACCCAGCCCCCGGTCTCCCCGCCCCCCAGCCCCCCGCCCCCCAGCCCCCCGCCCCCCACCCCCCGGTCCCCCCACCCCCGGTCCCCCCGCCCCCCAGCCCCCCTGCCCCAGTCCCCCCCTGCCCCGGTCCCCCCCTGCCCCGGTCCCCCCCTGCCCCGGTCCCCCCCTGCCCCAGTCTGCCCCCCGGTCCCCCCCTGCCCCAGTCCCCCCCTGCCCCGGTCCCCCCCTGCCCCGGTCCCCCCACCCCCGGTCCCCCCACCCCCGGTCCCCCCCTGCCCCAGTCCCCCCCTGCCCCAGTCTGCCCCCCGGTCCCCCCCTGCCCCAGTCCCCCCTGCCCCGGTCCCCCCCTGCCCCGGTCCCCCCACCCCCGGTCCCCCCACCCCCGGTCCCCCCCTGCCCCAGTCCCCCCCTGCCCCAGTCTGCCCCCCGGTCCCCCCCTGCCCCAGTCTGCCCCTGCCCCAGTCCCCCCCTGCCCCAGTCTGCCCCCCAGTCCCCCCCTGCCCCAGTCCCCCCCTGCCCCAGTCTGCCCACCCCCCAGTCCCCCCCTGCCCCGGTCCCCCCCTGCCCCAGTCCCCCCCTGCCCCGGTCCCCCCAGCCCCCCGGTCCCCCCACCCCCCGGTCCCCCCCTGCCCCAGTCCCCCCCTGCCCCAGTCCCCCCCTGCCCCGGTCCCCCCCTGCCCCAGTCTGCCCCTCATCCGGACAGGACAGAGGATCCCCTGTCCGCTGTTGAGGCCTAACAAGCGTCCTGTACCACACCTGTAATCAAGCCTCCCACAAAGCACCCTGGGAGCTTGGCAAGGCCGCGCCTGATTGGACGCAGGGATGACGGTGGAGAGATGGGTCCGATCTATAATTGATGTGTGCACAATTACCGACCTCCAGACATCAGCAAAGTGTTACACTAGCGCCTCAAGGATTGTTAAATTTTAACAGGCATCGCATAAAATCAAGGTCCTCTCTCTCTCGTCTCTCTCTGTCTTCTTTCCCTTGAATTTTGATGTGTCTCCAACAGATGAAATAAGTGGGACGGTTGGATGGCTGTGCTGGGTGGGTCTGCTTTGATATGCTTCTCTTCCAGTGAATCTCTGACATCTTATAGCACATATATGTATGTAAGTATACATACATACATATATACGTACATATACAGATATATATACTTACTGTATGTATATACATCTCTACAGACTCCCACAAGCATCTCTAAGGTGGTCTGACTTTCTAATCTATTCATCTCTCCTGCAGAAGTAGGGTGACTGGTTTGCACCCTTCCCTGAAATATGTTAGTTTATGTAATTGTAGATTCTCCAAACACCAATCTTTTCCAACTGTAATATATATATATATATATATATATATATATATATATATATATATATATATATATATATATATATATATATATAGTGCTGTCAGTTTAACGCGTTATTAACGGCGTTAACGCAAACCCAAATTAACGGCGTCAATTATTTTATCGCGCGATTAACGCTCTTTTTGGCCTAGCAAACTTTGTAGTTTTTTTCACATGCTGTTGCAACAACTACCGACGTTAGAAAAACTACAACACCACACCGGATCTAGCTAGACCTGAAACAAAACAACAGGCACGCCAAACACTCGTTTGGCTTGCGAGCTGGCTAAAGAGTAGTAGCAGAGCCCGTTTACGGATATTAGACATTCTCTGGTAGTAGGCTAACGTTACGTTTTGAGTGGATGACGAGCGCGAGATGCCGAAATGGATGCCAATAACATTCTGAATGGAAAGTTTGCTTTTAAAAAGTTGCCAAATGGTTCTATTGACAAGACCAGTGATCTGTGTGTTTTGTCGTTGTAAACTGAGCTATCATTGCAGCACGTCCAGTCTGAAATACCACTTGATGGCCAAGCACACAGCTGATGCGAATTCTCTGCCCCCTCGTCAAAGCCAGGCGATTGCAATATTGTTTTCAATAAAAAAAATATTTGCACAAAGCAATCCGAACCACTTTTCTATGTTGATAAGAGCATTAAAATTTGAAAAAAGATTGGGACAAAAAGAAATCAGGGACATTTAGAATAGATAACAATGTGCGATTAATTGTGATTAATCGCGAGTTAACTATGACATTAATGCGATTAATCGCGATTAAATATTTTAATCGTTTGACAGCACTAATATATATATATATATATATATATATATATATATATATATATATATATATATATATATATATATATATATATGTATATATGTGTGTATATTATATGTGCATACAATTAAAATGTTGTATAATTGTATTTATTTAGTATCTTTCCAGACACACAAACATTCCTTTGTATCTTTTGTCTTCTTAAGATTGTATATTGTTGTTTGTCTGTTTTGACCACTATGACGTGTGCTGCTGGCTCTCTTGCCAGATCTCCCTTATGAAAGAGGTCTTGATCTCAATGGGCTTTTTATCTGATTAAATAAAGGTTATAAATAAATATATAAATTAGATTTATACTATTATGCTATTATATTATACTACTGTCGTTCTACTGTAGTTGTCAAGTAATGTATAATAATTATTAATTATTATAGACGCTCTGGATAAGAGCGTCTGCTAAATGACTACATGCATTATTTAATCAAATATTTTACAGCACTATAAGCCTTTTCACAAATAGATAATATTTCTTCATCGTTTCATACTTGATTCTGGAAACAAAAACCATCAGATTCCCACTTTTCATCCTTAGAGAGCAACATCCATGTGAAACCAAATCTACCAGTTTCACTACAAAAACACATCCAGTGTTCGTCTGACATTTAGAAATGCCAAGCTTCTAATGTCCTGAAGACAAAGAACAAGAAATATCTACTCAGGGAATTTAGAGATTTAGGAGCAATATCAAAATAAAGCAAGTCTTCAAATAAAACATATTCAACATGAAAGATGAGTGTACACAATGACTGAGAACATTCAGGCATCATGTTAAAGCCTTCCTCTTGTTTTAGGAGCGGAGAGACTCTTTTTCTTGCTTCTGTAGAGAACAACCTGCAAAACCATGAAGAAAAACTATTCATAATACACGTACAATTTAATTGTTTTCAGAATCACCTTACATACTCTCTTGATGAGAGTTTTTATTGAGCAAATGCAGTACAAGTTTGTTTAAACTAGTGAGATTCAAGATGTGTTTTATGGGTGAATGTGTTGTTATGTTAATGACAGGCTGTCAGCTTGCAGTCATGGTAGCTGACCAGCCCACGAACAGGGTTAAGTAGGAGAAAAAAAGCAATTAGCAAGAATAACTAATAATTTATACCTATTGAGGTCTTTAAACAATTTTGATCATTATCATTTTCAATGTTAAAACTTTATCAACCTTAATTACTGTGATGCTCCAGGCTAAACAAACTCATCTGGATTAAGGAAGTTTGGGCTGTTTTGGAAAGGGCAGAATTGATTGACACTGTAGTTCAGGGTGTAGTTCAGGGTATAGTTCAGGGTGTAGTTCAGGGTGTAGTTTAGGGTGTAGTTCAGTGTGTAGTTCAGGGTGTAGTTCAGGGTGTAGTTCAGGATGTAGTTCAGGGTGTAGTTCAGGGTGTAGTTCAGGGTGTAGTTTAGGGTGTAGTTCAGTGTGTAGTTCAGGGTGTAGTTCAGGGTGTAGTTCAGGGTGTAGTTTAGGGTGTAGTTCAGTGTGTAGTTCAGGGTATAGTTCAGGGTGTAGTTCAGGGTGTAGTTTAGGGTGTAGTTCAGGGTGTAGTTCAGGGTGTAGTTCAGGGTGTAGTTCAGGGTGTAGTTTAGGGTGTAGTTCAGGGTGTAGTTCAGGGTGTAGTTCAGGGTGTAGTTCAGGGTGTAGTTCAGGATGTAGTTCAGGGTGTAGTTCAGGGTGTAGTTCAGGGTGTAGTTCAGGGTGTAGTTCAAGCAGACTCCAGTAAACCCTTCTGGCTGCTCAGGATGGGAGGCAGGTGAGTCACCATGGTGATGCCACCTCCCACAATGCATTATGGGCCCAGAACCAACACTCATGCAAGAATCACACACATCCTCGTTAAAAGTAAATGGCGCAATTATCTTTGCACCACTACTACCCCCCTCCCTCCCACCCCTTTTTAAGTATTTAAAAACAAAAAAACACATTACAACTAAGAGGATCTGAATCATGGCCAGGAGCTGTCTGAGAGGCAGCGAGAGAGGAGGAGAGGAGAGGAAAGAGGAAAAGAGGAGAGGAGGAGAGGACTAGATGAGTAGAGGAGAGATATTAGGAGAGGAGAAGAGGAGGAGATAGCAGGAGAGGAGGAGATAGCAGGAGAGTAAGAGAGGAGGAGAGAGGAGAGGAGGAGAGAGGAGAGGAGGAGGAGAAGAAGAGGAGAGGAGGAAAAGAGGAGGACAGATAGCAGGAAAAGGGAGCGATAGGAGAGGAGGAGAGGAGGAGGAGCAGGAGAGGAGGAGCAGCATTGCGGCAGCTCTATCTTGTGTCTTCACCCCTGGGTGTCAACAGGTGAGAGTGGTTGATAAGAGCGTTTGATGTCGGCAGCCAGGATTTCTACCACCCAACTTCCCTTCTTCAACGAGACCTCTCAGTAGACTTCAAAGACCGCCCCCTTCCTCTCTCTTCTCACTTTAATCCACTGAACCCAGGCCCTTCAGTTCAAAGCACCCTTCCCCTCTCAGAACCCCCACTCCCACACCCACCATCCCCCCCCCCCCCCCACACACACACACACACGCACACACTGGTCCCACCCTACTAAACTGCAACCCAAACTTCCCGTTCCCGTTTTCCTCTGAGTAGCGTCACAGCTCTGAGGCCCCATGACCAGCTCCTGCTATTAATTAATCCCACAAAGGGTGTTCATTTCCTGGCTTCACCAGACTGACAAGAGAGGGGGGCGGGGGGGTAACAGAGACCCCTGTTTCAAAGGCGACTCAGTCAGACCAGGGCAGGGAGAGAGCAGGGGGACGCAGGAAGAAAGACCTGCTCTCCCAGAGGAGCTGGGAGGTGGAGGACATGTTTGATAGCCAGGCTACTTGAATGTGATTGAATGCTTTGTTGCGGGAAGCTCTTTACTAATCTTTACCTGCACAAAAATCTGAAGCGCAAGAAAATGCAGCTGAAGTGTTTCAGAGTTGAGTTGAGAGGCTTTGCCTTGGGTGGCCGGGGGGAGGAGGGTGGAGGAGGGTGGAGGAGGGGGGAGGAGGGGGGAGGAGGGGGGAGTGGACACAGACCTCTTCAGCCTGTCTCACTTTCTTCTCTGACAGAAAAGCTTCATTTTCCTCAAACGGGTAGGGAGGGGGAGAGAGGAGGAGGGCTACAGGAGGAACAGAGAGAGAGAGAGATGAAACGCAGGAGAGAGCGAAGGAGAGAGGAAGGGGAGGGGCTGGTGAAATCCACAAGGGGGGGAATGCAGGATGAAGAGGGGGAAGAAAGCTGAATGATGGAGGTGAAGGGATTTAGGCGGTTCCATTCACATGGTCTGTGGTGCATCTGAATGGGAGCTGAAGAAGCAGGCAGGAGCGATGCAACCGGGGATTCCATGAACCTCTGTGAGAACTACGCTCATTATCCCTGCTTCATATAGAGCGCAGTACACCAGCACAGTACACCAGCACAGTACACCAGCACAGTACACCAGCACAGTATACCAGCACAGTACACCAGCACAGTATACCAGCACAGTATACCAGCACAGTACACCAGCACAGTATACCAGCACAGTACACCAGCACAGTACACCAGCACAGTACACCAGCACAGTACACCAGCACAGTATACCAGCACAGTACACCAGCACAGTACACCAGCACAGTATACCAGCACAGTATACCAGCACAGTACACCAGCACAGTATACCAGCACAGTATACATGCACAGTATACCACCTAAACACAATCGCCGTTTTTTGATACCAGAGTGTCACTAAAGGATGTATGTTAGTGAAGATCAGGCATGTTCTCTAATCCAGGCTGTGGGTAGTGTTGTGATGCGAATCCAGGCTGTGGTTAGTGTTGTGATGCGGATCCAGGCTGTGGTTAGTGTTGTGATGCTGATCCAGGCTGTGGTTAGTGTTGTGATGCTGATCCAGGCTGTGGTTAGTGTTGTGATGCTGATCCAGGCTGTGGTTAGTGTTGTGATGCTGATCCAGGCTGTGGTTAGTGTTGTGATGCGGATCCAGGCTGTGGTTAGTGTTGTGATGCGGATCCAGGCTGTGGTTAGTGTTGTGATGCTGATCCAGGCTGTGGTTAGTGTTGTGATGCTGATCCAGGCTGTGGTTAGTGTTGTGATGCGGATCCAGGCTGTGGTTAGTGTTGTGATGCTGATCCAGGCTGTGGTTAGTGTTGTGATGCTGATCCAGGCTGTGGTTAGTGTTGTGATGCTGATCCAGGCTGTGGTTAGTGTTGTGATGCTGATCCAGGCTGTGGTTAGTGTTGTGATGCTGATCCAGGCTGTGGTTAGTGTTGTGATGCTGATCCAGGCTGTGGTTAGTGTTGTGATGCTGATCCAGGCTGTGGTTAGTGTTGTGATGCTGATCCAGGCTGTGGTTAGTGTTGTGATGCTGATCCAGGCTGTGGTTAGTGTTGTGATGCGGATCCAGGCTGTGGTTAGTGTTGTGATGCTGATCCAGGCTGTGGTTAGTGTTGTGATGCTGATCCAGGCTGTGGTTAGTGTTGTGATGCTGATCCAGGCTGTGGTTAGTGTTGTGATGCGGATCCAGGCTGTGGTTAGTGTTGTGATGCGGATCCAGGCTGTGGTTAGTGTTGTGATGCTGATCCAGGCTGTGGTTAGTGTTGTGATGCGGATCCAGGCTGTGGTTAGTGTTGTGATGCTGATCCAGGCTGTGGTTAGTGTTGTGATGCTGATCCAGGCTGTGGTTAGTGTTGTGATGCTGATCCAGGCTGTGGTTAGTGTTGTGATGCTGATCCAGGCTGTGGTTAGTGTTGTGATGCGGATCCAGGCTGTGGTTAGTGTTGTGATGCGGATCCAGGCTGTGGTTAGTGTTGTGATGCTGATCCAGGCTGTGGTTAGTGTTGTGATGCTGATCCAGGCTGTGGTTAGTGTTGTGATGCTGATCCAGGCTGTGGTTAGTGTTGTGATGCTGATCCAGGCTGTGGTTAGTGTTGTGATGCTGATCCAGGCTGTGGTTAGTGTTGTGATGCTGATCCAGGCTGTGGTTAGTGTTGTGATGCGGATCCAGGCTGTGGTTAGTGTTGTGATGCGGATCCAGGCTGTGGTTAGTGTTGTGATGCTGATCCAGGCTGTGGTTAGTGTTGTGATGCTGATCCAGGCTGTGGTTAGTGTTGTGATGCTGATCCAGGCTGTGGTTAGTGTTGTGATGCTGATCCAGGCTGTGGTTAGTGTTGTGATGCTGATCCAGGCTGTGGTTAGTGTTGTGATGCTGATCCAGGCTGTGGTTAGTGTTGTGATGCTGATCCAGGCTGTGGTTAGTGTTGTGATGCTGATCCAGGCTGTGGTTAGTGTTGTGATGCTGATCCAGGCTGTGGTTAGTGTTGTGATGCTGATCCAGGCTGTGGTTAGTGTTGTGATGCTGATCCAGGCTGTGGTTAGTGTTGTGATGCGGATCCAGGCTGTGGTTAGTGTTGTGATGCTGATCCAGGCTGTGGTTAGTGTTGTGATGCTGATCCAGGCTGTGGTTAGTGTTGTGATGCTGATCCAGGCTGTGGTTAGTGTTGTGATGCTGATCCAGGCTGTGGTTAGTGTTGTGATGCTGATCCAGGCTGTGGTTAGTGTTGTGATGCTGATCCAGGCTGTGGTTAGTGTTGTGATGCTGATCCAGGCTGTGGTTAGTGTTGTGATGCTGATCCAGGCTGTGGTTAGTGTTGTGATGCTGATCCAGGCTGTGGTTAGTGTTGTGATGCTGATCCAGGCTGTGGTTAGTGTTGTGATGCTGATCCAGGCTGTGGTTAGTGTTGTGATGCGGATCCCTTTCCTGTCCTGTCGCTGGTGGAACTGAGGCGCTTCCCTCAACTTCTAACTTACCTCCAGGCAAGTATCCACCCCACTAAGACAAATATTTTGACTAATTCATATATTTTTTACATTTGTGTGAATGTGTGTGTGTGTGTGTGTGAGTCAGACTGCTGTGGGGGACAGCAGGTTAAAGGTGTGTTCGTGCCTCCCTGTCCTGTGAGTGTGAAGTGGTGGCAGGTGTGAGCAACACGCACACACACACACACACACACACACACACACACACACAGGAAGTAGCAGGCTCCCTCTGGAGGAAGCACACAGAGCTAAGCCAGACTGACCCTCACCCAGCCGGCCCCCTCACCCTCCAGCAAACCAGATGTTCTCACACAACACCACCCCACACCCCACCACCCCACACCCCACCACCCCACACCCCACACCCCACCACCCCACCACCCCACCACCCCACATCCCACCACCCCACACCCCACATCCCACCACCCCACACCCCACACACCACCACCCCACCACCCCACACCCCACACCCCACACCCCACACCCCACATCCCACACCCCACCACCCCACACCCCACCACCCCACACCCCACACCCCACCACCCCACACCCCACCACCCCACACCCCACACCCCACCACCCCACACCCCACACCCCACCACCCCACACCCCACCACCCCACATCCCACACCCCACCACCCCACACACCACCACCCCACCACCCCACCACCCCACATCCCACACCCCACCACCCCACACACCACCACCCCACCACCCCACACCCCACATCCCACACCCCACCACCCCACACACCACCACCCCACCACCCCACACCCCACACCCCACCACCCCACACCCCACACCCCACCACCCCACATCCCACACCCCACCACCCCACACCCCACCACCCCACACCCCACCACCCCACACCCCACCACCCCAGCCAGTCGGACGCTTCAACACTTTTAAACTCAATATTCCTTCCTTTTTTGGCCGACCTGATTAGCAGAATGCTAATTCTGTTCCCTCATGTAATTAATCAAACTGACACCAAGACTCAGGTTTTTGTTGAGACCCCCCCCCCCCTCTTCACCCAGTCAGGTGTGTCTGGTACTGTCATATTTATCATGGGAGTCTTAAATCATATGCTGCAATATTACATTTCTAGTAAATGTGTGATGTTCAGCTGTATACTCGATTAGGCAAGATTTCTGGCCTTAAAAATAATTTGAGCTGTAGCTGTAACAATTATATATAAATGTATTGCACCTTAAAAAAATACAGAATTTACATTTTATAAAATGAATAAATAAAAACCATGTGATTTATTAGAAATATTTCTCACATGCATTTTAATGCATATATACAGACATTTCTCTATTTAGAAGGAGGGGATTCATATGGTTTATCGTTCAATTAGCCTAGATCTGATGAAATAAATTATGAATTTCCTTTTTCACAGAGCGACTTCAAAGAGGAGTGCTGAGGCAGCAGATCTCTCTTTTCTGGGTCCTAACCCTAACCACATCTCAGCTTCCAGACACAGTGTAAAGTAACCACATCTCAGCTACCAGACACAGTGTAAAGTAACATCTCAGCTTCCAGACACAGTGTAAAGTAACCACATCTCAGCTACCAGACAGTGTAAAGTAACCACATCTCAGCTACCAGACACAGTGTAAAGTAACCACATCTCAGCTTCCAGACACAGTGTAAAGTAACCACATCTCAGCTACCAGACAGTGTAAAGTAACCACATCTCAGCTACCAGACACAGTGTAAAGTAACCACATCTCAGCTTCCAGACACAGTGTAAAGTAACCACATCTCAGCTACCAGACACAGTGTAAAGTAACCACATCTCAGCTATACCAGACGTGTATTTCATAGGGACTGTCCCTTTAAGGACCGGGGGCCCCTCCCACCCTGCCGGTCTCTGATGTGATGGCGTGCCTGGCGTCAGTTAGAAGGTCAGGGGCCAATCTGGCCATCAAAACGCCTGTGCATCATAATGTGACAGTACACCTGCCTTGCATTCTAATGGCGGAGGCAGAGTCCACGGCGTTCCTCAACGATCAAAGACCCAGGGCTCAGGGCTTCACAGCAGCCTCACAGCAGCCAGGACATCTGGGGAGGGTTGGCAGCTTCAGCCCCCTCCTGCTGGACCCACCAGAGAGGAGGGAGGGAGAGGAGAGAGCAGGAGGGAGTGTGGGAAGAGAGGGGAGGATGAGAGACGACGATGGAGGGTGAGAGATGATGATGGAGGCTGAGAGATGAGGATGGAGGGAGGGATGGAGAGAGGGATGGAGGGATGGAGAGAGGGATGGAGGAAGGGATGGAGGGATAGAGGGAGGGATGGAGGAAGGGAGGGAGGGATGGAGAGAGGGATGGAGAGAGGGATGAAGGGAGGGGTGGAGAGAGGATAGAGAGACGAATGAAGAGAGGGATAGAGAGAGGAATGGAGATAGGGATGGAGAGAAGGATGAAGGGTGGGCAGTGTTTGGCCTGCTAGGCAGAGGGCCGTGGTGTTTGATACAGACGTGTGCCTGGTGTGGGCAGCCTGGCCCGTCCACACTGCAGAGGAGGGGGGTGATGAGGGGGGCAAAGGGTGGAGTGATAGGGGGAGGAGAAGAGGAGAGAGGGTGATGAGGGGGGCAAAGGGTGGAGTGTTTGGGGGGGAGAAGAAAAGGGGGGGTGATGAGGGGGGCAAAGGGTGGAGTGATAGGGGGAGGAGAAGAGGAGAGGGGGTGATGAGGGGGGCAAAGGGTGGAGTGATAGGGGGAGGGAAGAGGAGAGGGAAGGAACTTGCCTGACGTAGAAAGGCTGCAGCCAGGAAAAAAACAACGAAAAAGAAACAAGCAAATAAAAAACGAGAGAAGAAAACGAGAGGCATGAATATTCATCTGCAACTGTGATGAGATGACAGGGTTTGCTGGCGTGGCCGTGGCTCAGCATGGCCTGCGAGTTAGAGAACATTAAGGCCACATCCGGGGGTGTGGAACCCACCAACCACACGCTCCAACAACACTGGCACATTTCTCACATGATTCCAGACATTTTATCTTCGCCCCTTCCAACCCTCGCCCACCACCCATACACCCACCAGGGGAGAGAGGGTGTGTGTGTGTGTGAAAGAAATACAAAAAGAGGGAGAAAAACAGTGAGAGAGAGAGGAGTGTCTGTGTGTGATTGAGAAACTGAGGTTGTGAGTGTGTATTAGAGTGTGAGTGTGTGTATGAGAGAGATGGAATGATACCATTGACATTTGAAGACTGGACAGAAGGCAATGTGAGTGGTTGCTACAGTAACCTAACCCTTCCAAACATGTCAACATGTTAGTGCAGTTCCTAAACTTGTCACACCCCTCCCCCCCTCTCCTCCCCTCCCCTCAC
>NC_140372.1:1342500-1372500 GCF_054491055.1 Hypomesus nipponensis
GTTCTGTTTTGGTCTGTTTAGGTCGGTTCTGTTTAGGTCTGTTTAGGTCTGTTCTGTTTTGGTCTGTTTAGGTCGGTTCTGTTTAGGTCTGTTTAGGTCTGTTCTGTTTTGGTCTGTTTAGGTCGGTTCTGTTTAGGTCTGTTTAGGTCAGTTCTGTTCAGGTCTTTGAGGACCCTGGTGTTGACCTTGAAGGCCTGTCCTCCTTCATAGCCCCGTGTTAGAGAGGTGTTCCTGGGTGCGGTGGAGCCGAGCAGAGGTCAAACAGTGTTCCTGAGCGACAACATCCTGCGGCTTGGAGTGCAGCAAAATGTCCACCACCGACATGATGCAGCACTCTAAGCATGCTGGGAAATCTGCCCTGTGGGATGTACAGCTCGGCTCCAAGCCCTCCACTGGAGTTTTACATTTAAATGTTTTCTATTTCTGTAACTGGCAGTGATGCACATGTTGACCTTGTTGAAGGGAAACGTCTTGAACAGAAGTCCTGAAGAGAAACCGCAGGAACACACCAACACCCAGGGACTGACAGTCCCAACACACAGAACACAAAATACAACTCTCTCGTTTTGAGGGAGTCAAATTGCCTAGAATTATAAAGTATAATATGTAAGAGAGACTAGTTTATGATCTTGTTTCCGGAAACAGTAATTGTGCTAAGAAACTGCAAATTCTATATTGTGTATAATCATCGGTCCTTGAGAGTTTCCTGTAAAGGAATCCCAGCTAGCTACAACACAAATACAATTTCACCTTATCATGGAGAACATTCCCTAGCAATCATCTCATTTTCCAGTTGGCCTCCCTCTCATTCTCAAACGATATTATTCTCTCGAGCCAATATGGACTCTATAGCTAATCTACAACTGGGAGGGCTATTTGCATACATATGTTGGTCCGTGCAGTTGTACATGATGATGCTGAAACTCCACTTTCAGACTACAAGCCAAGTCCATGCTGTGTCACATTTAGAAACTATAATATTGTTCAACACTATGAACCTCTTTAATACTTAAAAAGTTGTTTAGTATTTAGACACTCAATCATACAAACAGCAGAACGTTCTGCTATTGAAAAAGATAGGCCGAGCAAGATGAAATGTTGAGGATGACTTCCTTCAGCCTGTGTGTGATCGTCTGAAGGTTGATGGTTTGGATGTGTCTGCTGATGTTAACACTGGAGGGGATCAGCTGAGCTGGTCACTCAACACACACTCCAGCTGCTGAGTTTCATCATTGTAGGTTTCTAATCTCTCTCTCCTTCTCTCTCTCCCTCTCCTTATCTCCCTCTCTCCTTCTCCCTCTTCTTCTCTCCCTATCTCTCTTTCTCTTGTGTCCCTCCCCTCTCTCCTTCTCTCCCTCCCTCCCTCCTTCTCTCCCTCCCTTATCTCTCTCCCTCTCTCCTTCTCTCCCTCTCTCCTTCTCTCCCTCTCTCTCCTCTCTCTCTTTCTTCTGTCTCTTTATGTCTCTTTATGTCTTTCTCTCACTCTACCCTTGTTTTGTGCACAGAGCAGCCCTCCACTTACCCCTGACTTTAGAATGCCTTTGTTAAGTGAGGGTTTACTCATCTCTGCTGAATACATTTCCTGTGCCAAAATGATGGATCATTCTGATTTTAGATCCCAACTTTGACAAGCAGGAGAGCAGAAATCCGACTGTAAACTGGCCCCAGCTCCACGTTTCACTGATAGACAATAAATCTTCGCAATGCATATTTATCCAGAATAAGTGCATGATGCTTTCCTGAAGGTCATCACATTTTGTGACGGGTTATTTGTTTATATTTAAATACACAGAGGGTGTGTTAACGTTTCAGGATCTGTCGCTTCTTCCTCTTGTGTTTTTAAAGGGATATTTACACAATGAACCTTTATTTTCCATTGAACAAATGAGCAGTGATGAAGTGAGTCTCTCCAGGTGTGAGTGTGAGAGGAGGGTGTGTGTGTGTGTGTGTGTGTGTGTGTGTGTGTGTGTGTGTGTGTGTGTGTGTGAGGCTGGTCTCTCCTCTGTGTGGCGGGAGACCACACAGCACCAACAGAAGGGCTATTCTCTCTCATACAGACATAATTCAAATGTCACAATTTGAATGTCATCTTCAAAGAGTCTCTTTGCAGTGCCCAAGTCATTAAGAAAACACAGGCAGGGGAGGGGGTGGACGGGACAGGGGGGCGCGGGGGAGAGGGGGGCGTGGGGGGAGAGGGAGGAGAGGGGGGAGAGGGAGGAGAGGGGGGAGAGGGAGGAGAGGGAGGAGAGGGGGGAGAGGGGGAGAGGGAGGAGAGGGGGGACAGGGGGGAGAGGGGGGACAGGGGGTAGAGGGAGGAGAGGGGGGACAGGGGCAGGGGGTAGAGGTATTGTTTCATGTGTGCCTGCTTCAAACCCTTCTAATTACCAAAGCCTTCATCTCTGCCTTTTGAAAAAGGCACAGAGGCAGAATGAGATTAAAAACTGCTTATTGTTGTCTTTTACTGATTATCGTTTTTTTTTCTTCTACAGGTTTTAATTTGTGTGTGTGTGTGTGCTCATGTAAGTGTGAACAAACGTGTGTGTGTGTGAAGGACAGGAGTGGCTCTATGGAAAGTCTCGGCCCAGATGGTGTGGAACTGGGTGTCTTGTTGTCAGAACTGGTCCTGATAACAGAGATATGCATATGAGGTTGGCCCGTATGGCCCTCCGCCAGAGAGAGATCCCTCGCTCACAATAGCGGGGAACAAATTGATGTGTCCTGGAAGCTGTGGCTCTCCAGGAGCAGGAGCAGGTTATGAGAAGGCCTGCCAAACCCATCCGGGTGTGTGCCAAGCCCCCTGCTCGCTGCGGAGAGAGGACAGTTGGCGGCTGCTAGATAGCCGATCCTGACAGGGAAGGCACCAACAATGTCAACAGTGTTATTAGACACCGAGAGAAGCTGCCAGCAAACAAATTAGCCAGCGAGCGTTGTTGATGAGTTATGGTAGGTCGCGCAATTAACAAGCTCTGCTGAACATCCTACGCTGCCTGCTGGAGGAGACCAGGACAGGTAGAGGAGAGACCAAGGGAGGGAGAAGAGAGACCAGGGCAGGGAGAGGAGAGGAGAGACCAGGGAAGGGAGAGGAGAGACCAGGGCAGGGAGAGGAGAGAACAGGAAAGAGAGAGGAGAGATCAGGGCAGGTAGAGGAGAGACCAGGGCCGGTAGAGGAAAGGAGAGACCAGGGAAGAGAGAGGAGAGACCAGGGCAGGGAGAGGAGAGACCAGGGGAGGGAGAGGAGAGACCAGGGGAGGGAGAGGAGAGACCAGGAAAGAGAGAGGTGAGATCAGGGAGGTAGAGGAGAGACCAGGGGAGGGAGAGGAGAGACCAGGGCAGGAAGAGGAGAGATCAGGGCAGGTAGAGGAGAGACCAGGGCGAGTAGAGGAAAGGAGAGACCAGGGAAGAGAGAGGAGAGGAGAGACCAGGGGAGGGAGAGACCAGGGCACGGAGAGGAGAGACCAGGGCACGGAGAGGAGAGACCAGAGCAGGTAGAGGAGAGACTATGGGAGGGAGAGGAGAGGAGAGACCAGGGGAGGGAGAGGAGAGACCAGGGCAGGTAGAGGAGAGACCAGTGCAGGGAGAGGAGAGACCAGGGCAGGTAGAGGAGAGACCATTGCAAGGAGAGGAAAGACCAGGGCAGGTAGAGGAGAGACCAGGGCAGGTAGAGGAGAGACCAGGGCAGGGAGAGAAGATGAGAGACCAGGGCAGAGAGAGGAGAGGAGAGACCAGGGCAGGTAGAGGAGAGACCAGGGCAGGTAGAGGACAGACCAGGGCAGGTAGAGGAGAGACCAGCTAAAGAAGAGATGATGGGGCTAGCTAGCTAGCAAGGATGATAGCGCTACCTAGATAGCAAGGATGATAGAGCTAGCTAGCTAGCAGGGATGATAGAGTTAGCTAGCAGGGATGAGAGACCCAGGTAGCAGGGATGAGAGGCCCAGCTAGAAGGGATGAGAGGCCCAGCTAGCAGCTCCAGAGGGTCTGGTGGGCCCACAGGGGTTCCTGGTTACCTCCATCACTGAGCCGTAACGAGCACAACTCGGCCTCCTTCCTCACAATCAACCCAAATCAATACACACGCAACTAGCCTGCCTCCTCCTGCCCTAATGAAGGGGGCTGGGGGTGGGGGTGGAGAGGAGGGGGTGAGATAATCATATCTCCTCCCTCAGTCAATAAGCCCCAAACCACATTACAAATGCATTGTGGAGGGGGGAGAGGAGGAGGGAGGAGGGGGGAGGAGGGAGAAGGGGGGAATGCGGAGGGTGGCAGTGTGCGAAGATAAAGAGTGAAAAAAAGTGTGGGGGGGAAGAGAAAGAGAGAGATGGTACCATGACTGAGTGCAAATACACACACACACACACAACCACTCTGGGCAGGTCACTGTCATTAGCCCAGATTAGAGGCCCCAGTGTGATCATATAAACCTACTGGCAGGACTACAGGAATTGTTGCTGCTGCTCAGAAAGTTACCTTCAGACTTGATTAGTGGTTGTAGACCATCTCTAATGACCGACAGTGTGAGCAGGGAGCAGGGCTGGGTGTGTTCCCCTCCTCTTGAAGCAGCCCCCCCCCACCCCCCAGGAGAGAAGGGTGGGTTTGGAGGGGTGCCATACTCAGTAAATATCCTGCAATCAGCTCAGTCATTTCCTGATTGAAATCAGCTTCTCTTTCTAATGCCTGGTATTAGAATATACAAGAGAGAAAAATGGCTTCAGATCATTCTCTCTTACTCCTTCTCTCTTCTATCCTTCTTTCTTCCAGATCTTCTCTCCCTCTCTCCCCTCTCTTTCCTCTCTCATCTACCCTCTCCCCCCTCCCTCTTCTCCTCTAGAAGGGCTAGTAGGGTTAGTGTCTTCTCCTCTAGACGGGTTAGTAGGGTCCGTGTCTTGGCTGGTAGGGTTTGTTTCTTCTCTACAGACACAAGCTGTGTTTCTGACACTGTCTTAATGTATATACATGAGAGTGTGCATGGATGTTTTTAGTTGTTGTGTGCGTGTTTGTGTGTGTGTACACGTGAGCGTGTGCATGTATGTGTGTGTGTGTGTGTTTGTGCGCTGAATGAGTCATGCTCAGTTTTCCCGGCAGATGTCTCTGGTATCCACCAAAGCCCCCGACATCCCCTCCAGCACCTCCTTCCATACCCCCCCTCCCCACCCCCCACATCATACCCCACCCCCCACATCATACCCCACCCCCAGGCCTCTACCCCACCCCCAGGCCTCTACCCCACCCCAGGCCTCTACCCCACCCCCAGGCCTCTACCCCACCCCCAGGCCTCTACCCCACCCCAGGCCTCTACCCCACCCCCAGGCCTCTACCCCACCCCAGGTCCTGGCGGCCCTCCATTCCCCCGGGCCCCTCTTGCCTGGCAGCTCTCCTCCCTGATTGACAGCTCTTAATGGCCTCCCTGCCTGGGGCCCTCAGAGACAGCCTATCAGGGACCAGAGGCAGGAGCAGCAGCCTATCAGGGACCAGAGGCAGGAGCAGCAGCCTATCAGGGGCCAGATTCAGGACAGAGGCATCAACAGCCAGCTGAGTTACTCCCCTGACAAGCATCTGAGGTTGTGTCTGTGTGGATATGCAAATACCAGGGTGCCCCCCTCCCCCCTCTGCCCCTCCCCCCTCTGCCCCTCCCCCGCTCCAGCCTGCCTCTGAAGGACAGGTCCTTCTCCTAATTGATCTGTGGAGATTCCAGCTAACCTTCCTTCTTCATTGGAAACAGATGAGAGATTACAAATAAACAGGAGAGGAGAGGGAAGATAAATAGTCAGCTCTCTGGAGCCGCATTTAGATAAATATAGTAAGAATACATAGAGATATGAAATCATGAAAAGGAAAATACATATATATCTATTGCAAAAAACAACACTTTACATATCATTACTGGAATGTTCAGCTTTCCTACAATTCTCAGATGAAAACAACTCAAAACAAACACTGTCACAAGGGAAAGACACAAGCGCACACACACGTCCCCTGGCTGTACAGTACTGACTTCTGGTCTTCTAGGAGTTGTGTGGTGATAAGAGGAACCATTATCCAGGCAGTCGATGCAGGGGGACGGTGATTAATGTCGCTTCCAAGAAAGGCCCAACTTGGCTACACGGACAGCAGCAGGTTCTTTCCGCTAAATCCTCACAATATCCAAAATAAGATGCTGCAACACTTTGCTCTTCCTTCTCCACCCAATCCACCAGGTCTCTCCTTCCGCAGTATTAACACTGGGGAGGGGGAGGGGGAGGGGGAGGGGGAGGGGGAGGGGGAGGGGGAGGGGGAGGGGGAGGGGGAGGGGGATGACAGGGAAGTGACTGGCTAATGGACCACGTTCACTAATATCTAAATCCTCAGTCTGGCTCTAATCTCTCCAAAATACTCTGTCTTGGAGAGTTGTAAGTGACTCCTCCCTCTCCACCTCCCTGTCTTTCTTTTGCTCTTTTTTTATCTCTCCCTCTTTCTTTCTCTGTTTCTTTTTCTTGCTGTTTGAAGGATGATGGGAGCATCAAAGTGTACAGATCTCTATTTCCCCTTCCTCCTCTCCACCTCCTCTCTCCCTCCTCTCCACCTCCTCTCTCTCTCTCTCTCTCTCTCTCTCTCTCTCTCCTCTCCACCTCCTCTCTCTCTCTCATCTCATCCTTCTCTCTCCCTATTTTCCCTTCTTTTCCCCCTCTCTCCATCCGTTTGGAAGCACTTCCACTCCTCCTACTCCTTTCCTCCTCCTTCTCCTCCTCCTCTCCTCCTCCTTTCTCCTTAGCGACGTCTCTGATGGTTAATTTCCTGGCGAGTAGAGCAGTTCAGTTTGAAAGGTTCTTTATTGGCATTAGCATTCATAATTACTTAATGACGAATCAGATATGGTTCATTGCGGCCAAGTGTAGAAAGAAGCAGTTTGAATCATGTACTTCAATTAGAATACGACTACAACATGTCCCCAGTGACCCTCCAACATAACCAGCTCTTTATTTATTTAGCTGAGGAATTATTAGCAGCTTCATAAGGCTTCAGACCAGATCTCTCCTCCAGTATTCCTCAACACATCCGCAGTATTCCTCCTCAATCCCAGGTTTTGATATCATTCATTCTACAAACGATTTGTTGTAGTGACCGTGCAGGCAGAGATTGGACTGTGTCTAGAATGGACATTATGAATATGACCTGTTACATGAATTCACAGTAATTTCAATGTATGTTCAAGGAGAAAGGAAATGGAAGGAAATATACATGCGGGGAAAGTAGGACAGTGAAAGTTGTCTTGTAACAAAAGTTCCTGAACTTTCTTTTTCCTCAGCTTGAGAGAAACTGCCTCCTTGGCAAAATATCTGTTTTAATCAAGAAGACAGCAGGGGGAAAGAGTAAATACTGCATTAATAACCCCCCCCTCCTTCCCCCAATCCTCCCCCCCCCTCCTCCCCCCCCCCCCTTTCCCCCACCCCCCCACCCCTCTCCCCCGGAGGGCCAGAAAGCACGCAGGGGGAGTTTAAATATCTCCGAGGGATACCTTCATCTAAAAACGCCTGTCTCTCTCCCTCCCTCCCTCCCTCTCTTTCCCTCTCTTTTTCCCTCTGTTTCTCTCTCTCTCTCCCTCTCTCTTTCCTCCTGTTCTAACTCTAAAACTAATTTGTGAGAAGTTCAACGTCAGTTCAGTGTGGAGTGTTTTCCCAGGCCTCTGCTGAGAGGTGAGGAGGAGAACTGATGGGACCCCATCGTGACCCCAGCATGACCCCAACCAGCTCGTGATTTAATGGCGAGGCTGACTGGAAATGGTGCTTTGAGAGATGATCGCTGTATGAATCAGAGGACCCTGGTTCGAACCCTCTAGTGTTCAAGTGAGGAAGGAAAAGATACTGACGAGTGATCTGACAATACCTGTAACACTAGCACAGCTAAGAGAGGAACCTGACCCAGGCTAGCTAGCTAGCACAGCTAAGAGAGGAACCTGCCCCAGGCTAGCTAGCTAGCACAGCTAAGAGAGGAACCTGACCCAGGCTAGCTAGCTAGCACAGCTAAGAGAGGAACCTGACCCAGGCTAGCTAGCTAGCACAGCTAAGAGAGGAACCTGACCCAGGCTAGCTAGCTAGCACAGCTAAGAGAGGACCTTGACCCAGGCTAGCTAGCTAGCACAGCTAAGACATGACCCTGACCCAGGCTAGCTGGCTAGTGTAGAATCTATGTGTCACCCAGCCTGAGACAATGTTAATAGCTGCCAAACTCCTCCTCTTGTTGGCTCCACTGGGTTCAAGTGATTACATGGTGACTTGGCAGAGACAGGAGAAAATCCTGTGATTAAGGCCCACCAGGGACAGTGTGTCTATCTGCCTGCCTGCCTGCCTGCCTGCCAGCCTGTCTCTCTGTCAAACACAGAAACATGCGTACACACACACACTTAATGTACGTTTATTCTCGACCAGCTAGGTGTAGTCTGGTCCAGGATCAGGGCTGTCAGTGCATCCCCTCCCCCCGGACCCTGACCTCAAGCCCACCTCCAGAAGCTGCCTTTTGTCTTCCTCTCCCTCCTCTCTCCCTCCTATCTCCCTAGGAAGGGATAGAGGGAGAGGGAGGAGGGGGGCTCTGAGGAAGATGTATGTTAATGTGCTGTCCAGCTGTACTGAACCACATAGCTGCAAACAAAACACTTTATAAAAGGCCCATAGAGAGAGGTAAGGAGATACATCAATCAATGAACAATTACCCTGGTGCTAATCAGCTGTCCTGGTGCAGCCCTGCCCACACCAGGATAACCCTACTGGCAGCATCAATTAAATTCTTAAGGTTAGTCTATTGAATTTTCCCTAGATAGGGGAGATGGAGGGAAGGAAGGATGGATGGATGGATGGAGGGATGATCTGTGTCCCCACCTCCCTGACTGAATTCTAGTGCATTTGTTCTACTTTCCTCTCTTCTAGTTTGCAGCACATGCTTCTCAGTGAAGAACACTTATGTTTGGCCCACTGCAGGAGACTGGAGACACGGAGAGACGGAAAGAGGTGAAGAGGGGGAGAGAGGAGGAGAGGAGGAGGGGGGAGAGGAGAAGAGAGGAGAGGAGAGGAGAGAGAGGAGAGGTGGTGAGAGGAGGAAAGAGAGGAGAGGTGGAGAGGAGGAGGGTGGAGAGGAGGAGAGAGGAGGAGAGGAGGAGGGTGGAGAGGGGGAGAGAGGAGGAGAGGAGGAGAGGAGAGAGAGGAAAGGAGGAGGGTTGAGAGGGGGAGAGAAGAGGAGAGAAGGAGAGGAGGAGGGTGGAGAGGGGGAGAGAGGAGGAGAGGAGGGTGGAGAGGAGGAGAGGAGGAGGGTGGAGAGGAGGAGAGGAGGAGAGGAGGAGAGGAGGGGTGGTGAGAGGAGGAGAGAGAGGAGAGATGGAGAGAGATGGAAAGAGGAGGAAAGAGAGGAGATGTGGAGAGAGGAGATGTGGAGAGAGGAGAGGTGAACAGAGGAGGAGAGAGGAGAGGTGCAGTTCCTCCTCCTGAGCATAGGAGTGTGTGTGTGTGGTGTGTGTGCATGATGTGGTGTGGTGTTGTGTGTGTGTGAGAGTCTCCTTGAGGAAAGTCAGGACACACACACATTTAAAAATAAATGTATCCTTCCCCCTACTTCCTCCCCCCATACACCAGTCCAAACAGAGCTCTTTGATCTCACAGCAAAATCTACACTGAATGTTTAAACTAACAGAACAGATATCTAATACAAGAAGTTTCTCTACTGCAGGAGATGAGAAGATGTCATACATAAGTTACTCTCAGCCCAGTATATACAGACCAGATCCCTGCTCCTCCCACCTCCTCCCTGCTCCTCCCTGCTCCTCCTACCTCCTCCCACCACCTCCCTGCTCCTCCCACCTCCTTCCACCTCCTCCCTGCTCCTCCCACCTCCTCCCTGCTCCTCCCTGCTCCTCCCTGCTCCTTCTACCTCCTCCCACCTCCTCCCTGCTCCTCCCACCTCCTCCCTGCTCCTCCCACCTCCTCCCACCACCTCCCTGCTCCTCCCACCTCCTCCCACCACCTCCCTGCTCCTCCCACCTCCTCCCTGCTCCTCCCACCTCCTCCCACCACCTCCCTGCTCCTCCCACCTCCTCCCTGCTCCTCCCACCTCCTCCCACCACCTCCCTGTTCCTCCCACCTCCTCCCTGCTCCTCCCACCTCCTCCCACCACCTCCCTGTTCCTCCCACCTCCTCCCTGTTCCTCCCTGCTCCTCCCACCTCCTCCCTGCTCCTCCCACCTCCTCCCTGCTCCTCCCTGCTCCTCCCATCTCCTCCCACCACCTCCCTGCTCCTCCCTGCTCCTCCCACCTCCTCCCTGCTCCTCCCATCTCCTCCCACCTCCTCCCTGCTCCTCCCACCTCCTCCCTGCTCCTCCCACCTCCTCCCTGCTCCTCCCACCACCTCCCTGCTCCTCCCTGCTCCTCCCTGCTCCTCCCACCACCTCCCTGCTCCTCCCACCTCCTCCCTGCTCCTCCCACATCCTCCCTGCTCCTCCTACCTCCTCCCACCTCCTCCCACCTCCTCCCTGCTCCTCCCACCTCCTCCCTGTTCCTTCCAGCTCTCAGTAGTGCTTCACACGAGAGTGGATCCTGTTTGTAAAGCAGGATGTGGGGTGTGCTGACTCTGTGTGTGCCCCCCAGACCGGGCCAGCCTCCTCCAACGCTGATCTGAGAACACTTCAGACACTGATCTTATTACATTATCATGAGTCATCAATTAAGAGCAGACAACAAACAAACGTGAGGAGGAATATTCAAGAGGGCTGGCAGGACTGAGACAAGTGTCTCTGTCTCTTCCTCCCTCTCTCTCTACCTCTCTCTTCCTCTCTCTTCCTCTCTCTCTTCCTACCTCTCTCTACCTCTCTCTCTCTTCCTCCCTATCTCTCTACCTCTCTCTACATCTCTCTCTTCTCTTCCTCCCTCTCTCTCTACATCTCTCCCTCTCTCTCTTCATCCCTCTCTCTCCCTCTCTTCCTCCCTCTCTATGCTACTTGGAGAAACACTGCTCTCTACCAGCAGGAGAAACACTGCTCTCTACCAGCAGGAGAAACACTGCTCTCTACCAGCAGGAGAAACACTGCTCTCTACCAACAGGAGAAACAGGCGATGTTGCTCTCTATCACGGGCGCATCAGCGTGACGTGCAGGGCGGTGGAGCGTGAAGGGGCAGATTTTCCGGTAGCGCAAGCCTGAGATGGGCTCCTGAGACTGGGCTAGCTCGCTTCCTCAGCCTCCCACGGAGCGCCCCGCCGTCACCACGACGCTCTGCAGCCCCAGGACTCAGCCACGCGGGGGAAGGGCGGAGCAGAGAGGGGGAAGGGGAGGGGGAGGGAGATAGAAGAAGAAAGAGAAGGAGGGAGATGGGAGAGAGACAAGAGAGAGGAAGTGTGAGAGCAGGAGAGAGAGAGTGAGAGCAGGAGAGAGAGTGATTGCTCGCGGCTCATTTCTCCACACATGAGCCCATCTGCCTGGCACCCAGGGTGGCATGGCACCACTGCTCTCTGAAATGACTGAGTGAGCCGCAGACACCCTGACTCCACAGGAAGCCCAAATGCAATCCCACGAAGCCCGTACCCGCCTATTATTTCCCAGAAAGCCTTTAAAGTGTCATTTTTCCCCCTGATGGCTGCTTGTAGATTTACTTTCTGTTCCATCATGACTTAAGTTGACCGTAATGTGTTTCAAAGAAGCTCTCAGTGAATTTTGCGTTTGAAATATTTTGGCCGTGGTATATATATTTTCTTTCTTGCAGAGTTAGTTCCATCAACAAACAGCACCACAGGGGGAAAGGGAATTGACTCTGAGACCAAGAAAATGGTGTTTGCAGGCAGCATCTTGTGATATTGTAATATTTACTGTTAGCTCCTCAGGCTACAAGACACGCTCCACTGTCACCATCAAACAAGACGCTTCTGAAGGAGAGAGCACATCTGTTGTCACCACCGTCACACACACACACACACACACACACACTCCTCCTGCCCTCCCCCACCACTGCCATGCTCAGAGAGAGGGATGGAGAGGGGAGAACCCTGCCCTGAAGATAGAAATGTTCTCCTCCCTGAGCCACCCCTTAGCCTGCCACACACTCTAAATACACACTCATACACACACTTACACACGTACACTCACACACATGTGCAAAACACACACATACACACACCCATACACACAGACAAACACACACCTGCCCCCACCACACACACACACACACACACACCACACACACTTCCTCCCCAGTCTCTCTCCAGTCTCCTCCACCCCCAGTCCTTGACCATGGTGGAGATGCGGCCGGCTCAGATTGATCATTTCTCGACCAATAACTCACCGTGACGGGGCGGCAGGGAGTGTGCATACAGCTCTGGCACCTGCATACTGAGGAGGCCAGCCGGCCAATGGGAGAGCTGGGACAGGGTCAGGTGGTGCTGTGTTTATCCTGTGATGAATGGCAGGTCAAACAGGCCCACTTGCCCCTCCACATCCCTCACACACACACACACACACACACACACACACTCTGCCACATCCCTCACAGCAGAGTCCTGCCACCTTAGAAGCCCTGATTACACACACGTATGCACACACACACAGACACAAACACACACACACAGACACAAACCCACACACACACACGGACACAAACCATCCCCTGACCCTCCAGCTACATCCTCTGCGTGTGTGTGTGTGTGTGTGTATGTATGTGTGTCCATTTGTTTGTTTAGAGTTTGATTGTTTATGTTGAGGTTATCAATCATAATTTGACTCTTAAGGGCTCTCATGGAAAATGTATCCAACTGATTGGAACTTTCAAGAGCGTGAAGGGAAAATTCAGTTTTGAGTCGTTTTTAAAACATTACAATGTCCACATCTAGACAGTGAAGAGGACAGAGTTATGTATTAAAAATCACGAACCTCAACAATTTCTAAATCAAGTTGCGTCTGATAAAACACTCTTCTGTGTTGACAGGGTAATTTGATGTGGTGAGTGTTTGCTGGTGAATAGCTTTTGATGTTACAAGCTCTCTCGATGGGCGTTATAATGCTTTCATATTAGAAGGTAACAAGCCAATATTGCATTTGTGAAACTAAATTCCTACGAAATGTCTTGTATTGTTATTCTGTCTGCATTCAGAGGGTCCTTCGTACAACGTTGACTCTGAATAAAAGACGACTATTTCACCCTTTTTTTAATTGAAATGCAAACGACATCAATGGCCGGGTCGGCAGCAGACGCAGCAGTCCCCTGTCTCGCACGATAAAGTGTTTTTTCCGCTGTTTCTGTGGCTATCGACTTGGTCATGTGTGTAATTGCCAAAAGCGAGTCGGAAGCCTCAGATGCACCAATGTAAATATTAAAGAGGGAGCCAGCTTAATAAAAACGCTGTTCAAACAATGCGGCCCTAACTTATCTCCGCCTGTCCAGTTTCCAGGACCCAGCGAGAGGGCAGGGATCTGGATAACGTTCCTGGGAGGAGAGAGAGAGAGGGAGAGGGAGAGAGAGAGAGACAGAGAGACAAAGAGAGAGAGAGAGAGACAGAGAGAGAGAGACAGAGAGAGAGGCAACGAATGAGTAAATGGATTCACAAAAGAATGAATAGGAGAGGACTGTGAAGACAGAATGAACATAGAGGAGGTATTAGAGCAGAATGAGGCTGGCTATGAAAAAGAAAGAGGGAGAGAGAGTGAGATGAGACTAAAGGAAGAGGAGAGAGTGAGAGACAGTGTAGGAGGGGAAGGAGAGAGTGAGGGAGAGTGGAGGAAGGGGGAGTGATAGAGGAGAGAGTGGAGGAAGGGGGAGTGATAGATCAGACAGACTTTTTAATGGTATTGATCTCCTCCTCGGCCACCCTCCAGAGATATCCTGCTGTCACCTTGACCTTGGGCCAGAATCTGACCTTTCACCCCTGACCCCACAGCCCAGCTGGCTGGCCACAGTGACCCCCAACCTGGTGGGGGAGATCGAGAGACAGATGTCAACAACTAATCTCAAGGACTATATCTCTTCAGGACTCAAACACTGAATGTTTTGACATTTACTTGGTGTGAAGACAGAGGGATAGTGAGGGGAGGAGAGAAAGAGAGAGAGATAGAGCGATAGAGAGAGAGGAGGAGAGAGAGGGTCCGGGGAGACAGTAGAGGAGCGCCACTAACTGCTCGTTGGTATCGATCTGCCAGTTAAATTGCATACACACACACACACGCACACACACACACACACACAGGGGGGAGGGGGGCCACCACGGCTATAGCACCACTGCTCTCTCCATCTCTCTCTCTTCATCTCTCCATTCCTCTCTCTCTCTCTCTTCATCTCTCCATTCCTCTCTCTCTCTCTCTTCATCTCTCCATTCCTCTCTCTCTCTCTCTTCATCTCTCCATTCCTCTCTCTCTCTCTCTTCATCTCTCCACCCCTCTCTCTCTCTCTCTTCATCTCTTCACCCCTCTCTCTCTACATCTCTCCATTCCTCTCTCTCTACATCTCTCCATTCCTCTCTCACTTCATCTCTCTCTAATGGTGATTGCTTTCGATCCTTTTGGTTCTGGACCCTCATCAGGAAACTGGGACACCAAATATTTGGGATTTAGGAGGTGGTGGGTTTATGAGGTTTTGCGGTTGTATTAATGTACCTGTGCAAGAGAGTAAGACAGGAGAGGACAGGACTGACAGCTGAGTTTTCTCACGGATCCATTGTTCTAGAGAGAGTGCAGAGCAGATTTAAACTCCTAATAAACTTTAGGGTTTTGAAGAAGCAGGTTGTCAGGTGTCTACAGATAAGTGTCACTCTTGTAGTTCTCTCCTTCTGCCACACAACATGCAGAGGAACATCTCAGAGGATAGCCACAATGACGAGATTCTCATTCAATCTTCAAATGGAACTGCTGGACATTATCCAAATAAATCAACCTCCACTCTCATATACCTTCTGTTCTACCTTCTCTATCTCTCTCTCTCTCTCTCTCTCTCTCTCTCTCTCTCTCTCTCTCTCTCTCTCTCTCTTGTTTCTTTTCTCTCTCTCTCTCTCTCTCTCTCTCTCTCTCTCTCTCTCTCTCTCTCTCTCTCTCTCTCTCTTTCTTTTCTCTCTCTCTCTCTCTCTCTCTCTCTCTCTCTCTCTCTCTCTCTCTCTCTCTCTCTCTCTCTCTCTATCTCTCTCTCTCTCTCTCTCTCACTTTCCTGAAAACACCAGAATAATTCTGTTCATGAACTGAGATTTGAAAATGTTTTTACAAATCACCTAGTGGAGAACAGAGCAGTTTGTATCTGTTAGCTCTGTTGCTGCCGGTGCTAACGTTGTTTATGAGCTCAGTAACACACCTCCTAGCACCAGCCCTCCCTAGCACCACGTTGCCTCTGCGAAGCTACATCTGTGTCGGTGGTCTTGAGGTGTTCGTGCCCTCTGTTCCACTGTCTACTCACAGCTGCTCACATGCACAGCTGAAGAGAGTGTGAAGAGACAGTTTGGACTCTGGTGCAGTTTAAACTTTTCACCCTTTCTTCTGCTGCTCCATCCCTTCCACCTAAATGGGGTACATGGAAGTTTGCCAATCTGGTTGTTGTTGTTGCCATTTATTTTAATTCTCATGTTTTGTTCATGATAGAGTAATTGTCACACTTATATTTCAACAGAATCACTTTAAGCTGCAGCGATTTCATGCTAAAAGCCTCTTCTGATCCCTGCAAGAGAGCCAGACATGAGTACAGAGTGTGCCTGTGTTACAGACAGGAAGTGAATTCAGAGTGTTTCCTGTGTTACAGACAGGAAGTGAATTCATAGTGCTTCCTGTGTTACAGACAGGAAGTGAATTCATAGTACCGTCCTGACCTAACAGCCCAGCATGCATCACCAGATGAACCCATTCAGGTACAGTATACAGTTACATATTGGTTGTTCCTTTGAGTGTGTGAGTGTAAACTGAGTTCCATGCCATTCTCAGATTGTTCCAGTCAGTCATGTCTGGGCTCTGCAGTGTTCATGCATATTCCTCCATAATGAAGTCATTTTCATGTTTTGAAACATCTCTGGCCTTGCCCCAGACTCTTCAGACGGTGAGCAGATGTCAAGAAGCATCTTTCTGTTCATCTGAACCTCCATGTTCCTTCATGCTCCTGCTGCTGAGCTGGAGTATTAGTTGATTAGTGTCTGACTGAAGCAGAAAGGAGGATTTGTTGGAAAGGCAAAAAAAAAAAACAGTAACCCTCACAAAATATTGACTGTCAGATGTGTGAATTCAGGAGTCCTTTGAATGGAGACGGTTCTGCTCCTTGGCAATATGGAGGCTGGTTTGGGCCTGCTCATTAAGGTCCTGCATTTTAAGTGTGACAACTTAGTGACAAGTGTAAACATACAGGATTTGCTTGGCAGAAGAGGCAAGTGTATTAGCAAGAGGTCTGGGGAGGAAGAAACAGTGATGAAATATTTATGGGCTTTGATTTGTGTCCCTCCCCGAGGACGAAGCATGGAAAACCTGCAATCTGTGGATGGCCTGAGGCGGCTGGCTTGGAGGTCAAGACTTTAGGTTTTTCTTTACATGAAAACAGCTTGTGGAGGAGCCAGAGGAAGAGGATAATGTATTCTGGACCCAGGAGAAGGTGTGAACTTCGAAGGGTTATGGATTTTTTCCCCTTCCTATTTTTGTTGTTACAGACATCTTTGCTCATTTTACTGGGATCAAAAATCAATTTTGGATCATGTGTTCAGTATTACATGTGGCAGGTACTTGTATTCACAACAAACTCAATTTGCTGAAGAGAGTCTGATGTGTTTCAGGGGCTTAGCGTTGACGGACATCAAAGATCCGCTGTTTCATTTTTGATACCTCGGCAACAGGTTGCAGTGTGTGGATATTAACAGCCCAACATACATAGGAATAATGATACAAACTTTCGAAAGAAATACATTCTCAATGTGTCAAATACACAAATACAATTATTCCTTTTAGATAAATTGCTATTACGTTTTTTGTTGTTGTCAAAATTGACAGTTTATATGACACTGTAAATAAAGTCAGAAACTTTCTAAAGGATGATATTTCTAGCTCTGACCCTGTGACTGGGGTGCCCAGTAACCTTTCAAAAAGGTTTTTGCTAAACCTTTTCTCAAATATTTTTTTGACCGTTCCCACGTGTTTTTCAAAAAAAAAAAAAAAAAATTACATTTGTTTTTTCGCCCATACAGTGAAAGGACAGAGGAGAGGAGAGTGGAGAGAGGAGAGAGGAGAGAGGAGGAGAGGGGAAAGGAGAACATGGAAGCCTGCAACAGAGTAGATTAAACCAGAGTTAGTAAAAAGTGCAGTATAGTTGAGTCCTAGAGTGTACTCATCAATGATGCAAACTGTTTTGGAATAAAAATATTTAACTATATTTATTTTACTACCAGTATAAAAAAAACTTAAGAAATCTATTTTAAAGAAATCTATTTTTCCAAAACTTTTTAGAATCTTTTTTTCCAACCTTTCAAAACTTTTTTCACACAGAGTTAAAGGAGAGGAAAACATTGAAGCCCACAACAGAGTACATGAAAGCAGAGCAGAGTACAGCAGAGTACAGCAGAGTACAGCAGAGTACAATAGAGTACAGCAGAGTACAGCAGAGTACAGCAGAGTACAGTATAGTACAGCAGAGTACAGCAGAGTACAGCAGAGTACAATACAGTGGAGTATAGTTGAGTCCTCATCAATTACTCATCCAAAATATTTTTTCAACCTTACAAAACTTTTTTTTCTCACACAAAACAACCTTTCTTGGCCAGGTCACCCTTGTGAAAGAGGTCTTGATCTCAATGGGCTTTTTATCTGGTTAAATAAAGGTTATAAATAAATAAAACACAGCATAGTAGAGTCCTCATCAAGTACTCACCAATGATGCAAACGTTTTGGGGATTTTTTTTCTTGCAAATATTTTGTCTACTTTTTTTCTAGAACCTTTTCACCTCTGGCGGGCCGTGGAATGCTGAGAAGTTAGTGTGATAACAGTGTCCTGAACAAGGCTGTTGTTTGACTGCCTGATTGCTTTTCTTACGTAATTGTGGTCAGACCCAGCCAGACCAGCCAGACCAGCCAGACCAGCCAGACCAGCCAGACCAGCCAGACCCAGCCAGACCCAGCCAGACCAGCCAGACCAGCCAGACCAGCCAGACCAGCCAGACCCAGCCAGACCAGCCAGACCAGCCAGACCAGCCAGACCAGCCAGACCAGCCAGACCAGCCAGACCAGCCAGACCAGCCATCAACCATGACCCAGCCAGACCAGCCAGACCAGCCAGACCAGCCAGACCAGCCAGACCAGCCATCAACCATGACCCAGCCAGACCCAGCCAGACCAGCCAGACCCAGCCAGACCAGCCAGACCCAGCCAGACCAGCCAGACCAGCCATCAACCATGACCCAGCCAGACCCAGCCAGACAGACCAGACGTAATCCATAAAACACCAGACACAAGACACACCGTCACAGAGTAAATGGCAAGGGTTAGAGGTCAATGTTGCTGTGTGTGAGTCTGTGTGTGTGTGTGTTTGTGTGAGAGAGAGAGAGAGAGAGAGAGAGAGAGAGAGAGAGAGAGAAAGAGAGAGAGAGAGAGAGAGAGAGAGAAAGAAAGAGAGAATGTGTGAGAGAGAGAGAGAGAGAGAGAATGTGTGTGAGAGAGAGAGAGAGAGAGAGAGAGAGAGAGAGAGAGAGAGAGAGAGAGAGAGAGAGAGAGAGAATGTGTGAGAGAGAGTGAGTGTGTGTGTGCTCTGCTCTGGGCAGCCAGTATTGATGAGGAAACCACATGATTGCAGCCCTAAGGACAGGGAGCTCAACCCCAGCTGGGATACCACTGGTCAACCACACTGGGACCGGGGATCCAGATATGTCTGTCTGTCTATATTTCCATCCCCTCCTTCCCCGCTCTTGTACCCCCCCTGCCCCCAGCCCCTTTAGCGCTCAGTTGCAAGACAAGACGTTCCTATGAAATATGTGCAACTCCCCATTTAAATTAGAAGGCCCTGGACCATGACGCCTGCCCAGGTAGGAGCAGCAGGTCTGCTGGTGTCCCCCGCCATCCAGGCCCTCTCAGCCAGCCAGCCGTGACATATTAAAACCAGCCCTCGTCTGAGGAGAGACATGGGGCCTCTGGGGCTCTGCGCTGCCAGAGAGAAGACGCTGTTCACGACTGGCCGCTGAACCTTTTCACTTTTTTGCAACTGTGGCTAATTACATAAATACTCAGCGACGCACCCTGCGTTGTTCTGGATGATCTGCTTCTGTTTCCGGGAGGGACTGCGTGCTCCTACCAGCACTGGCGTTAGGGTTAGGGTTAACCGCGTGTCACACAGCACAGATCAAGGAACACCGTTTAAGAGATTTCTGTTGCCTCAGCCATTTTGTTAAACCCTGGTTAGAACTTCTCTGGAATAAAGGACCAGATCAACCCCTCTCAGGTTAGTTTCTCTGGAAAAAAAGGACGGTAGGCCATGAAACAATATTCCAGTGATCAGATGAGGATGTGATGAGGTTCATTTGGCTTCTGTGGACACAGAGAAGGAGAAACAGCCCCGCTCTGCACTAGCAGATACTCAATCTACTTTAATGGAAATCTTCAAAGCACAATGCCGTGAAGAAATGATTGCAAGCCAGGTGTAAACAAATAAAGCTGTTATTAGGTTACACTGGTAAACA
The DNA here is from genome assembly GCF_054491055.1 of Hypomesus nipponensis. Taxonomy (NCBI): domain Eukaryota; kingdom Metazoa; phylum Chordata; class Actinopteri; order Osmeriformes; family Osmeridae; genus Hypomesus; species Hypomesus nipponensis. Next base: position 1,362,111 of record NC_140372.1, read on the forward strand.
CCGCAATGGGAGAAATCCATACACGAGTAATGAGCTGAAGCCGTTTGCTACTGAGTAAATATTGGTGCAGTTTATTAATTCAATCCATTGTCCAATTCAATTAAAGGGAAACATTGTGCTGTATCTCCTCGGTCTCCCGTCAGCTAATGAGGGCCTGGAAGGCAGGAGGATCTGGACTGATGTTATTACAGGAGAGAAACACTTCTTACATCTCCTGTCTGGAATGATGTTACTACAGGAGAGAAACACTTCTTATATCTCCTGTGCTTCTTATGTGCCTCCGTCATGAACCCTACTGAAGGTACTTCATCACAACCTGGATGTTAACTAGCTACCATGGGGTTGTTACCTGTGTGGTTTCTAGTCTTGTAGTTGTAGGAGGGGAAGAGGAGGAATGGAGAAGGGATGGAGAAAGGAAGGAGCAGAGGAGGGGAGAAGGAATGGATGGAGATGGGGAGGAGGGATGGAGAAGGGGAGGAGGAGGGATGGAGGAGGAGGGAAGGAGAAGGGGAGGAGGAGGGGAAGAGGAAAGGAGGGGAGGAGGGATGGATGGAGAAGGGGAGGAGGAGGGATGGAGGAGGAGGGAAGGAGAAGAGGAGGAGGAGGGGAAGAGGAAAGGAGGGGAGGAGGGATGGATGGAGAAGGGGAGGAGGAGGGATGGAGGAGGGGAGGAGGAGGGGAAGAAGAGGGGAGGAGGAGGGATGGAGAAGGGAAGGAGGAGGGATGGAGGAGGGAAGTGGCTGTGTTGAGAGAGGAGTGATGGAGATATGAGGACTTCCACAAGGCGGAGCTTGGAAAAAATAATGAATCTCCTCATTATCATACTGTCACTGACTGCAGTGTTGACACACACACACACACACACACACACACACACACACACACACTCCAAGCAGCTGCAGTGTTGACTTCAAGCAGCTCTCTCTAAGGAGAGAACACTCGCTCGCTGGAACTCTGGAGTAAACAGTGATATGCTAATGCTGCATGCACACACACACACATTCACTCACACATAATCACCCTGTCTCACACACACACACACACTCTAAACTTTTTAACAACCTGATAGGTGGGGAAAGGTCTGGGTCAGGGTCAGGGTCAGGGTCAGGGTCAGGGTCAGGGTCAGGGTCAGGGTCTGGGTCTGGGTCTGGGTCTGGGTCTGGGACGGGGTCTGGGTCTGGGTCTGGGTCTGGGTCTGGGACGGGGTCTGGGACGGGGTCTGGGTGTGGGTCTGGGTCTGGGACGGGGTCTGGGTGTGGGTCTGGGTCTGGGACGGGGTCTGGGTCTGGGTGTGGGTGTGGGTCTGGGTCTGGGTCTGGGTCTGGGTCTGGGTCTGGGTCTGGGTATGGGTGTGGGTCTGGGTGTGGGTCTGGGTCTGGGTCTGGGTCAGGGTCAGGGTCAGGGTCTGGGTGTGGGTCTGGGTCTGGGTCTGGGTCTGGGTGTGGGTCTGGGTCTGGGTCTGGGTCTGGGTCTGGGTCAGGGTCAGGGTCTGGGTGTGGGTCTGGGTCTGGGTCTGGGTCTGGGTCTGGGTCTGGGTCTGGGTCAGGGTCTGGGTCTGGGCCGGGGTCTGGGTCTGGGTCTGGGTCTGGGTGTGGGTCTGGGTCTGGGTCTGGGCCGGGGTCTGGGTCTGGGTCTGGGTCTGGGTGTGGGTCTGGGTCTGGGTCTGGGCCTGGGTCTGGGTGTGGGTCTGGGTCTGGGCCGGGGCCTGGGTAAGGCAGTTCAGCTTTTCAGTCAGGTTGTTGTGGCATTCCTGTTATGTTACAGGAGATCTGGTGCAGGTGTGTGTAGGTGTGTGTAGGTGTGTGCAGGTGTGTGCAGGTGCGTGCAGGTGCGTGCATCTTGACCCTCGTGTGGGACTTGCTGTCTGAAAGGCCTGGATCCCAGGTGTAGGACTGTGCGTCTGCCTGGCTGAGGGAGGAGGAGCCTAACTGAACTCTCAATCAGCAGGCAGCTGTGAGGATCTCTCTCTGATGGGTATCCCACAATGCACTGCTCAGCCCTTCACATCACTTCCTTGTCGTTGCTTCAGTGTAAATTAGAATTAGGAAGCTGCTCTGCAAACTGTTCATTCATAAACCAAACGTTGAATTCATGAGGCAATTAATTCATGTTCATAGTGGTGACAGTGTCAAAAGAAGATTGATATTTTGTTATTTCTCGTTAATAGACAAAAGTTACAATTTAATATTCAAAATAACATGACATCCTGTCTATAAACTGAGATTATACAGAAGATCATGGAGGGAGACAGTGTGATGTCTCCCTGCTGTCTGTCTCTCTCTCTCATCCTGATCTGATTCTTCTTGTTTCCCTCCCTGTCTGTCTGTCTCTCTTTCCCTCTTTCTCTCTCTCTGCGTTTCACGCTTCATTCAGCCTGCTCAGCAATCACAATGCCTTACTGTAATCAAAGAACTCACAAAAGACTTCTTTCATTTCCTGTCGGCGTCTGTGTACATTATCCTCCTGCTTCCAGTTTCACTCACGTCTGAAAGTCACAGAACCCTGTGCAGTAATTTTGCATTGAATAAAATACAGGTGATCAAAGTCCGTGGAGTCCTTTTGATTCCACAGAACAGCCAGCCCGTCCTCTGGCATGCCTTTTGAACATCTTAAGACTTCTTGGGGGAGAAAGAGAGACAAAAATGCTGCTTGTGCATTCTGCTTGTAGATCTCTCCTCCCCAGTGCTGTTCCAGGAACTCAGGAGGAACCAGGAGAGGAAGTGGTGGAGGACCCTAACCCAGGCCCAACTCAGTAACCCTAACCCAGGCCCAACTCAGTAACCCTAACCCAGGCCCAACTCAGTAACCCTAACCCAGGCCCGACTCAGTAACCCTAACCCAGGTCCGACTCAGTAACCCTAACCCAGGCCCGACTCAGAAACCCTAACCCAGGCCCGACTCAGTAACCCTAACCCAGGCCCGACTCAGTAACCCTAACCCAGGCCCGACTCAGTTACCCTAACCCAGGCATGACTCAGTAACCCTAACCCAGGCCCGACTCAGTAACCCTAACCCAGGCATGACTCAGTAACCCTAACCCAGGCCCAACTCAGTAACCCTAACCCAGGCCCGACTCAGTAACCCTAACCCTAACCCGACTCAGTAACACTAACCCAGGCCCGACTCAGTAACCCTAACCCAGGCATGACTCAGTAACCCTAACCCAGGCCCAACTCAGTAACCCTAACCCAGGCCCAACTCAGTAACCCTAACCCGAATCAGTAACCCTAACCCAGGCATGACTCAGTAACCCTAACCCAGGCCCAACTCAGTAACCCTAACCCAGGCCCGACTCAGTAACACTAACCCAGGCCCAACTCAGTAACCCTAACCCAGGCCCAACTCAGTAACCCTAACCCAGGCCCGACTCAGTAACCCTAACCCAGGCATGACTCAGTAACCCTAACCCAGGCCCGACTCAGTAACCCTAACCCAGGCATGACTCAGTAACCCTAACCCAGGCCCGACTCAGTAACACTAACCCAGGCCCGACTCAGTAACCCTAACCCAGGCATGACTCAGTAACCCTAACCCAGGCATGACTCAGTAACCCTAACCCAGGCCCCGCTCAGTAACCCTAACCCAGGCCCGACTCAGGGCAACGTTACAACCAGCTACAGAAGGCAGACTGGACACATCAGATCGTCAGATATTTGTTCGTCATGTTCTGTGCTTTATTTAATATGGCATGTTATCTGTTGTGTTTGTTGTCTGAAAAACTCCAGGTAGCGACTGATATTGTGATAGTGAGTTTATAAGGCTTAGCTGTACTGACTAACCTAACCCACTAACCCTCTGCTGTGTCTGGGGCCGTGCTGGAGGGGAATAGCTTCAACGAGATTCCCCCTCTGGTGGATCCTTCCTCCTCTCCTCTCCTCCTCCTCTCCTCTCCTCCTCTCCTCTCCTCCTTTCCTCTCCTCTCCTCCTTTCCTCTCCTCTCCTCCTTTCCTCTCCTCTCCTCTCCTCTCCTCCTCCTCTGCTCTCCTCCTTATCTCTAGTGGATCCTTCCTCCTCAGCCCTCCTCATCCCTCATTCCTCCTCGTCCATCTGCAAAATCCATTGTCGGAATTAAGGCGAGTGGTTCAATAATTCAGATTAGAGCTCATGTTTATTAATGCTTTACATCTGTGCAAACAGCGTGTCAAGCAGTGAGTTTATTGTAATTGCCTGAGCAAACAAAACCTGAAGGAACCCATTTCCAGTTACAATGTGCTGACAGGTAATGAGGCCATCGGCATTCTGCAGCCATCTCTGGCCTCGTGTCTGCTCATCACTCCTGCATTGTGTGGGATAGATATTTTTATAAGGAATGAAGGTGCTGGATAATATGTGGCGCCACTAGAGGCAGGTTAGTGATTAAAGATAATCATCGTTTTCCTCCTGCAAGATCTTATTAGTTTTCCTCCCGCGTTCCTGGTTTACACTGGAGAGCTGGACTGCAAGGCTGTCCCTCTAACAGCCACTGGGACGTCATGACGACTCGTCATAGAAACAAACTCCCAGCCAGCGGTTTCTGGAAAGTGGCCATTGAGTTCAATCCAGGGACGGGGTTTCCAGGGTAGAACACACTTCTGAAAGGGTTATTTAATTGGAAACAGCACATGGGATATCAATCTGAGTTACTGTCTAGGAGTAGCCTCTATTGGTGATCTCTTCAATTAGTCATTATTGCGTGATTGAATTTCAGGGCTAAATATTTAATTGAATAACCTCTTAGGATTTTATATTGAATTCACCCTCCATTTGTACCAGCGTGAACCTCGAAAAAATCTTTGAGAAGCGCTGGAATCAGACAAGTTGTTTGAGTCGCATGTCGTTTCTAACATGATGAGAGTCCTGCACAGAGACCAGAGTCCCGCACAGAGACCAGAGTCCCGCACAGAGACCAGAGTCCTGCACATCCTCTCTGCAGCTGTGGACTGAAGTACCATGCAGAGGAAGTTATAGAATGTATTCATGCACTTAAGTTAATATATTTGACTGAGTCCTGCTGTTGCAGTTCTGTTCCAGTGTCTTCTGGGAAGGAGAGGATGGGAGGTGTGAAGTAAGGATCGCTGTTCCTCTTGGGTGTGAAACAATGTGTGGGTCGTGTCTGACTAATTGTTGTAACAACAGAAGTGGCGTTTAATAGTTTAATAGTCTTAAATAGTACAGTGCTGTTGCCGTGCCAACCTCATTGGCGGAAAACACCTTTTAAACAAACACATCTGGACATCAATAGGAACATCAGACAATCACAAATGCCTTTCAGTCTGGAGTTTACTCAACAACACTGCAGTGCTGCATGCCCACACTAGGCCCACACTGTGCTGTGGAACCAGAAGGTAAGAGTGATTGTGGGGGGAGGGGAAGGGGGGAGTCAATGACAAAGTGTTTAGGTTGCAAGTCCGCCTGATGGTTCGGGATTAGAATCTGTGTTATGATTGATAGATTTATTTGTCATTGGTGTCCAGGCGCATCGCTCCTACACAGCGCTCTGAGCCGGGCGTCATTAATCAGCGTAAAGAACTCTCCTCTCGCACGCACATCACGAGGGTGTAAGTGGAGACATTTGACACGGGTAGAGCACCAGAAGCATATTTACCTCGGTGTGAGTGTGTGTGATGGCTAAAGAGGAGGCCGGGGGGAGGCCAGGGGGGAGGCCGGGGGGAGGCCGGGAGGAGGCCGGGGGGAGGCCGGGCTGCGTCGGCTAACAGCCCTGCTGACGCTGACACCAGGGGAAATCACCCTCCTGCAGACGCCAGGCGGACAGCTGATTAATGATAGCGAGTGGCTTCCTGTTTGAAGGAAGATCTGTGTTCCACTGGCGTGCTGTGTTTGACACTCTCGGCATGGCAGTGCTGTGTTTGACACTCTCTGCATGGCAGTGCTGTGTTTGACACTCTCTGCATGGCAGTGCTGTGTTTGACACTCTCTGCATGGCAGTGCTGTGTTTGACACTCTCTGCATGGCAGTGGTCCTGTTCTAACAAGGCATTTGCCAAGTTTTCCACACATATTTACTCACTGAAATGTTAGCACCAATTTGAGCTCATTTGAAATGATTACAACGAGGCCACTGGTGATGATAACTATGTTAATAGTGATGATAACTATGTTAATAGTGATGATAACTATGTTAATAGTGATGATAACTATGTTAATAGTGATGATAACTATGTTAATAGTGATGATAACTATGTTAATAGTGATGATAACTATCTCCAGTCATCACTGTCGAGTGTGTGTGGGTCAAGTCTCAGAGAGACCTGACCCACACGTTATTCTAGACTGAGTCACTGAGTTCGACAGACAGTGCGACCATAATTTCAATTGTTTAGGAAATATATTCTCCTTAAAATTAGGTTAAATCACCAGATCAGGTAGACTTGAACTTGAACATAATATCAGAATTTATCAGTCTCCTCTATTGTTGATAGAACCCTCCTCTATTGTTGCCCCTTGACTCAGTTAGCGTCCCTCTGATTGGCTGACCTGGTAAAACCTCACCCAAGGTACGTTATTATCTTTGCATAAATGCACACCTTGTCATTATTGCTTAATTAGTGTGCCGCTTAATTAAATCTACATTAATCAAAGAGACAGAGGTGGAGCTTAGGGAACACTTTACACATGTTAAATATACTGTACTTTATTATCCAAGGAGAGATAAATGATGCTGGTGGCGTGGAGTGTCTGATTACATCTGGATGCTAACAGGAAGGACTCCTTCTGGAGGGGGGATTCTGGGACACGGTCGTCTTGGTTACCACGTCGCCACGGTTACAGGCAACAACGTCAACATTCTGAGAGAGGGGCCCTGTGAAGCAGTGTGCTGAACAGTGACAGCTGATTGGATCTGTCGTGTGGGTCTGAGTTTACCCAGAGTTCAATCTGTTACGACCGCCTTGTTCCAGCTCCCAGGGTTTGGAAGTGATGCGACCGGCATTATGGTCTCATCCTCTCCATTCTAATTTACCTCACAGATGGATTCTCATTGGTGCAGGAGAGGAAAAATCATTTGATCTGTGAAAAGACTTTGGAAGCTGAAAATTGTATTTCATCATCTGTTCTTGTGTGAGGTGGGGGTGGGGGGAGGTGGGGGAGGGGGGGAGTTGGGGGAGGTGGGGTAGGGGGGAGGTGGGGGTGGGGGGAGGTGGGGGAGGTGGGGGAGGGGGGAGGTGGGGGGAGGTGGGGGGAGGTGGGGGTGGGGGGAGGTGGGGGAGGTGGGGGAGTTGGGGGAGGTGGGGGAGGGGGGAGGATGGAGGAGCCGGGGGAGGGATGTTGGCTCTGTGTAATTAAAGCAGTATTAATGGGAAGGACCGGCGTGTATGAGGAAGGTCAGTCCCTACAGAGATGAGACTCTGCATGCACACACACACACACACAGTACATACACATTCACACAGTACACACACACACACAGCACACACACACATAGTACGTACACATTCATACACACAGTTCATACACACACACACACATGCAGGGGATGCAGGGCAGGGGATGCAGGGCAGGGGATGCAGGGCAGGGGATGCAGGGCAGGGGATGCAGGACAGGTGATGCAGGGCAGGTGATGCAGGGCAGGGGATGCAGGGCAGGGGATGCAGGGCAGGGGATGCAGGACAGGTGATGCAGGGCAGGTGATGCAGGGCAGGGGATGCAGGGCAGGGGATGCAGGGCAGGGGATGCAGGACAGGTGATGCAGGGCAGGTGATGCAGGGCAGGGGATGCAGGGCAGGGGATGCAGGACAGGTGATGCAGGGCAGGGGATGCAGGGCAGGGGATGCAGGCTGTCAGCCCATCTGTCATTTGTTCACAAGCTCGACCTCAATCAGTCTGCTGCCACACCCGGAGACTCACAAGTTGTGTCACGTTATCAATTCATCCGACATGACAGAGTCTTAACGCCAACAAATGAGCATGTACTTTAGGAGGCAGTGAAACGCCCCAGTCTGAAATGTGTCTCGTGCACAAAAAAATCATAAAACGCAAGAAAAACAATGAAGATGATGGAGAATGTAATATGAGGGGAGACACATGTTTACATTGCTTCTTTTCTAGTCTTACATCAAGAACAGCCTGAATGTGCAGGCTGATGCAAATGTGTGTCTGGGTGACACACACTCTGGGACAGAATGTCTTCCTCAGAGTGATCACCACACCTCCACCCTCACTCACCTCCACCCTCCCACCCACCCACCCTCACTCACCACACCTCCACCCTCACTCACCTCCACCCTCCCACCCACCCACCCTCACTCACCACACCTCCACCCTCACTCACCTCCACCCTCCCACCCACCCACCCTCACTCACCACACCTCCACCCTCACTCACCTCCACCCTCCCACCCACCCACCCACCCTCACTCACCACACCTCCACCCTCACTCACCTCCACCCTCCCACCCACCCACCCTCACTCACCACACCTCCACCCTCACTCACCTCCACCCTCCCACCCACCCACCCTCACTCACCACACCTCCACCCTCACTCACCTCCACCCTCCCACCCACCCACCCTCACTCACCACACCTCCACCCTCACTCACCTCCACCCTCCCACCCACCCACCCTCACTCACCACACCTCCACCCTCACTCACCTCCACCCTCCCCCCCACCCACCCTCACTCACCACACCTCCACCCTCACTCACCTCCACCCTCCCACCCACCCACCCTCACTCACCACACCTCCACCCTCACTCACCTCCACCCTCCCACCCACCCACCCTCACTCACCACACCTCCACCCTCACTCACCTCCACCCTCCCACCCACCCACCCTCACTCACCACACCTCCACCCTCACTCACCTCCACCCTCCCCCCCACCCACCCTCACTCACCACACCTCCACCCTCACTCACCTCCACCCTCCCACCCACCCTCACTCACCACACCTCCACCCTCACTCACCGCCACCCTCCCACCCGACCACCCTCACTCACCACACCTCCACCCTCACTCACCACACCTCCACCCTCACTCACCGCCACCCTCCCACCCACCCACCCTCACTCACCACACCTCCACCCTCACTCACCTCCACCCTCCCACCCACCCACCCTCACTCACCACACCTCCACCCTCACTCACCTCCACCCTCACCTCCACCCACTTTCACCACCTACCCCACCATAACCTCCACCCTCACTCACCTCCACCCACACCTTCCTCACCCCCACCATCACCTCCACCCTCACTCCACTCTCACCATGACAACAATAATGACCTCAAATAATTTTTAAATATTTGATTTTGCTGTTTCTTTGTGTTTGAACAGAGGGGATGAGTATGGCTTTGTGTGGTACCAGCTCTGCCAATCATGACATGAATAACAGTATGATGCGTTAGCTCTAACATGCCTCTGAGTGGCCTGAAATCTGAACGTATCTGTTAACTGTTCACTTAGCATAAGTTCTCCTGCCAAATCATCCCTGCGATGACGATCGTGGTGATAATAATGATGATAAATATGTGGGTTAATCATGGTTGAACACATGCCTCCCACGCACATCACGATACATGACCCCCCGAAGGTGACCCCCCCCCCGCCCCCCATCCCAACAACCACTACCCCCCGCCCCCCCCTCTGCCACTAAGTCCCCCCCCCTTTGCCAACCCTCCATCTCCCAGCTGAGGCGTGGGGCTGGAAGCTCAAATGTGATCTGATGTTGAAAGTATACCCTGTCATCTGCACTCCTCCATCTTTAGTGTAATTGCACCAGTGCCTGAGCCCCCCCGCTCCAGGAGACTGGGCCAATTACAGGACCACAATGAGACCAGGCTCATTCTCGCCCAAGCTAGAATGTAGATACTAATTCGCAACAAAGTGCTACAGCTGTCAGTGCATTTTCTGCTCTGTTACTTCAATAAATTGGATGTGTGAGTTGGGGAACACTGTCATATTGCTTTGTGAGCTTCCTCCAATAGATGAACTCTCCGGCAAACACTGTTTGAACAATTCCATCCTCTCCAACGAGGAAATGGGGATTGTCATTTTCGAGACAAATATTCATGCCCCAGTATCCTAATAACACAGTTCCTTTTCCTGGAAACAATTATTGAGTGATAGATTGAAATAAAACTAAGCCAATTTGATGGGTGATATATTAGAATTATTCTTATTATAAAAATTGATGTGATTTTATCACAGTATCAACCATGCACTCTGGGGTCTGCTGTTCTGAGCAGGTCCATGCTAGGTCCATGCTAGGGACATGCTAGGTCCATGCTAGGGACATGCTAGGGACATGCTAGGGACATGCTAGGGACATGCTAGTGTTCAGAACACCAGCCCCTCTATGCTTCAGCTTGATGTCACTTGATGGGGTTGGTTTAGACTGCCTACAGTACAACCACTGTGTTGTGTTGCATTGTGGGAAGCCTCTGCTAGAGTTACTGT
>NC_140372.1:1380000-1385000 GCF_054491055.1 Hypomesus nipponensis
AACATGATGCTGATTCATGTCCAGCAATGTGTTTAGGAACATGAGAATTTATAATAAATGCCAACCGATGACCACCAAGATTTATTCTGGAAAACGACAGGAGCCTTTAAGTTTTCCTAAATTTAAAATCAATCATGCGTTGGTGTGACAGCCCTCTTACCCTGCCAGACCTGAATAGGGATCATGAGCAGGCCTCCACCGATCAGTTCAAACTCTTTGCGTGTTTCTAGAAAAGGCAGATAAGAACTGATGCGGGGTGTCAGGAAGACGGCTTCCCTCGGACCAAACCAGCTCTGAGGACTTTCAGCTGAACTGAATTAGTGAAGCGAGTCAGAGGCTGGGACAAGCCCCCGTCTTTGTGATGTCAAAGCTTTAAAACTGAGCAAGCTGCCTGGCTGGACGGGGCTTTAGAACAGACACAATGAACCTGACTACCTGGGGACAAAGGAGAGCAGGCGGGGAAATGTCAAAGAAAGAGAGAAGGTGGTGGGGGAGGAGGGAGGGAGGGAGGAGTGGAAGGAGGGAGGACAAAGAGAAATGTGTCACCAGTAGACACCCCCTCCTCTTCTGCTTGGCCAACTGGGAGTCCTTGGGAGTGAGAAGCAAGCTTGAGGTTTTGAGAGGAGCGAGAGAAGGATACGAGAGAGAGACTGGCAGTGGGGGCAGGGAGAGAGTCTTGCATCGTTGTCATCAGGTCCTTCACCATGAATGGTCTTAATGAATGCCAGTAAGTGTCGGCTGCTACAGGGAGCTGTATCAAGGTGGGTAAAACCGCCCAGCTTTAATTGGAGCAGGTATTGGAAGGCTGTATTACTTTAATTGGTTAGGGGGCTCTCTAAATGGAAAAGACAAAGTATAATGGCCAAATTGTGGCTCACAATAGCACTTAATACCAGGATTGTATGCATTCGCTAATCTGCCGAGGAATGAGGCAATTCTGAACCGTTTTCTGAGTGAAGCTTGTCCCTGTATTGTTCTCCCTTGGGAACATTTCAGAATGAAACAGAAAATACCTTCACCCTGACGAGGCTGGTCCACAAGGGGAAAACCGAGACAGTGGAGGAACGCTGGGAAAAAGGATCTTTGTGGAGGAAGAAAGGGTGTGGAGGGAGATAAAGCAACTGAGAGAACGGCCTGTCACCCTGGCCAGCGCTGGACGGAGCGATGACATTTCAAGTGACAGACGAGCCTGCAGGGAGAACAGCCCACTATTTAGAGAGAGGAATTTGATATTTAAAAGACTCTGATCATTAACAGTGGGTAGGTATTTAGCAATCAGAACCTGTCATTATTAGAGAGAGACATGAAGGGATATCTATTCAATCTTAATGAAGCATACACAGGAAGCAGGCTGTTCTGACAAACACAAACAGCCTACGGGTTAGTGTGTGTTTTGGAAAAGTTTTAATTGATAACAGGGGGAAACATTTGTGGACAAACATGTCAGATAACTGAATCTAACTTGTAAATATTTTTCATCCTTGAATTGTGGTGGAAAAATATTTTTTGTGTTTTACAAAGGTCAGAACAGGAAACAGTGGATTAGATGGTCCTGTCGTTCAGGGCCGTTGTTAGGAATTCTGGGAGAATATGGATTAGGGCCCCCGCCCCCCGACTTTTCATCGCCAAAGATCAATTTTACACCACTTTTTTTCTTAGACTATATGTATTATATATTTTGTTTATTTTTCTGTTTCTCTCTGTTCTTCAAAGTGCCTGACATAGCTCTAGAGAAACAGCTTCACTTTATTATTGTATGTGCACGGCAAGATGTAAGATTAGCCCTGCTTACTGTAACATTAACAAGACTCATGTCAACAGGCTACCATAGCAGGTTAATTTAAGTAAACACTCATTTCAGAATGGAAAATTGTGTCCTACTGCTACTGGAACTTTTTGACCGCGTATTAAAACGTTTGGCGAATTGTAACCTTACTGATCTTTTCTGTGGATGATATTTAGTGGATAATTTTGTAATGTTAGCCTTGTCAGGCGATTATTTTACACTGCTGACCACACATAATGTTAAAATTTAGTGTCATTCGGTTGACGCGGTAATGTTAGTAGCTGGCTAATCGCTAGCTCCTAACATCAGTCACTCCAACATCGTGACGTATAGGAATCTTAAATGTAAATATGTGGTCTAACTATACTAAGGATACATAAACAAGCAATACTAAGTGGAATTAAAATTAAAATTAAATATACAATAAGATAAAAGTTGCCATAAAATAAAATAAAAGTTGCCATAAAATAAAATATAAGTTGCCAATTTACAACATAAAATATAATATAAAATACAAATATTACAGGACTTGAATGTAGTGCAAAATGCTAATAGTTTTAAGACATTATGTCATTAAAGTCAGTGTGATCTCTTGGCCTTGTTGAGGAGGCCAACAGCGGAAGGGAAGAAACTGTTTGTGTGACGTGAGATTTTGGTCCTGATGGTCTGCAGCCTTCTGCCGGAGGGGAGTGACTGAAACAGGGAGTGTCCAGGGTGGGAGGAGTCCGCCACAATCTTCTTCGCTCACCTCAGGGTCCTCGAGGTGTGCAGGTCCTCGAGGGAAGGCAGATTGCAGCCAAGGGGAGGCAGATTGCAACCAGAGAAGGAGGGGAGGAAAGTAGGAGGAGGAGAAGAGGAGGGTACTATGGTACGCCTCCGCCTGCCTTCCCTGAAGGTGGCCAAATGTCTCCCTCCGTAACCCTCCCTCAGCAGTAGAATTACGTAGAGCTGCTCTATGAAAGCAGGAACAGATTGGTCATGAAATGGTCCCTGTTTTGTCTAAACGCAGGAGGCACGTGCGATTCTGTCAGCAGGGGAGAAGCTCGGAGAACATGGAGAACATGGAGAACTGAAACTTAATGTTGTGTAGAAGTCCTCACTTCTGAGGAGAATGTTCCAGAATGCAGAAGAACACCCCACCTCTGTGTTCCAGCATGTAACTCATGTAAGCTGCTCCACTTCTGCAGGTTAACCACACACTGACTGTGCCTCCAACAGCGACGTGTCAGGCTGCTAAGAGGAGAAACCCACAGGAATGATCTGATTTATATTTGGACTCGAAGGACAGGACTGGAGCCAGAGGTGTTTTAGTGGATGAACTTCAGAGTTAAGAGAAGTATGGTGAGGAACCCACACCTCCAGTAACACCTGCTCTCTGACTGAGCCGCTAAAGGGTCCGCTGTTAAACTGTCTGAATGGAGCATGTGTATAGCTCAGGAACACTGCACAACACAACAATCTGTTAGGTGAGAGTGCTGTCAGACAAGTCAAATAAGAGTTGAACTAGACATCACACAACAGCACACAGAGAAATACTTATACTCTCTCTTTACTTCACTCTCTCCATATCTCATTTGCTCGCTCTCTCTCCCTCTGTCTCTCTCCCTCTCTTTCTCTCCCTTTTCCTCTCTCCTCCCTCCGCTCAATTTTTCTTTCCCTCTCTTTCTCTCATCCCTTCTCCCCCTCTCTTCCTATCTCTCTCCCTCCCTACCTCTCTCTCTCCATCCTTGCATTTCTGGTGTCAAAACAAAGCTTGTGTGGTAGTCTTCACAGGTTGCTCTCTCCTTCATCAACCTCTCTTTACTCTGTCATTACCAGCACATGTTGCTTTCAATTACTGCTTTATAAGACAGGTATTTGTCACTTTTAATGAACATTATAGCACACCTGGCATGTGGACAATCTGCTGGATAGATGTGGTTATTTTGGCACTCCTCTCCCCCTGATAGACTTAAATAGGTGCTACTTCATTAGAAGCTATATTTGTTTCCTCAACCATCAAAAAGCTGGAAATGTTTGAGGATTAAAAGGAAGAGATGTAAGTTGAGAGAAGGCGGTTCTGATTCCCAGACTATTTAATGGAATCTGCTTCGTACATTATTGGATAAAAAGATAGAGTATGTGTAGAATGTCAAAACTAGAATGTGAAACATGAATCTATGAGATTAATTCCAACAGTCTCGGAGTAGCTCAAGAAATTGTTCATTGTGTAAATGTGTACTATCTTCTAATGAAACATGTTAAGATCAAAATCTATTTACTGAACATTGGCTTCAGCCTGGTTCCAGGAAGCAGGCATGAGCATCCAGGTGGACTGAGGTCCTGTGCTGCTGAGACACAGCTGACAGGAAGTCGCTGTTTGAGGAGAGAAGACACTTTTCATTGACGTTTAACGTTTTTATTTATTTAGTAGATGCTTTTGTCCAAAGCGAACATTCAGGTACTGAGTGTAGAGAGTGGAGCAGAGAATCAGAAGTGTGGTTCTGACAGGGTTCAGAAATGTGTGGTTCTGACAGGGTTCAGAAATGTGTGGTTCTGACAGGGTTCAGAGGTCGCTGAAGGGTGGGTTGGTACTTGGTCTTGGACCAGAACACAGCAGAACACAACACGACACCAGCTCTGTGGAGCTAGTCTCCCCTCTCCTCCCCTCTCCTCCCCTCTCCTCCCCTCTCCTCCCCTCTCCTCCTCTCTCCTCCCCTCTCCGTCTCAGATCCTATGATGTGAGACGCTGTGGCAGCGCCGGTGAAAACAAATACACCAAATGAGTAATCAGGGGAAAAGTTTCCTCCCCCCTTTCCCTGCCTCGCCTCTTCCCTGCTTCCCCCCTTCCTTGCCTCCCTCCTTCCTTCCAGACAAAGGGAATTCAAGCCTGTTTAGGGAGTTGGTTCTGTCTGGTGTGAGATCCAGGAGAGGGCTGTGCTGGGGTGGGGCTGAGGCTGGGGCTGGGCTGGGCTGTGGCTGGGCTGGGCTGAGGCTGGGACTGGGACTGGGGCTGGGGCTGGGCTGTGGCTGGGGCTGTGGCTGGGCTGAGGCTGAGGCAGGGACTGGGGCTGGGCTGTGGCTGGGGCTGGTCTGTGGCTGGGCTGAGGCTGGGCTGAGGCTGAGGCTGTGGCTGGGCTGAGGCTGGGCTGAGGCTGAGGCTGGGGCTGGGGCTGGGGCTGGGCTGGGCTGTGGCTGGGGCTGGGCTGAGGCTGGGGCTGGGCTGAGGCTGGGC
>NC_140372.1:1390000-1430000 GCF_054491055.1 Hypomesus nipponensis
GTTTTTGCATGTGTTGGTGTGTGTGTTTGCGTGTGTGTTGTGTGTATGTTGGGATGTGTTTGCGTGTGTGTTGGGGTGTGTGTTTGTGTGTATGTTGGGATGTGTTTGCGTGTGTGTGTGTGTGTGTGCGTGCAAGTATTTTCTTCTGTGGTTGTAGGAGCTGTAAGGATGTCTGTCTGCCCAGCCAGGAGGAGGAGAACTCCAGCTGATGTCTGTTTACTGGAGTCCTGGAGTCCTGGAGTCCTGGAGGGAGGGAGGGAGGGAGGGAGGGAGGGAGGGAGGGAGGGA
The DNA here is from genome assembly GCF_054491055.1 of Hypomesus nipponensis. Classification (NCBI taxonomy): domain Eukaryota; kingdom Metazoa; phylum Chordata; class Actinopteri; order Osmeriformes; family Osmeridae; genus Hypomesus; species Hypomesus nipponensis. The sequence continues at coordinate 1,390,289 of NC_140372.1, forward strand.
GGGAGGGAGGGAGGGAGGGAGGGAAGGAAGGAAGGAAGGAAGGAAGGAAGGAGGGAGGGAGGGAGGGAGGGAGGGAAGGAAGGAAGGAAGGAAGGAGGGAGGGAGGGAGGGAGGGAGGGAGGGAGGGAGGGAGGGAGGGAGGGAGGGAGGGAGGGAGGGAAGGAAGGAAGGAAGGAGGGAGGGAGGGAGGGAGGGAGGGAGGGAGGGAGGGAGGGAGGGAGGGAGGGAGGGAGGGAGGGAGGGAGGGAGGGAGGGAGGGAGGGAAGGAAGGAGGGAGGGAGGGAGGGCAGCTTCTACAAAGGTTGAAATCTGTTGCCTTGTTGACATTTTTATGCTCTCTCACCCAATCACATCCCTGTGTCTGCGGCCTGGGAGAGTGACCTTCCGCTCTGTGTGATTGTGTTTGTGAGTGTGTGAGTGTGTGAGTGTGTGAGTGAGTGAGTGTGTGACACACACACACACAGACACAAGGTTTAGAATGTTCTGAAACTGAAACAAGTGTTAGTGTAGACACATCTGTTCAAGACTTGCCAAGAATGAAAACCATCAGAGAAACAGGTAAGACATGTTTCCCTTCTGCTCTTCATGGTGTCCAGACTCATCCTGATTCAGACACAGCAAGCCAGTGGACCAGACATCCAGGGCTGAACACCATCTCTGTCTCTGCTCTGCTCACATGTGAAGGAGCCCCGCCTCCCCTCTCTAATTAAAGAGCCTTTAAACGTCCCTGCAGAGCGCTCGCTGTCAGAACTAAGTCCACTCTGGTTCTCCTTGGAGCCTCCTCAGGAGGAAGCTGATGAAGAGAGCACCAGAGAGGGGCCCTGTCTCTCCCTGGAGACCCCTGCTTCAGGAGGCTCTGCAGTGTGGGGCTTCCCTTTCTCCCGCAAGCAGGAACTCTGGTGATTAACATAGTTCATTACCCCCGTACTCACAAATACCCCCTCCCCCCCTCAGACAGGCCTTGCTCCCTTCTCCTCCCTTCCCCTCTCCCCTCCCCTCCTCTCTCTTCCTCTCCCTTCTCCTCCCCTCCTCTCTCCTGGTCTGGGCTCAGTCTGGTTCCTAACATCCCTGTAATGGCTCCATCCTGTCTCTGATGGGTTGGTTGAGACCCTCTGTAGATTGAATGGATGCATGCAATGATTTTCCCAGAACTGCGGAGGTGTAATCATGTAGAATCATACATTACCTGAACATAACAACGTTACAGGCATGAACTGTCTCTGGGTCATTCTTTTTTCTCACGTCCTGTCTGTTTATCTCCTGTGAGTGGTCACACATTCTGCCTGCCTGCCTGCCTGTCTGCCTGCCTGCCTGCCTGCCTGCCTGCCTGCCTGTCTGTCTGTCTGTCTCTCTGTCTCTCTCCATGTCTCTCTCTTCATGTCTCTCTCTCTCTTCATGACTCTCTCTCTTCATGACTCTCTCTCTCTCTGTCTCTCTCTCTTCATGACTCTCTCTCTTCATGCATCATTAGTGCACGGCGCTTCACACAAACCTTAGTGTGCGATGTGTGTGTGTGTAGTCAGTAGTTCTGTAGAACTACTGCATGGAAATAGCATGTGTGGTGTGTTTAGAGAACAGAGGCTGTGCTCTGCTGGACGAGGGAGGAGAGGGGAGTGAGAGAGAGAGACCACCACCTTCTAAAGCAGAGGAGAGAGAGAGAGACCACCACCTTCTGAAGCAGAGGAGAGAGAGAGAGCGAGAGAGAGACCACCACCTTCTAAAGCAGAGGAGAGAGAGAGAGACCACCACTTTCTGAAGCAGAGGAGAGAGAGAGACCACCACTTTCTGAAGCAGAGGAGAGAGAGAGAGACCACCACCTTCTAAAGCAGAGGAGAGAGAGAGAGACCACCACTTTCTGAAGCAGAGGAGAGAGAGAAAGACCACCACCTTCTAAAGCAGAGAGAGAGAGAGAGAGACCACCACTTTCTGAAGCAGAGGAGAGAGAGAGAGAGAGAGCGAGAGAGAGACCACCACCTTCTGAAGCAGAGGAGAGAGAGAGCGAGAGAGGGAGAAAAAGAAAGAGAGAGACAGAGAGAGAAAGAGAGAGAGAGACCACCACCTTCTGAAGCAGAGGAGAGAGAGAGAGAGAGAGAGAGAGAGAGAGAGAGAGAGAGAGAGAGAGAGAGAGAGAGAGAGAGACCACCACCTTCTGAAGCAGAGGAGAGAGAGAGAGAGAGCGAGAGAGAGACCACCACCTTCTGAGGCAGAGGAAAGAGAGAGACCACCACCTTCTGAAGCAGAGGAGAAAGAGAGAGAGACCAAACCAGGAGCTTCTGAAATAATCATCACAAGATGGTTTGTTATTCTGAGTCATCAGGTGAAGGGGAGAGAGGGAGGAGGGACGGCAGAGAAATGGAGAGAGAGAGGTGGAGGGGAGAGGATGTGTGTACGTGAGAGAAACAGACAGAGGAACAGAAAGAGACAGAGGGAAGAGTTGAAACTACTGGTGAGAGAGTAAATATTTAATTGTGACTCAGGGATGTGGGCCAGACAGCAAATAGACAGACAGACAGGCAGGCAGGCAGGCAGGCAGGCAGGCAGGCAGGCAAACAGACAGACAGACAGACAGACAGACAGACAGACAGACAGACAGGCAGACAGGCAGGCAGGCAGGCAGGCAGGCAGGCAGGCAGACAAACAGACAGGTAAACAAGAAGACAGACATATAGACAGACAGCAGCTACACAACACCATGATGTTAAGGTGTGTGTGTGTGTGTGTGTGTAATATTCAGCTGGGAAATTTGACACACACCAGTCTGAGGAACACTTGAAATGCTATTAAGCTTGTAGTGGGGCTGGTGTGAGTCGACTGGAAACCTCAACCTGTCAACATGCTGCACCCAAGATCACCGATGAGAGAGAGCAGGAGAGAGAGAGGGATGAGAGAGGAGGAGAGAGAGAGGGATGAGAAAGGAGGAGAGAGCAAGGAAGAGAGAGAGAGGGATGAGAGAGGAGGAGAGAGAGAGGGATGAGAGAGGAGAGAGAGAGGAGTAGAGAGAGAGGAGGGGAGAGAGATTCTCATCAGGGCCTGATTTTACCCTTCTGCTGATGATAATAATAACCACTCCTCTGAGGGGGGGGGGGGGGGAGGGCAGTACATGCAGTTACAGTACTCTCAGCAATCAACCAGAGATGAAATGAAAGCAGCAGCTAGTGTGGAAGGGTGGGAGTTCTCCAATGTGTGTGTGTGTGTGTGTTTCTGTGTGAGTGTTGTTAAACCACAGCGGCCCTGATAGACGAGGGTAACCTGATCATGCTCATCATGCTGCTGTGTGTGTGTGTGTGTACGTGTGTGAGGGTCTGTGAGTGTGTGTGTGTGTGTATGTGACGGAGAGGGACAGAGAGAAGACTGTTTTTATGTATGTTTGCATCTTGTTCTTTGAGACACTGAGCAATCTTGTTTCAGCACAAACACACAAAAACACACACAAACACACACACACATGCAGGCCCACCCCCTCTCCTGTCCCCATGTCCTGCTGTCCAATCACAACATTCCCGACATACATCTTCCTGTGATGGTGAAAGAGTTCAGTGATTTTGTGATTAGTCTGTATATGTCCTTTACAGAACTAGCGTACACATTGTACATGTTCCTGGGTTCCTAACTGTAACGTGCACTGCAAACACACAGGTCAGAGTTTCTGTGTGTGCCTGGGAACTGCAGGAGGGGGCGTCTGCTGTTTGTGTCGCTGTTTACCGAGAGAGAGGACAGAGGGGAGGAGAAAAGGAGAGAGAGGAAGAGGAGAGAGGGAAGGAGGAGAGGAGAGAGGACAGGAGGAGAGTAGAGAGGGAAGGAAGAGAAGAGAGAGGGGAGGAGGAGAGTAGAGAGGGAAGGAAGAGAAGAGAGAGGGGAGGAGGAGAGGAGGGAAGGGAGGAGGAGAGGAGGGAGGGGAGGAAGAGAGGAGGGAGGGGAGGAGGAGAGGAGGGAGGGAAGGAAGAGAAGAGAGAGGGGAGGAGGAGAGGAGGGAAGGGAGGAGGAGAGGAGGGAGGGGAGGAAGAGAGGAGGGAGGGGAGGAGGAGAGGAGGGAGGGGAGGAGGAGAGGAGGGAGGGGAGGAGGAGAGGAGGGAAGGGAGGAGGAGAGGAGGGAGGGGAAAAGAAAGAGCAGCAGAAAATGAGAGAGATTGCTGTGTGTTTATGTTTGTTTGGGTATGCCTTGCCCCAGGGACCCCATTAACTCCCCTCTCCTCTTCCTCCTCCTCCTCCTCGTCCTGGTCCTCTCCTCCCTCTCTTCTCCTCCTTCTCTCCTCCTCTCCTCCTCCTCTCCTCCCTCTCTCCTCCCTCTCTCCTCCTCCTCTCCTCCTCTCTCCTCCACTCTCCTCCTCTCTCCTCCACTCTCCTCCTCCTCCTCCTCCTCCTCCTTATCCTTGTCCTCTTCCTCTCCTCCTCTCTTCTCCTCTTTTCCTCCTCTGTCTCTCTCATCTGTTTTAGTTTGAAATCCTCGTCTGGTTCCATCTCGTGTGACAGTCCAGGCAGGATCCGAAGTTCCAGACGAGAGGAGGAAGACGTAGGGAGAGACGTCCAGGATCAACAGCAGAGCTCTCCTTTAGGTAACTGATCTCTCATCCCACGCTGACGCTCGGCTATATTTGTCTGACAACTGTAACGGCAGACTAGAGGTGTCGAGGCCAGATCAACGGATGTTTGTCTTCTGATTCCTGTAAACAGATTGCTGATAGTTGCTTGTCATGTAGGACTTTCTCTGTGCTGAAGAGAGAGTGGTTGTCTTGGTAGATATTCCTATCATCAGGGATACCAGCTTTGTGAATGATGTATACCTGGGCTGTGTGCATGTCTGTGTGTGTGTGTGTGTGTGCGTGTGAGTGTGTGCGTGTGTGTGTGCGTGTGTGATGATGAATAAACTTCACCAGCACACTCCCCAATCTGTTGTTTCAGCACACAACTTTTCACACACACACACACACACACACACACACACACTGTGCCTGACACACACAACACACACACGCACCACACACATACACACACCACACATATACGCCCAGTGTGGAAAGCTGTTGACCTGCTCAGGTGGTCTGGCACCTCCAGCAGAGAGCTGGCTGGGGGGGAGACCATCGAGCCCATGGTCCCCCTCCTCCCCCTTCCTCCCATTGAGCTTGGACATGTCCTTGAGACGTCTTCATCAGTCGCCTTTCTTGCCCCCTTCGTCAGAATGGAATGCTGGTGTCAGCACTGTTTGAGAGAGACAGAGCTCCCTCTCACACTAACAGGAAAGGAAGAGGAGAGGGGGAGGAGAGGAGGAGGAGAGGGAGGAGAGGAGGAGGAGGAGAGGCAGGAGAGGAGGAGGAGAGGAAGAGGAGAGGAGGAGGAGAGGAGGAGAGGAGGAGGAGAGGGGGAGGAGAGGAGGAGGAGAGGGAGGAGAGGAGGAGGAGAGGAAGAGGAGAGGAGGAGGAGAGGAGGAGAGGAGGAGGAGGAGAGGGAGGAGAGGAGGAGGAGAGGAGGAGAGGAGGAGGAGAGGAGGAGAGGAGGAGGAGAGGGGAAGGAGAGGAGGAGGAGAGGAGGAGGAGAGGAAGAGGAGAGGAGGAGGAGAGGAGGAGAGGAGGAGGAGAGGGGGAGGAGAGGAGGAGGAGAGGAGGAGAGGAGGAGGAGAGGAGGAGGAGAGGGGGAGGAGAGGAGGAGGAGGAGGAGAGAGGGAGATGGTTTGAGCTCCTTCTAAGGTTGAAGGTGTGTCTCCCCAGGGGACAGGGCTGGCCAGTGGCGTGGTGTTTAATGTCATGATGATGACACAGCCAAGATGACACTTGATTGATAACACCTCTTCTCTTCTTCTCCTCCTCTCCTCCTCTCAGGACTCAGTCACTCTCCTCCTACACTCCTTCTTAGGTGTCCATCACATCACACACACAAAGGCACGCAAGCTCACACACACACACACACACACACACCACTCCCAGCTGGCCCGACCCCCACCCCCACACCATCTGATGTTAACACACTGGAAACAAAACCACAAGAAGCTGTGGATTAACACTCCCTTGTCTTTCTGTGTGTGTGTTAAACACATTCTGCAGCTTTAAATACATCCTGTATTCCAGGGTCATTTCCATAACTCCCCTGTCTGGGTTGGGGCTGGTATGATTGGCTGATACCTGCGCTGACTGAGGGTGAGGAGAGAGAGGAGATGAATACAGGTAGAACGTGTGAAGGAGAGAATACACACACACTAACTCACACAGGAGGCAGGGGGGAGGATGGGGGGAGGGGGGAGGAATACAACCTGGATTCCAGATTAGGAGTTTCATTCGACAGTAAGGGCACAGGACACTATGAGAGAAAGGGTTATTAAATGTAAACAGGTTCATCTAGGCGACAGAGCAGGATTTGATTTGACCCTTTAACCTTTTGACACGCAGTCAGGTGCTATGCCCATGAACTAAAACTGACACTTCCTGAGTCTTCTTAGACGATGGGGAAAAGAGATAGAGTCTGAACAAGACAAAGAAAGATTGGAGAAAGAAATAGAGAAGGATGAGGGAGAGGTAGGAGGAGAGAGAGGGATAAGATAGAGATAGCAGTGGAGAGAGGGATGGAAGTGTATTTTCTACCAGACAGACGAGAGTGACTGTGTTTGTCCTGGAATGACTGCATGTTCCTGTCAGTCTTAATCTCTGCTCTGTGTGTGTGCGTGCGTGTGTATGCGTGCATGTGCGTGCGTGCGTCCTCTTCTCTGTGTGTGTGTCCTCTTCTCTCTGTGTGTGTGTGTGTGTGTGTGTGTGTGTGCGTGCGTGTGTGTGTGTGTCCCCTCTTTTCTCTCTGTGTGTGTGTGTGTGCGTGCGTGTGTGTGTGTCCTCTTCTCTCTCTCTCTGTGTGTGTGTGTGTGTGTGTGTGTGTGTGTGTGTGCGTGTGTGTGTGTGTGTGTCCCCTCTTCTCTCTCTCTCTCTCTGTGTGTGTGTGTGTGTGTCCTCTTCTCTCTCTCTGTGTGTGTGTGTGGATGCAGGCCTCACTGCTCTCCACAGCACTTCATGAGAGCTCATCTCAGCTCCCACATGAAAGCACGATGTGAGAGAAGAAAGACTGGCTCAACCTCCCCCCCCCACCTATTCTCTCTCCCTCCCTCCCTCCTTCTCTCATTTGCATCGCCCATTATCTGTGTATATTGAAAGCGTTGAGATAAAGAGAGAAAGAGAGAGAGAGGAAAAAGGCAAACGGAAAGAAAAAAAGAACAATAAAAAAAGACCGAAGATGTGCAGCGACGTTTGAATCAATTACATCCCAGAGAATCTTTCATTTGCATCCGAATCTCAGAACCTGATCCCATGCCAGGATCCTTTGTGTCCGGTTATTTATAGGCTATTTTTTCATAATTGTGCAGGAAATATCAAATTTGCATAGAGTGATTATTGTTGATTGTTTATCTAGCCGTCAGGACGTTTCAATATTCTACGGCTGACAGGTTGTCAAGTACTTAAAACTCATTTATTTGGGGAAATTTGCATGTAATTTGGCGGTAATGAGGGGGAAGTCTGTGGCCGTGGATTAGATTAGAGTTGCTGGAGGGAAGAGAGAGATGCTGACTGGCGTTCACCCTACACCGCCTTCATCTCCACAGCTTCTGCAGAGAAGCTAACGCTAGTCAGCGCCACAGACCTCAATACAGCAGAGTAGCTAGCAGTTAGCATGCTAGTGGTTAGCCGTAGCATGAAAATGCTAGCGCTGGTTAGAGCTGTGCAGTCTCAACTGTACTTTGAAGTTGCTTTACCTGTCTGGATGTTACACAAACAGATCCGGATCTTTATTGAGGTGAGCGGTTGCAAAACTGATAAACACAAGGAAACAAAACTAACGTTTTTCAGCTCTGTTGTCAGAATCAGGCAAGTTTGCTTCTTAGTGTGAGTCGTCTCAGAGAGAAGAGGAACAGAGGGGACAGTTCCCTCCCTTTTGGAAGTGTGATTAATTATGTTTTATTAACAAACAGCAAGCGGATGACATCCGTTCAGCAGAGTGGACATAAACTGCATCTCCCAGAGGGCCGCGCTGCTGTTAGTGGCTGTTGACAACACTGGCTTTCATTATCAGTCCTGGCCTCATCCTTCATCTGGCTACGTAGCGCTGCACTATGGTAATGAGTGAACATAGCTTGAGGGGAACGACACACAAACACACACACAAACACACACATGGACGTAGCTTTAAGGAGGCCTTTGTTTCTTTGTTTTGGGTGTTTGTTGATTGTGAATCCCAGCAGGCAGCTCACCTGTCATCCAGCTGGAGGATCCCCTCTTCAGGTGGCCATTTTGTTGTCTGCATCCCTGTCTCTCTCTTTCACCTTTTTCCCTCTTGTCTCTCTCTCCCTCTCTTCCTCCTTCCCGCCCTCTCCCTTTCTCTCTCTTCCTCTCATTCCCTCTCCCTCCCTCTCCCTCTCTCTCCCTGTCCCTCTCCCTCCCTCTCCCTCTCTCTCCCTCTCTCTCCCTGTCCCTCTCCCTCTCTCTCTCTCTCTCTCTCTCCCTGTCCCTCTCCCTCCCTCTCCCTCTCTCTCCCTCTCTCTCCCTGTCCCTCTCCCTCTCTCTCCCTCTCTCTCCCTGTCCCTCTCCCTTTCTCTCCCTCTCTCTCCCTGTCCCTCTCTCTCTCTCTCCCTCTCTCTCCCTGTCCCTCTCTCTCTCTCCCTCTCTCTCCCTGTCCCTCTCCCTCTCTCTCCCTGTCCCTCTCCCTCCCTCTCCCTCTCCCTCTCTCTCCCTCTCTCTCCCTCTCTCTTACCTGTCTCTCCCTCTCTCTCCCTGTCCCTGTCCCTCTCCCTCTCTCTCCCTCTCTCTCCCTGTCCCTCTCCCTCTCTCTCCCTCTCTTTTACCTTTCTCTCCCTCTCTCTCCCTCTTTCTCCCTGTCCCTCTCCCTCTCCCTCCCTCTCTCTCCCTGTCCCTCTCCCTCTCTCTCCCTCTCTCTCCCTCTCTCTTACCTCTCTCTCCCTCTCTCTCCCTGTCCCTCTCCCTCTCTCTCCCTCTCTCTCTCTCTCCCTCTCTATCTCCTCTCTCTCTCTCTCTCTCTCTCTCTCTCTCTCTCTCTCTCTCTCTCTCTCTCTCTCTCTCTCTCTCTCTCTCTCTCTCTCTCTCTCTCTCTCTCTCTCTCTCTCTCTCTCTCTCTCTCTCTCTCTCTCTCTCTCTCTCCCTCCCTCCCTCCCTCCCTCCCTCCCTCTCCCTGTCCCTGTCCCTGTCCCTTTCTCCCTCTCCCTGAGTTAGCTGTATCTTCATGTGGAACTCTGACTGAGTTTTTAAACATTCAGAGTTTTACCTGGCTCCCAAGGTCGTCTTCAAAGCCAGCTAAGAGCAACTCTGAGTCTGACTGACTGACTGGAGAAGCAGAGCAGCTCCCAGCATGCCTTGCAGCAGTCCTGTCCTCCCCACAGCAGTGTCAGGACTGCCCCGGCTGCAGGGTCAAACGCTGCTTTATTTTCTCTCTTAAATCTACATTCCTCTCAGAGTCAGGGTTCCAGTACCTCTGAATATGAGCCACTTAATGGCATGTGTGTTTGTGTGTGTGCGTGTGTGTGTGTGTGTGAGGCGTACATGTGTGACTTTTAAAGAGTGAGTGAGGATAATGGGGCCTGAGGCAGCTGGATGAAGGGTTGGGTCAGGGTTTTAGAGAGAAGCGATGTGTTTCCCATCCCTGGTTAACAGTTCTGGAGAGCCCTCCTGATCCAGAGAGGCCTGGGAGGACGGCCATCACTGGACCTGCTGCTACTGCTCTCTCTCTCTACACAACCCCTTACTCTCTCATCCTCATCACTCTCTCTCTCTACACAACCCCTTACTCTCTCATCCTCATCACTCTCTCTCTCTACACAACCCCTTACTCTCTCATCCTCATCACTCTCTCTCTCTACACAACCCCTTACTCTCTCATCCTTATCACTCTCTCTCTCTACACAACCCCTTACTCTCTCATCCTCACCACTCTCTCTCTCTACACAACCCCTTACTCTCTCATCCTCACCCCTCTATCTCTCTACACCCCAAAAAAGTTTGGAATATAGTAATATATTAGCATATTACTATTGCTATTACTGATACTATACTATTGCTATTATTAATATTAGCAAAAAAGATTTGCATCATTGATCAGTACTTTATGAGGACTACTCTACTGTACTTTATTGTGCTCTGCTCTGCTTTAATCTACTATGTTTTAGGCTTCTCTGCTCTCTTCCCTCCTCCTCTCTCCTCTTCTTTCACTCTGTGTGAAAAAACGTTTTCAGATTTTTTGTAGATTTTTTAAGGGAAAGAAAAAGGAAAAAACTTTTGGGAAAAAACGGAAAGTTTACAAATAAATAAACCAAAAGGTTTTAAAGGTTAACAAATATTTATAACAAAAAAAGTGTGCAAAAAAAGGTTTGCATCATTGATGAGTAAGGACTGTACTGTACTCTATTGTACTCTATTGTACTCTACTGTACTCTATTGTACTCTACTGTACTCTACTGTACTCTACTGTACTCTACTGTACTCTATTGTACTCTACTGTACTCTACTTTTATCTACTCTGTTTTAAACTGTAATAATCCCCATGAGTACCTCATCCCTGATAGCATCATCCCTCCTAACTCACAGCATCATCCCTCCTAACTCACAGCATCATCCCTCCTAACTCACAGCATCATCCCTCCTAACTCCCAGCATCATCCCTCCTAACTCACAGCATCATCCCTCCTAACTCACAGCATCATCCCTCCTAACTCACAGCATCATCCCTCCTAACTCACAGCATCATCCCTCCTAACTCACAGCATCATCCCTCCTAACTCACAGCATCATCCCTCCTAACTCCCAGCATCATCCCTCCTAACTCCCAGCATCATCCCTCCTAACTCACAGCATCACCCCTCCTAACTCACAGCATCATCCCTCCTAACTCACAGCATCATCCCTCCTAACTCACAGCATCATCCCTCCTAACTCCCAGCATCATCCCTCCTAACTCCCAGCATCATCCCTCCTAACTCCCAGCATCATCCCTCCTAACTCACAGCATCATCCCTCCTAACTCCCAGCATCATCCCTCCTAACTCACAGCATCATCCCTCCTAACTCCCAGCATCATCCCTCCTAACTCACAGCATCATCCCTCCTAACTCACAGCATCATCCCTCCTAACTCACAGCATCATCCCTCCTAACTCACAGCATCATCCCTCCTAACTCACAGCATCATCCCTCCTAACTCACAGCATCATCCCTCCTAACTCCCAGCATCATCCCTCCTAACTCCCAGCATCATCCCTCCTAACTCACAGCATCACCCCTCCTAACTCACAGCATCATCCCTCCTAACTCACAGCATCATCCCTCCTAACTCACAGCATCATCCCTCCTAACTCACAGCATCATCCCTCCTAACTCCCAGCATCATCCCTCCTAACTCACAGCATCATCCCTCCTAACTCCCAGCATCATCCCTCCTAACTCACAGCATCATCCCTCCTAACTCCCAGCATCATCCCTCCTAACTCAGAGCATCATCCCTCCTAACTCACAGCATCATCCCTCCTAACTCACAGCATCATCCCTCCTAACTCACAGCATCATCCCTCCTAACTCACAGCATCATCCCTCCTAACTCCCAGCATCATCCCTCCTAACTCACAGCATCATCCCTCCTAACTCCCAGCATCATCCCTCCTAACTCACAGCATCATCCCTCCTAACTCCCAGCATCATCCCTCCTAACTCACAGCATCATCCCTCCTAACTCACAGCATCATCCCTCCTAACTCACAGCATCATCCCTCCTAACTCACAGCATCATCCCTCCTAACTCACAGCATCATCCCTCCTAACTCACAGCATCATCCCTCCTAACTCCCAGCATCATCCCTCCTAACTCCCAGCATCATCCCTCCTAACTCACAGCATCATCCCTCCTAACTCACAGCATCATCCCTCCTAACTCACAGCATCATCCCTCCTAACTCCCAGCATCATCCCTCCTAACTCACAGCATCATCCCTCCTAACTCACAGCATCATCCCTCCTAACTCATAGCATCAACCCCCTTCTAACTCACAGCATCACCCCTCCTAACTCACTGCATCATCCCTCCTAACTCACAGCATCATCCCTCCTAACTCACAGCATCATCCCTCCTAACTCCCAGCATCATCCCTCCTAACTCACAGCATCATCCCTCCTAACTCACAGCATCATCCCTCCTAACTCATAGCATCAACCCCCTTCTAACTCACAGCATCACCCCTCCTAACTCACAGCATCATCCCTCCTAACTCACAGCATCATCCCTCCTAACTCACAGCATCATCCCTCCTAACTCACAGAATCATCCCTCCTAACTCACAGCATCATCCCTCCTAACTCACAGCATCATCCCTCCTAACTCCCAGCATCATCCCTCCTAACTCACAGCATCATCCCTCCTAACTCACAGCATCATCCCTCCTAACTCATAGCATCAACCCCCTTCTAACTCACAGCATCACCCCTCCTAACTCACAGCATCATCCCTCCTAACTCACAGCATCATCCCTCCTAACTCACAGCATTATCCCTCTCTACATCATCCTTCATAGCAGTCGAGAGATGGATACAAAAAATGAAAGTAACTCCCATGCAATGAAACAGAGCTGTATTTACAGTAATTTAGTTTGACAAGACAAACCAAAACACACACACTCTTTCCTTGTTCTTTTTCTCGCTGTCTCCTGTTTTCCCTGTTTCTGGTTCTGTCTGCCTACTGGTTGTGTGTGTGTGTATGTATGTATGTATATATGTGTGTGTGTGTGTGTGTATGTGTGTGTGTGTGGGGAGGGGGCTGGCTGGCTGGCTCAGGCAGAAATAAACCAGAGTAATGGGTTTGCTTTGCTGCTAATCTTGTCATAAGAAGGTGCCGTCCTCTGAGGATAGCTGCTTGCTTGTGATATCCTCATTTAAACATCAAAGATTCCATCATTAGGATTCCAGCGTCTAGCCCCTGTTTTCAAGGGAAATGATTACATCTTCCCCCCGCAAACCGTAATGTGAGAAGACTTTTTCTGTCACACAAATCTCACTGGACCTGATGTTTGTGCACTTGAAGAAAAATATCCTCATTAGCCGGTCGCGGTGCGACGGAGAGAGCGGAGAGTGCGGAGAGTGCGGAGGGAGCGGTGCTGGCGTGCGGAGCGTGGGGAGGTTCAGTCTGATCCACACCAGCCCCCCATGACAGCTCCTGTCTCTCCACCTGAGGGAGGCAGGTGAAGCTCAGTGTGTGTGTGAGTGTGCGTGTGTATTTGCGTGTGTGTGTTTTTGCAGTTATATCTGTGTGTTTTTACTGTTAATGCATGCTAGTGGATTAAGAAAAATGTGTTTTTCAACACTAATTTGGCCTCGGGCAGGGATTCTACACTCATTGGACCCATCAAACTCATCTCATCTCTCTGCTACGTCTACTGATGTGTTTCTCAGTGAGTTTCGTTGAAAGTTGAGGCTGTGTTGAATCTGCTCACTCTTCTACTGGTCACTGGTCATGGGCTTCATCAGGAAAACCTCTTCTTGGTGCTGAATGGCTCTATGGATTCAGCACCTTCTAATGTTCTTCTTGTTGATTGGCTGAATATGTGTTAAGTTGTGGTTGTCGTTACCATGGCAAACAGACATAAACGAATCAAAGGTATCACAAAGTGGTATTCGAAGCCAAAACACCAAAACACTAAACTCTACTTTCTAAAGCTTTTCTTTTCAGGGATAGACTCAGGCTTTCTCTGTATGACTTATTCATTGTTGTGTTTTTCCTCCAGTAGTGTTTTTGTATAAAGGACAGCCAACTCTGAACTGAGTACAAAGCAGAGTATATTTGGGTCACACAGTCTCTGCATCTCCTCCTTCTCTTTCTTTAGACATACTCTCTCTCTCTCTCTCTCTCTCTCTCTCTCTCTCTCTCTCTCTCTCTCTCTCTCTCTCTCTCTCTCTCTCTCTCTGTCTCTCTCTGTCTCTGTCTCTCTCTCTCTCTCTCTCTCTCTCCCTCTCCCTTTTCCTCCCTCTCTTTCTCTTTCTCCCATTCCCGCTCTCTCAACCTCCCCTCCCTCCCTCCCTCCCTCCCTCCCTCCCTCCCTCCCTCCCTCCCTCCCTCCCTCCCTCCCTCCCTCCCTCCCTCCCTCCCTCCCTCCCTCCCTCCCTCCCTCCCTCCCTCCCTCCCTCCCTCCCTCCCTCCCTCCCCTTGGATCGTGGCGCCCCGCTGATCTTCACCTCAAGGACGAACGTGAAGGAGAGGAACCAGCCCTGCCACCAGACAAGATCTCTGAAGAGAGGGGAGGGGAGGGGAGGGGAGGGGAGGGAGGGAGGGAGGGAGGGAGGGAGGGAGGGAGGGAGGGAGGGAGGGAGGGAGGGAGGGAGGGAGGGAGGGAGGGAGGGAGGGAGGGAAGGAAGGAGGGAAGGAGGGAAGGAGGGAAGGAGGGAAGGAGGGAAGCAGGGAAGGAGGGAAGGAGGGAAGGAGGGAAGGAGGGAAGGAGGGAGGGGAAGCTAAATAATGGATGATTTTTCATTTAAATAAAGGCGGGGTGAAAACGAAGTGAGCATCTCATTACCCAGGATGCCTTGCTCTGGGAGGGGAGGGGCAGGGCTCTCACCTAACTGGGAACACCTACAGCCTCCATACTGTTTATTTATTAATCTCCCCTCCTCGGCAAGACTTGTGCACAACCCCTCAACATGCTCCGTCAGGAACAAACCTAATGACATCATATGATGAGGATGTGAAGAGGTCCGCTTGAATCCTTGCCAGCGTGACCTCTGACCTCTGACCTCTAGCCGGCAGCGTGAGGCAGCGTCAGGCCTCTCAGGCAGTGACTCAGCACTCATTATCACCCTGGCGATGAGCCAGGCTCTCCAAGACACCTCGTGACAGAGAACCTAGACACACACACACTGCTGCTGGGACACACACTCTCTCTGCTGGGACACACTCTTTCTCTGCTGGGACACACACTCTCTGCTGGGACACACCCTCTCTGCTGGGACACACTCTCTCTCTGCTGGGACACACACTCTCTCTGCTGGGACACACTCTCTCTCTGCTGGGACACACTCTCTCTCTGCTGGGACACACACTCTCTCTGCTGGGACACACTCTCTCTCTGCTGGGACACACTCTCTCTCTGCTGGGACACACACTCTCTGCTGGGACACACACTCTGCTGGGACACACTCTCTCTCTGCTGGGACACACACTCTGCTGGGACACACTCTCTCTCTGCTGGGACACACACTCTCTGCTGGGACACACACTCTGCTGGGACACACTCTCTCTGCTGGGACACACTCTCTCTCTGCTGGGACACACTCTCTCTCTGCTGGGACACACACTCTGCTGGGACACACCCTCTCTGCTGGGACACACACTCTGCTGGGACACACACTCTGCTGGGACACACTCTCTCTCTGCTGGGACACACACTCTCTGCTGGGACACACCCTCTCTGCTGGGACACACTCTCTCTCTGCTGGGACACACTCTCTCTGCTGGGACACACACTCTGCTGGGACACACTCTCTCTCTGCTGGGACACACTCTCTCTGCTGGGACACACTCTCTCTCTGCTGGGACACACTCTCTCTCTGCTGGGACACACCCTCTCTGCTGGGACACACTCTCTCTCTGCTGGGACACACCCTCTCTGCTGGGACACACACTCTGCTGGGACACACACTCTGCTGGGACACACTCTCTCTGCTGGGACACACACTCTCTGCTGGGACACACACTCTGCTGGGACACACTCTCTCTCTGCTGGGACACACACTCTCTGCTGGGACACACACTCTGCTGGGACACACTCTCTCTCTGCTGGGACACACACTCTGCTGGGACACACACTCTCTGCTGGGACACACACTCTGCTGGGACACACACTCTGCTGGGACACACTCTCTCTGCTGGGACACACACTCTGCTGGGACACACACTCTGCTGGGACACACTCTCTCTGCTGGGACACACACTCTCTGCTGGGACACACTCTCTCTCTGCTGGGACACACCCTCTCTGCTGGGACACACTCTCTCTGCTGGGACACACACTCTCTGCTGGGACACACACTCTCTCTGCTGGGACACACTCTCTCTCTGCTGGGACACACTCTCTCTCTGCTGGGACACACTCTCTCTCTGCTGGGACACACACTCTCTGCTGGGACACACTCTCTCTCTGCTGGGACACACACTCTCTGCTGGGACACACTCTCTCTCTGCTGGGACACACTCTCTCTCTGCTGGGACACACACTCTCTGCTGGGACACACTCTCTCTGCTGGGACACACTCTCTCTCTGCTGGGACACACTCTCTCTCTGCTGGGACACACCCTCTCTGCTGGGACACACACTCTCTGCTGGGACACACTCTCTCTCTGCTGGGACACACTCTCTCTCTGCTGGGACACACTCTCTCTCTGCTGGGACACACCCTCTCTGCTGGGACACACTCTCTCTCTGCTGGGACACACTCTCTCTGCTGGGACACACACTCTGCTGGGACAGCATTACTGAACACACACACTCTCTCACACAAACATACACACACTCTCACACACACATACATACACACATACACACTCTGCTGCTGGGACACTCTCTGCTGCTGGGACACACACACTCTCCGCTGGGACACACACTCTGCTGGGACACACTCTCTGCTGCTGGGACACTCTCTGCTGGGACACACACTCTGCTGGGACACACACACTGCTGGGACACACTCTCTCTGCTGGGACACACACACTCTCCGCTGGGACACACACTCTGCTGGGACACACTCTCTGCTGCTGGGACACTCTCTGCTGGGACACACACTCTGCTGGGACACACACACTCTCTGCTGGGACACACACACTCTCTGCTGCTGGGACACACTCTCTGCTGCTGGGACAGCATTACTGAACACACACACTCTCTCACACAAACATACACACACTCTCACACACACATACATACACACATACACACTCTCTCACACACATACTCTCTCTCTCTCTCTCTCTCTCTCTCTCTCTCTCTCTCACACCCACACACACACAAAAACATATACACACACGTACACACACACTCACGCACACAAACACATGCAAACACGCACACAAAGTGTTCCTAATAGCTTATGCAAATAGCTAATACATTCATACCACTCCTAATGGAGTGGTGCTGTATATCTGAGATACTTACGAACTCCAAATACGTACTGTCCTGGTGTAAAAGGCACAGAGATAAATGATAAATAAATACGTGAATAAGTGTCAAGAGTCACTTCGGGAGTGAATAAAATGACATGGCTGGTGTTCTGAGAGTCTCCAAGCTGCTCAGAGCATCCTGAAACTGAGAGGCTTCAGAGAGCCCAGAACAGGTGTGGTCTCCCTCACTTCAGACATGGACCATTCCATTCACCCTGACTGTCAAGGTATTCACACTAACGAGCCCCTTCTCTCCCCAGCGTCTCTGTGGATACCCAACCCTAGCTTTCCCAACACAACATCAGCAGCAACACAAAGTCAGCAATCCAACAAACACTTTTGGAATCTTTCTGTCACAGTCATTAAAATGGGAAGTAGCAGGCCTCCATGCCATTGGCTGGGAGAAGGATGTATTAGCAAGACATATGGTTTTGATAATTAATCCCAGGACTAAAAGAGAAACAAATATAAACGGGCTAAACAAGCACAGTACCAGCTGAGGGCTCGGGGGCAGCATAACTCTGGGAAGAACCCAAAACTCACAGATCTTATCAACACACCCTAGACAGACTGAGGAGGAAGAGGGGAGATGGGGAGGAGGGAGAGAGGAGGGGAGGAGGAAAAGAGAGAGATGAGGAAGAGGAGGAGGAATGGAGGGGGGGAGGGATGTAAAGGATGGAGAGGTTAGAGGCAGACAGGAGGGATGGATGGAGCTGGATGGTGGCGTGAGCAGGACTGAGGGCCTGGAGGGAGTCTTTGTGTCTAAATGAAAAACTGTGCTGAGCTTCCTGTTCTGCTGCATGCTAACCCTGGCCCTGGGCAGCCAGAACAACCCTCTCAGAGCCTGCTGCTCCAGCCACCAGCCACGCCTGTCCCCTCCTGTCCCCTCCTGTCCTCTCCTGTCCCCTCCTGTCCTCTCCTGTCCTCTCCTGTCCCCTCCTGTCCCCTCCTGTCTTCTCCTGTCCCCTCCTGTCCTCTCCTGTCCTCTCCTGTCCTCTCCTGTCCTCTCCTGTCCCCTCCTGTCCTCTCCTGTCCCCCCCTGTCCTCTCCTGTCCTCTCCTGTCCTCTCCTGTCCTCTCCTGTCCCCTCCTGTCCTCTCCTGTCCCCCCCTGTCCTCTCCTGTCCTTTCCTGTCCCCTCCTGTCCTCTCCTGTCCCCTCCTGTCCTCTCCTGTCCTCTCCTGTCCCCTCCTGTCCTCTCCTGTCCTCTCCTGTCCTCTCCTGTCCCCTCCTGTCCTCTCCTGTCCCCTCCTGTCCTCTCCTGTCCCCCCCTGTCCTCTCCTGTCCTCTCCTGTCCCCTCCTGTCCTCTCCTGTCCCCTCCTGTCCTCTCCTGTCCTCTTCTGTCCTATCCTGTCCTCTCCTGTCCCCTCCTGTCTTCTCCTCTCCTTTCCTGTCCCCTCCTGTCCTCACCTGTCCTCTCCTGTCCTCTCCTGTCCCCTCCTGTCCTCTCCTGTCCCCTCCTGTCCTCTCCTGTCCCCTCCTGTCCTCTCCTGTCCCCTCCTGTCCCCTCCTGTCCTCTCCTGTCTTCTCCTGTCCTCTCCTGTCCTCTCCTGTCCTCTCCTGTCCTCTTCTGTCCACCGTTGCGAATTGAAATACGCATAAACGTTTTTCAGAAAATGTGTTTAGGGGGGAGAAGGCCATCATGTTGTTTGAAACATGATAGTTGTGTTGTGAGAAGCTGAGGTAATCTGTCTTTTACTCTCTTTTTTTCACTCTCTCAGGGAGGGATGGAGGGGAGGATGAGGGAGGGAGGGATGGATGTATGGAGGGGAGAATGAGGGAGGGAGGGGGGAATGGAGGGGAGGATGAGGGAGTGAGCGAGGGATGGAGGAGAGGATGAGCGAGGCAGAAGGGAGCAGCAGTTAATAAGGTGTTGTGTGCAAGGCTTTGAGGAAGCTCCCTGCGGAGCAGGGCTGTGTTGGAGATAAGCGTCCCGGCGTTGTTGTCTCACAAACATCAACAAAGGGAACATGTGATGGGAGATTTGCGTCTGGTCCCCGGTGAAAAGTGGGTTTTCATGGCGCCATAATGTTTAGCCGCATTAGAAATCATTAGGCCTAGCACAGCCAGACGCATGGTCCCCAGTTTAGACCGCTCCAACACCACCATAATCTGCCCCACCCCCTGCACCCCCCTCCCTTCCTCCCTCCAAACTAGCTTCTCTATTCACCTTCTGATGTGTGTGTTGTGGAGATGGGTGGGGGGGGGGTGGGGGGGAGTATCTGTAAAGGAGATTTGTGTTTGGAGTTTGTTTGTTTTTGAGGCAGATTTGGCCCATGTGCAGAGATCAGCAGGAGATGACATCGAAGCTGATCCAGGGAAGGAGGAGGAGGAGCCAGCAGGTGCTACTGAGGGTTGGAGGGCTGGCTGGCTGTCTAGCGTAGCCTAACACCACTAGCCTGGCCATGCTAGCTGTGCTAGCTACTACATCTGTAATGGATGCAGCAGTCCTGCAGGGTCAGGCCCTGTCATCAGGGGACCCATTAGCAAGGCAAGATCCCACACTGTTTCCCTGCTACCCCAGCCTCCTGCAGGCACTAAGTAGCCCCAGGCCTGCGACACAAGCCTGGGCCTGCTCTGACCTGAGACCCCCGGGACTACCCTACCCCCTCGACCCTCATCTGTCGAGCAGGCCGCCCGGCAGGGTCTATCTGTGCTGATCTGTGGAGCCTCCGAACTGGCAGCCCTGTCAGGGTGCCCTGCTCCCCACTTGCTAGGCCCCTGCCCCCTGGACGCCGTCAACATCCAGAGCTACTACTTCAACTAAATGTGCCAGCCACTATGCAGCCTGTCACAGTAGGGAGCTCCAGGGAGAGGCTGGATCCTGACACCGTCCTAGTTCTTACGGCAGCTTCCTGTTTCTCCTCAGGCTTCCCGACACTAACAGGAAGTGATGAACCTGTCAGAACTGCTCGTGAGCCCATCAGCAGGGAGCTCTGATCCTCTGAACGCCATGGCAACTGAACACTCGTTACCGAGGAGAGAGAAAGATGTCGACACACCGGGAGATGGTGTGGAGACAGGATCAGTTTCTAGCGACGGGAAGAAAATGGTGTTGTGTTGTTGTTGTTTTTACAGTGTTTCGTTTTTGTTCTGATTCTTGAAACCACCCAGGAGGACAATCATGCTGGGCTGTAACCACATATGAGGCACCCGAGGTTTGGACAACAATGTATTTGTTTATTGAAATACAGCCCCGCTTTATGAACCTGTCTCAAGGAATTCAGTAGAACAGACACATGTTGACCACCCGTTACACACCTGGCTGGCCTGTAGCCTTCTGTGTGTTGAATGCTCACTGTGCAGACAGCCAGATGGACAGACAGACAGATGGACCTCAACAAGTCTGTCTCCTGCCTCCTCCAGCCTCTGCTGGGGGCTGCTGTGTTCCACACCTCCAGCCTGTCCTCGCTGCTTTCACACTGACACCACTTAAACCTCTTTAGAAACGGTATATTTGGCATGCAGAATCCCATCCTCTAAATCATATTCTACTGGAATTAGAAAGCGTACATTTGCATTTGTCTTGTCTTCAAAGCGGCCCATTCATTAGCTTAGCATTGTGTTAATGTGGGGACAGGAACGATCCCTAAATAGAGGATGACATATATCATAACGTCTCTCTTTGATGCTGATCCATTTGTTCTCTACATAGACAACACACACACACACACATAAACATCTCTACATAGACAACACACACACACACATAAACATCTCTACATAGACAACACACACACACACATAAACATCTCTACATAGACAACACACACACACACATAAACACCCTCAGTGTTTATGTTTAACACCACTTGGAGGTGGACATTCTCTGTCTCTGGGTTTCCATGGCGTCCCCATGAATCACAGCTGCTTGTTCCTGTCTCCACGCAGGAAAATCACATTAAGTGGAGCGATGCGTTTGGCTCGCACCAGTCCTGTCTTAATAGCAGTAATTTGGAGAGGAGAGAAAGAGAGGAAGAGAAAGGAGGAGAAAGCGCTCTCACAACACTAATTCCAGTCAACAAAAACAGTCTCTCCCATCCCACCACATTCATTTGCATTAAAATATCCAGCAGCTAAATATGTAAGGAGAAAATATCCTTTCTATTTATACATAGCTCATCTCCTACAGCGTTGGTTAGCTAGCGTGTGTGCTAACAGCTGTGTGTGTGTGTGTGTGCATGTCATCCTGTCTTGCTCAGAAAGGCCTCCCACACCAAGACTGACGAGGGTCAACCTTTATACAAGTCAGCTATACAGACTTCGGAGTAGCAGCAAGAGGGGGAGGGGGTGGCAGAGAGAGAAATGGGTGATGAAAAGAGCAAGAAAGAGAAAAGGAAATAAGAAAATATCGTCCTTGAGAAGAAGAAGCTGTGTGAAACCAAAGAAATATATCAAAAAGAAGAGGCACATTAGGCATACAGAGATGCTCATAAAACTTTCAAGAAGAATGACTCCCTCCTTTCTTCTCATTTACAGCAATCCATCACTATCATGGCCATATTTCAGCAGCTAACCACAGGGAACCCTCCACAGCGGGGCTCCTCACAGTAAAACCTAGCGTGTGCATGCGTGACCTATACATCAAACCAGACCTCTCCTACAGGAACACCCCTCTGCTCGCTACTGATGTATGTGTGAATGCCGCTAACACCACACTATGTTGACACGTATTCCCCGGCCGCGGTACATTTTTCTGCGGCATTTCAATGTTAAGTATTTGTAATTCTTGGCTGGGATAAAGTTGCTGTAGTTGTTGTTATACTCGAAGGCAAACAGAAAAAAAAAGATCATTCGCGATTTAACCGGCAAACATCACAACTTTTAATTCTCAGCCCCATCCCCCCCCCCCCCCCCCCCCCCCAGTTCTCCCCCTTGCTTTTCTATCTGGGAGTCTGATCTCTGTGGATAATGCCGTGATTTTATGGCGATTCTTTGTGCTGAATCTGAGGAATTATCCGCGCTAATGCTCGGTTCTAATGCTACTATCATGCTGATAATACCATTATCTAATCCTGGCGGTGATAGTTTGTACCCTTAGCTATTGCCACCGTTATCCAGATAATTCCGTTAACTAATGCAGCAGTCTCTCTCAGATCCCCCTCCTCTGCGCTGACGAGCATCTGTCACGACCTCCTGCCTCCGCGCGCACCAGGCTTCACACCTCCGTCGCCCACGACACAGCAACGCGCCCAGGCAGAGATGCGGTGTATGCTAATGAGACTAGCATGCTGCCTCTCCCAGGGAAACAGGCTGACCCAGTGCTTGGTGACAGCAGGGCCGCTGCTTGTAGGTGGGGTAGGCTACAGGATTATCCAAAATCCCCGTAATAGTTTATCAGGCCTAGTCACGCGCACCCCTGACTCGAGGGCCACCTCTATTTTTGTGAAATATGTCGTGACATCAGAACACATAATGCCGGTGTTGTCGACCCGGCGCTACGGGAAGAGGGAACATTTTCTACATTAATATGTTAAAAAAAATACATTAACCTAATTAGCTATAATACATTATGCAGCTCTATTTTGTCTGCAAGGCTGCATGATGGCGCGCTGTTGACTGTTGATGACAATGTCCGGTTCTCGCGCTGTTTGCAGCTTTCGAATCAAATTCACATGTTTGGCTGGACTACCGACGTTAGCGATCACAAAGTAGAACTATCACAAAACCCCGAAAGTGTCATTAATATGTTGTGTTTCTTGATTTTAATCGTACTTTGTTTACAGTCAGTCAACCTAGCAACATTTTGCGCCCAGTTTGTAGCTAGTTAACTAATAAATGGGGACAGGTCTCTCAGACAGGGAGTCGAACACAGCATCAACAAAGCTAGAGCTACAACTCTTTGAAACGGTAAGATATATTTTTATGGGCTTGAATTATTGTGCTGTTTCATGGGAGGTGGTTTTGTCTTCAGAGAATTGCCTGCCAATGTGACCAAGAGAATGCCAAAATGATGATTATGTCCCCCTTTTCACTTGTGGGTTGTTGAAATTGGCGGCCTATCTTAAAATCTCTGACTGTTGCCCAGGGGGCATGGTCCTGAATGGACAGTCGTGATGTTATGTTGGCACCTTGTGTGTTTGGACTGCTGTCAGTATTCCACATTGGTGCTGTCTCTTGCACAACAACACTGAGGCTAAAGTCAACTGTTTCATATGCCTTTTCTGATGGTGTGGAGCAGGGGCGTCGTTAGACCTTCTTTACTGGGGCACGTGCCCCAGTAAAAATCTGCTGTGCCCCAGTAAAATCTCAAGTTTGAGTTTTAACAATTTACTTCATTAGTCAGTGCATGAATTTTGATTGATAATCCCGGAAAAAAATAGCGCAGTATCCCAATCAACGCTTGTAAAAGTTTTTACCCCAAAACACAAACCTAGCGTTATATGCATTCAGAATTCCATGTCAGCGCGCTCTTCTGAGCTTGCCAAATAGCCACTGCAGCACGCACACAGAAGTCCAGGGGGTATTCCAGTAACAGGTTATGCAACATAACCAGGTAAATTAACTCAGCAGCTGATTCACAATGTTGCAGCAACCTAGTGGCAATGTTGCTACAACGCTGGGTGTCAGCTGGGAGTTAACTTACCCGGGTATGTCACATGACCTGTCACATGACCTGCTTTCTGGAAAATCCCCCAAGTGTTGGACTCGGCACACAGAATTGAGGTAGGATAAGAAAACATTACAAAACTAAAGATAGTTTCTAAATGATAGGCCTACCGTTCGTCTTATTTTGACTAAAACATAAAAACAATATTACATGAAGCTCAAAAAAACAGTATTTGCGCTCAAATGAATGCGAAAAAAATGTGCTCACTTGCATTAGCTATCGATGTCCTTGCCAAAGCTGATATCAAACTTGCATCCCTGAACTGTTGTATAGTGGGTTAAACAAGGGGAGTTTCTAAAGTAGTGCATTGTGCGCAGCACGCCGAAAGAAAAAAGGATATGAATTAGGGGCTGTTGCCCCAGTAGAGTTTTATGTCTCACAACGCCTCTGGTGTGGACAACATAATGCAGATTCAAAGGTTGGCTGGTTTGATTTTCCCCGTAGACCAATGTCGCATTGGAATAAGGAAAACAGATATTATTACTTATTTTCAGAGGTGTATTTGTGTTGCTGTAAAGGAATCTTTAATCCCCGCGCTTGGAGTTCTTATGCCCACTATCTTGCCGGTTCCAGACCGGAAACCGTGTGGGTGTAGCCGTCATGTTGTTGCCGTACGATAGAAGGTTATCCACTGTGAGGTTTATCTAGCTCTACTCTGAGGACACATCCTGTTATCTAGCTCTCCTAAAGGACGCAGAGAGGTCATTGACTAAACAGCAACAACTATGTAGCCCAATCCACATCTGCATCTCTAAGCTAAAATGCCGTTACCTACCACCGTAATTGTATGGCAGCAACTGTGTTGCTTTGAGCTGGAAGCTAGTTGTACAGAGCTAATTACATCAAGTTATTTAGACCGAGCTATACAGAAGATCTACTGATGTAGTTTTGCAGAGCTAGTTATACAGATGTACAGATGTAGTTATTCAGAGCAGGTTATTCTAAGACTAAATACATAATCTGTATCATAGCTCTGAATATTCAGAGCTAGTCCGGATGTACAGATGTAGTTATTCCGAGCCAGTCCTACCGACTCTGTTCCCTGATGAGGCCCAGCCCCTTCTGCTGCTTTTCCATCTCCGCTCTGGGGCTGTGGCTGGCAGCATTACCACCTGCTGCACTCACACACACACACACACACCTTCAAACACATACGCCCTGCATCAGGGAGGGAGGGAGGGAGGGAGGGAGGGAGGGAGGGAGGGAGGGAGGGAGGGAGGGAGGGAGGGAGGGAGGGAGGGAGGGAGGGAGGGAGGGAGGGAGGGAGGGCGGGCGGGAGGGAGGGAGGGAGGGGTTGGGATACACAAACTGCATGCTCTCCTGTCATGCAGTTTGAAGTTTCAGATGTGGGTTAATGTAATTATGATTTCAGAATTATGTTTAGTTTGATCCTTCAGAAGACTAGCCTGTTGCCTTTTTCATGCTTTGAAAAATGTATGTTACTTGCGTCTTAAATTATTTACATTATTATTAATGGTCAAACAAAATAAAGTGACAGCCAAATGTGTAAGTATTAAAATGTAAAATCGATATCACTCTGAGAGGGTTAATATTAATGTGGATGTGACAGTAGTCCTCTTTGATTCAGATCACTGCTGAAGCCATTTGGGAAGAGCCCGGAGATACAGAGGGGTCTCTATAGGACCCAGCGAGGGGCGGGGATGGAGAAGTCCTTCCCCGGCCCAGACCAGATTCATGGCTCTTCCTGTTTGGCCAGCCATTTCCTGCTTGTAGGCTGCTGTTTTGTTTGGCTGGCGTCTGGCTGGGAGACAGAGGGACAGCTGTCCTCCCTCCTCTGCCTGCACAGCCTCCTCTTCTGCCTCCTGCCTCTGCCTGCACAGCCTCCTCTGCTGCCTCTTCTGCCTCCTGCTTCTGCCTGCACAGCCTCCTCTGCTGCCTCTTCTGCCTCCTCTGCCTCTGCCTGCACAGCCTCCTCTTCTGCCTCCTGCCTCTGCCTGCACAGCCTCCTTTGCTGCCTCTTCTGCCTCTGCCTGCACAGCCTCCTCTGCTGCCTCTTCTGCCTCCTGCCTCTGCCTGCACAGCCTCCTCTGCTGCCTCTTCTGCCTCTGCCTGCACAGCCTCCTCTGCTGCCTCTTCTGGGGAGGGGAGAGGAGAGGAGGAGGAGTGAGAGAGAAGGGAGAGAGAAGGGAAGGGAGAGAGAAGAGAGAAGTGAGGGGTGACGAGGGTAGATGTAGACTAGTGTTTGTGTTTCAGTTCTCAAGTCACGACTGTTGTCCTCCTCCTGGACTCTTGAACATAAAGGGAAAGTGTTTATTTCTGCAAATGTGTAGCTGCTGTTCAACTGGCTCTCTATTGTAAATTGAAATGACACAGTTGATTAAAGTGGGTACATAAACATAGTGATTGCTCATGTCAATACCCATACACTGCGCTGTCTTTAGAACAACACCACAATAAATTACCTTCACCTTCAACAGTGAATAAGCTATGCTGTTCCTATGTTATGTATACAAAAAGCTCTTCCGGATAGGAGCGTTAAAGCCAACATGTAACTCAGCAACATGGAGGAAGCCCTGTCCTAACTCTCGCCCTCTGTACCTCAGCAACATGGAGGAAGCCCTGTCCTAACTCTCTGTACCTCAGCAACATGGAGGAAGCCCTGTCCTAACTCTCTGTACCTCAGCAACATGGAGGAAGCCCTGTCCTAACTCTCTGTACCTCAGCAACGTGGAGGAAGCCCTGTCCTAACTCTCTGTACCTCAGCAACATGGAGGAAGCCCTGTCCTAACTCTCTGTACCTCAGCAACGTGGAGGAAGCCCTGTCCTAACTCTCACCCTCTGTACCTCAGCAACATGGAGGAAGCCCTGTCCTAACTCTCTGTACCTCAGCAACGTGGAGGAAGCCCTGTCCTAACTCTCACCCTCTGTACCTCAGCAACATGGAGGAAGCCCTGTCCTAACTCTCTGTACCTCAGCAACATGGAGGAAGCCCTGTCCTAACTCTCTGTACCTCAGCAACGTGGAGGAAGCCCTGTCCTAACTCTCTGTACCTCAGCAACATGGAGGAAGCCCTGTCCTAACTCTCTGTACCTCAGCAACATGGAGGAAGCCCTGTCCTAACTCTGTACCTCAGCAACATGGAGGAAGCCCTGTCCTAACTCTCTGTACCTCAGCAACGTGGAGGAAGCCCTGTCCTAACTCTCTGTACCTCAGCAACGTGGAGGAAGCCCTGTCCTAACTCTGTACCTCAGCAACGTGGAGGAAGCCCTGTCCTAACTCTCTGTACCTCAGCAACATGGAGGAAGCCCTGTCCTAACTCTCTGTACCTCAGCAACATAGAGGAAGCCCTGTCCTAACTCTCTGTACCTCAGCAACATGGAGGAAGCCCTGTCCTAACTCTCACCCTCTGTACCTCAGCAACATGGAGGAAGCCCTGTCCTAACTCTCACCCTCTGTACCTCAGCAACATAGAGGAAGCCCTGTCCTAACTCTCACCCTCTTAGGGTGGCAGGAACGGCAAGTTCTGAAACATACTTAACCTGCTGTGATGTGGTGTTCCTGTTTCAGAGAGCTGATCACCTCACTCTCAGTGGATCTCTAAACCTCTCATCAAATATACAGTAGAGCCTTCTAGATAACCTGGGTTACCCTATATACTTCTAGATAACCTGGGTAACCCAAAAGACTTCTAGATAACCTGAGGTTATACTGTACAGTCTGTTTGTTGCAATTCTGATTCTTGATTTCTGATGTACTTTCTTTCTATATGCAGTGTTGCTTTGCATGAAGGCATCTGTTAAATTGGTTAAAAGGTCAAAATGTCCTACATAGCTGATGTAGCGGGTGTGTTTAGGAGGTGTGTGTAGCGTGTGTGTGTAGCGTGTGTGTGTAGCAGCTTATGCTCTGTAGTGTGGGACTCCTAGTCTGTCTGCTGTGAAGATGAGAGGTAAAGGGATCTGTCTTTAACTAGGAGCTGCACACAGCCCATCTCTCACCGCTTAGATAGGATGTGTGTTCTGCCTTGTTACTGCTAACCTGCTTGGTGTGTGTGTGTGTGTAAGCAGAGTATGGGTACAGAGAAATCCCATTATAGAGACGTGTTGTTGCTACGCTTTCCCACACACACCCTGAACCCCGTGTAATCCACTCACACACACATACACACTCACATAGTCACACCACTCACACACTTACCATGGACACACACACACACCATGCATCTACACACACACACCATGCATCTACACACACACACCATGCATCTACACACACACACCATGCATCTACACACACACACACTATGCATCTACACACACACACCATGCATCTACACACACACACACCATGCATCTACACACACACACCATGCATCTACACACACACACCATGCATCCACACACACACACCATGCATCTACACACACACACACCATGCATCTACACACACACACACCATGCATCTACACACACACACCTCTACTGACTCAGGTAGCCAGCAGTGTATCGTGCTACAGACTTGTGTTACCTACCGTGAAACATGACAGCTAATGACATCAAAGCCTCTTTTCAACTTTCCGTGTGTGTCTGTCTGGGTAGGTGCCTGTGTGTGTCTGGGTTACTGTGTGTGTGTGTGTGTGTGTGTCTGGGTTACTGTGTGTGTTTCCGGGTTACTGTGTGTGTGTGTCTGTCTGTCTGTGTGTGTGTGTGTGTGTGTCTGGGTTGGTGCCAGGTATCGATTAGCAGCTGGGCCACCCTGTCGCTGCATACTCACAGGCTCCTTTCATGTTTCACAGAGGAGAGACATATATTATTGATCACATTTTCACATTTCAAGATTCTGTGAATCTACATGAATGCTGGAGAGCACAGCATCCTCATGGATTCTTCTAGAAGTCCTTGCGGAAGCAGGAGTGATTCCTCTCAGAGTGGGTTAAGGTCAGTAGTTCTTCCTGCTGACAGGTCAGTAGTCGTCTGTGGTTCAGCCTGGCTGGGCAGTGGTCCTATCCTGCCCTGTCTGGTCCTCAGAGCTGGCCATAGGGGGCGCTCTACACTTCAGTTTCACCTGAGACAGACTCAGAGAGGATCTGTCATTGGCCCGTTTCTACTCCTGCCTCCGAGTGCTCTCCCTGTGTGTGTGTGTGTCTGTGTGTGTGTATGCCTGTGTGTGTGTGTGTGCGACAGAGTACGTGCTTGTTTGCAAGTGTGTGCCCTGTCCTCACACACACACACACACACACCGCCCCTGTCCCCTATGCCTCTCTCTCTCTCTTTCAGTTTCTCTCTCTACCATCCCTCTCTCTCTCTCTACCAACCCTCCCTCCCTCCCTCTCTCTCCTCTTTCTCTCCTCTCTCTCCCCCCTGACCTCTCCGCCATCTTCTCTGGCTCATCCTTCATGCATGCTGACAGGAAGCTCTCCGTTTACAGCCCTGAATAACGTCCTCTCATTACAGAGTCCCCGACGCAGCACGAAGCGAGGGAGGGAGGGAGGGAGGGAGGGAGGAAGGGAGGGAGGGAGGGAGGGAGGGGGGAGGGAGGGGGGAGGGAGGGAGGGAGGGAGGGGGGAGGGAGGGAGGGGGAGTGATAGAGAGACGGGGGAGGGGGGGGAGAAGTGCCAATGATGACACTTGCTTTCGCTAATATTAATCTGATTCATTTGGCACGCTAGGAAACATCACTTTAACTGTTTCAGTCCCACAGGGCTGCTTGGTAGCAGTGTTGGCTGGGTGTCAGCCAGCAGGACACACACACACACAAGTAAACACTTTCCATCTCTCTTGTATACACACCCACAGTCAGAGACACAAACACACTCTCTCTCTCACACACACACACACACACTCACGCATACACACACACTCAATCAGACACACACACACTCAATCAGACACACAAACACACTATCTCTCACACACACACGGTGTGACAGCTTGTGTTTCGTGTAAACAGCAGTGAATGCAGTATGGGGAGGTGTGTGTGTGGGTGCTGCTCAGCCAATCAACCCCTGAGCTCCTGTCCCTGGCCCTGCATTGATCCCCATTAAGCTGCTGAGCAGATCGTGGGTCTCTGCTGTCTTCATCTGTGTTGAGGTGTAGCCTGCTTCTAGCCTGCTTCCAGCCTGCTTCCAGCCTGCTTCCAGCCTGCTTCCAGCCTGCTTCCAGCCTGCTTCCAGCCTGCTGCTTCCAGCCTGCTGCTTCCAGCCTGCATCCAGCCTGCTGCTTCCAGCCTGCATCCAGCCTGCTGCTTCCAGCCTGCATCCAGCCTGCTGCTTCCAGCCTGCTGCTTCCAGCCTGCTGCTTCCAGCCTGCTTCAGCCTGCTGCTTCCAGCCTGCTTCCAGCCTGCTTCCAGCCTGCTTCCAGCCTGCTTCAGCCTGCTGCTTCCAGCCTGCTGCTTCCAGCCTGCTTCCAGCCTGCTTCCAGCCTGCTTCCAGCCTGCTGCACAGTACAAGACAGTTTACAGTCAACACTAACAACGCAGTAAGTTCACAATCTTGAATTCTTGACTGTGTAACAATGCTGATTATTTTACCTGTCGCGTTCAAGTCAGACCTTTCCACATGGACACACGCACACAACCATGAACATCCACACCCACAGACTCTCTCACACAAACACACACACTCTGTCACACAAACACACACACTCTCTCTCACACAAACACACACACTCTCAGTGATAGGAGACCAGCGTCATGCGGGGGGGGCCCTTCTAGGAGGGGGGGTGTAAAACAAACATATCTGCGTGTGTGTCTGAGGTCTGACCAGCTTTCCAGACTGCCCCCCTCCCCCTCAGCAGGGCCGGGAGTGACTGGCAGGCTGCAGGACAGAGGGCTCTTTCATGGGCGGGGGGGCTGGGTGGAGCTGAGGGGGTTTGGGGGGCTTTTTCATGGCCGGGGGGGGGGGGCCGTGGTGGTGGGATCCTTCCAGGACCAACGTCAGGATCCTCCAGACAAAGCTAGCTAGTGTACCCTGCCCACACACACACACAGTAACAGGAAGAGAAGGGGTCCGGTTACACACACCCACACACACACACTCATATACACACACAATAGCTGCTTTCTGCGGCAAGCTGGCATTACAACACAAGGTCCTGATCGTGCTGTTCCTACTCTGCATACTGGAGACACGCGCAGCTCTCAGGATTATGTCACAAATGAGATGTTTATACTTCTCCCCGAGCGAGGGTGTGTGTCTCACTGTGTGTGTGTGTGTGTGAGAGAGAGAGAGAGAGAGAGAGAGAGAGAGAGAGAGAGAGAGAGAGAGAGAGAGAGAGAGAGAGAGAGAGAGAGAGAGAGAGAGCAGTGTAACTTTACCCAAAGTGAAGAACACGGTGGTCTTTCTGTAATGTAAAAGGTTGCTAAGCATCAGGTTAGGAGATATAGGAGGCTGGGTTATAGTACAGTACAGTAAAGTATAGTATAGATCCATAACACTAACCACAACATATTATCCCTAACCACAACACAACCACAACATAAAATACCTAACCCTAACCACAACACAACCACAACATAAAATACCTGACCATAACCTCCTCCCTCCTCCCTCACCTGCTCCCACGTCACATGTTCTGTGACACCTGAGACCATCAGAACCACTGATGAGAACGAGACCAGGCGGACAATAAAAGTGGGACAGAAAGTGTGTGTGTGTGTGTGGGGGGGGGTGAGGGAAGGAGGACAGCGGGGTGAAATTGCTGGAAACTCTCCCCAGATTAGGTGTGGGTTAAGAGAATATTGATCTGTGTGCAGAGGACTGTTGATCTCTTTTAGCGGCCCAAGACAAATGGCAGCAAACAGAAAATCGAGCCCTTCTCTCCAAGGACAACATGTTATCCTCCTCCCTCTCTTTCTCTCTCTTGCTCTCTCTTCTTTCTCTTTCTCTTTTTCTCTTTTTCTCTCTCTCTCTCTCTCTCTCTCTCTCTCTCTCTCTCTCTCTCTCTCTCTCTCTCTCTCTCTCTCTCTCTCTCTCTCTCTCTAGTCCTGGGTACTGTAGCCCCTGGGAGGCGTGGGGTTCAAGGTGAATTTCATGACACTGAATCAGTAATGAGATTTCCTGTTTTAACCTTCAGTCTGGGCTCTTCTCTGTAGCAGCCGCCCCCCCCTGCTGAGCTCAGGTGTCCTCACTCAGGAAGACATCTCTCAGGACACCCTGTCTCACCAGTACAGCATGCTCATAGGACAGATGCCTTTATCCAAAGAGACATGTGAATAGTGCAAATAGAAAATATAGCAGAATATCAAGGATCAGAAGTGTGTAGTTCTAACAAGTGGTTAGAGTCAATGAACGCCACACCCTGTCGATCTCTCTCTACCAGCACACCCTGTAGATCTCTCTCTACCACCCCACCCTGTCTATCTCTCTCTCTCTCTACCAGCACACCCTGTAGATCTCTCTCTCTCTCTACCACCCCACCCTGTCGATCTCTCTCTACCACACCACCCTGTCGATCTCTCTCTACCACCCCACCCTGTCGATCTCTCGCTACCACCCCACCCTGTCGATCTCTCTCTCTCTACCACCACACCCTGTCGATCTCTCTCTCTCTACCAGCACACCCTGTCGATCTCTCTCCCTCTACCACCACAACCTGTGTGTGTGCTGGTGTGTGTGTGTGCATGTGCTGGTGTGTGTGTGTGTGTGCACGTGTGCTGGTGTGTGTGTGTGTGCATGTGCTGGAGTGTGTGTGTGTGTGCACGTGTGCTGGTGTGTGTGTGTGTGTGTGCTGGCTGATGAGGGCTGTGGGCTTGGCTGTGTTAGCTGGCAGCTGAACCCTGCAGCTCAACATCAAACAGCCCCCAGCTACGGCCTTCTGCCCTGGGGAGCCCTGAAGCTCTGCTAGCCTGCCTCTGGTCCAAGGAATCGCTCCCTCCCTCGCTCTATCACTCTTTCTCTCTAGCTCTCATTCTTTTGCTCAGTAAGAGGAGGAACTGTGTGTGTATGGGGGGGAGGGGTGAAAGAGGTCTAGAGACAGTTCTCAGTAGCCTAGTGGCCAGCCTATCACTCACTGACTACTGTGTTAACAGATGTGTGTCCCACACACACTGTTATAACACACTGACACGTCATCATGTAAGAGTGTTGATTTGAAATGCGTCTGTCATTTGTACCCAGGCTTTTCTCGTTCCTGGAATCTATTGAAGATTGATTTGTTTCCTTGTCTAACTCCTGTAAACAATTACCACAATCAATAAGTACTTTTCAAGTCAATGCTGTGATTCTACTTGAAGTAACAAACTCTTTCAAAGTAAAGTCTGTTTCTGAGGCTAGAAAGCGAGAGCTGTTTTATTAGATACACTGAGATAAAGGAGATACACCGAGGACCTGGTTGTCCCAAACAAATGTGTGTTTTAGGCAAAGCAAACAGTGCAGACTCTCTCAGGATGAATGAAAGCTGTAAAATGGGTCAAACTAACAGTGGACTCCAGCCCACCTTCCTCACGCTGCTCATGCATATGCAGAACACTCTCCACAGGAGCACGGAAATTGGAATGGGATTTTGTTATCCTAGATTTAGAGATTTATACAGAGAGGATGTCCCCAGCCTAGTAGGACTTGTCAACTGAACAGGGTTTGGGTTGCTGGAGGGAGAGAGGGAGGGACGGAGGGGATACCACAGTCTCGTGACTCGATGATTTATAGAATGCTTCTGTGCCAACAGCATTGACAGTTCAGTTGAATGGAAACATTAGTCCCAGGTCACATTCCTGTCCTCCTGTCTGGGAAGTGATCACAACCATTACAGACACATTCCCCAACACACGTGAAGAATTCCGGCCTGACCGACTCTGAGATAGAGGTGTCACCTCTCCCTCCAACCCTCCCTAAACTGCCTCGAACAGATCCAAACGCTCAGAAGGCTTCATGGCTGACACTTCCTCTCTGTATCAGACCGGGATGAGAGTGTTCCTCAGGACCCTCCCCTCATCCTCCTCTACCTCCAGAACCTCTCTCTCTCTCTCATTTCCTCTCTATTTGGCTCCCTCCCTTCCACTCTATTGCTCATGTTTTCTCTCTCTCTTTCATTCCCTCCCTCCATCATTTTTCCCTCTCCCTCCTATGTATTCAGCCAATTAACAGAAGGCCTCAGTGTTGTGTAATGTAGGACAGAACACAGTGGTTGAGGATGTTGTTAAGGATGTGATCCATCAGACATGGCCAGTAAGCAGGGCTCCCAGCTCCCAGCTCCCAGTCCTGCTGCATGACTGGCATCGCATGGCCTCAAATAATAAAATAAATCAAAACAGAAGAGTTGTGTCTTCTCGCAATTTCCTTTTCAGTCTGTGAATATGAAACCAGATGTTTCCAGCATGCTAAACACGCTTTTCATCTCCACTCGAGTCTTTTTTTCCCTCTTTCTTTTCTCCTTTCCCCTCCGATTTTTTTTCTCAAAATAAATGTATCCTTAGAAAGAAAGGAAAGACTGGAAGAGAGAGGCTTATGAGAAGTGAACCGTCCTTGGTGCCCCCAGGAAGTAGTCTGTTCTGCATTGATAGAGCAGCAGCCTGGGGGCTGTTCCCCTGCCTATCCTGACATCTCTCCTCTCCAGGGCCTCCCAGTAACGCACGCAGGTCGGATCTCTCTCCCCCTGCCCCCCCACCGCCTTCTCTAATTGCTTGTGCTCAGGTTAGGAAACGTCACGGTCATCACCGAGCTGACTGAAACATTTCAGGAAACTACTAAGGTGCTTCCATCGTTCAGGAGATAATGCCTCCGTACCACTGTCAACAGGAAGAGGGGAATACTGGTGGGGTTAGCTTCCTGTTGACAGTGTTACGGAGGCATTATCTCCTGAACGATGGAAGCACCAGCGCATTCTTACAGCCCTGCTGGAATGTGAAGCCCTGTCAGGCTGTCTT
Organism: Hypomesus nipponensis; assembly: GCF_054491055.1. Classification (NCBI taxonomy): domain Eukaryota; kingdom Metazoa; phylum Chordata; class Actinopteri; order Osmeriformes; family Osmeridae; genus Hypomesus; species Hypomesus nipponensis. Next base: position 1,424,878 of record NC_140372.1, read on the forward strand.
CAGAACGTGTATATTTACCAAACGCCGTTTGGTAAACGACCGCCGGCGTGGATGTTAGCGTGGTGGAACCTGCTGGATCTTGGAGCAGAAGCCAGTCTACTATCAAGAGACGCTCTGTGCCCCTGTCCCAGCATCTCCTCCCTCTCTGACGAGCCCTGGTCACTTCCAGTCATGCAGCCATAATAAACATCATACATGGCTCTGCCCCCCCTCCCTGCCCGTTAGCGCTGAGATGGTCCAGATCCTGCCAGCTCACTTCCTGTTGGGTTAGAAACCCGGGTCCAGTCCAAACAAACGGGCAGGGGCGTGTGCAGGGGTACTAAACTCTTTTAAGGGGACTGACTGAATGGCGTCAGAACTAAAAAGTACCAAATCAGTCTGTGCCAAGTTTCTGTAGTCTGTACCTGAGAGCTCATCTGGGTGAGAGAGGAGAGAGTCAGAGAGAGACCTCAGAGAGAGACCTCAGAGAGAGACCTCAGAGAGAGACCTCAGAGAGAGACCTCAGAGAGAGACCTCAGAGAGAGACCTCAGAGAGAGACCTCAGAGAGAGAATCAGAGAGAGAGTCAAACTCAGAGAGTCAGAGAGAGAGAGTCAGACTCTCTGAGTGGATAAAGTGATCATGGCAGGATGCACCATCTCCCCTCTGGCCTTCACCATGGCAATGGAGGTCATCATCCGAGCCTCCTGATGGGTGGTAGGAGGTCAGCAGCTCAAAGCTGGTCTTTGTCTCCCTCCCATCAGAGCGTACAGGGAGGACATGACCGCACTCACAACAACCATGCCATGCACTAGACGACTGCTGAAAAAGCTCCAGGACAACATCGAGAAGGCCCGGATGAAGATAAAGCCAAGCAAATCCAGGAGCATTTCAGTTGTCAAGGGCAAGCTGTTAAAGCAGCGCTTTTTCATCGGCGAGGAACCCATACCAACAGTGTCAGAGAAGCCAGTGAAAAGCTTAGGGCGCTGGTACGATGCCAACCTCAAGGACAAAGTTCAAGTGGACCAGCTTAGGCAGGACACAATCTGTGGCCTTGAGAATATTGACAAGTCCCTGCTTCCTGGCAGGTTAAAGCTCTGGTGCCTTCAATTCGGTCTTCTACCCTGGCTGATGTGGCCTCTTACCATCTATGAGGTCCCTATCTCAAAGGTTGAAAAACTGGAGAGGTTGATCAGCTGGTTTGCCAAAAAGTGGTTGTGTCTTCCCAGGTGCTTCAGCAACATAGGGCTGTATGGAAGAGGTATTCTGGAGCTGCCTGTGTCCAGAGTTGAGAGGGAGTTGAGAGAAGGAAGTTCTCTTGGAAGGAACTGTGGAGTGTGGAAGCATTTCACACCAGCTTCATCCTATGAGCAACGTATGATGTCTTGCCATCTCCCAGTAACCTTCAACAATGGTACGGAGAAGACCCAAAGTGCCCACTCTGCCCGTCTTCAGCAAACCTTAAACACATCCTGGTTGGCTGCAAGACAGGCCTGACTCAAGGCTGTTACACCTGGCGGCACAACCAAGTGCTGAAGTGCCTTGCAGCTTTTCTGGAGACCAGAAGAACGACCATCAATGCCCTACCCCCATCATCCCATCCTACATCTGCAAAAGGTTTTGTCTGTGAAAGGGCAAAGCCATCCAAGACCAAGGTCAGTACAACATCAGACCTCGGTCAGCTGGGAGGAGCGCGAGACTGGAGGCTCGTGGTGGATCTGAGTCAAAGGCTCTACTTTCCACCAGAGATCGCCACTACGAACATCAGACCAGACTTCCTACTCTGGTCCTCCTCAACTAAGAAGGTGTACATCATAGAGCTGGCTGTGCCCTGGGAGGACGCTGTAGAGGAGGCCTACGAACGAAAGAGCCTTAAGTATGCCGAGCTGGCAGCTGATGCTGAGCAATGTGGCTGGAAAGCCAAAGTTTGCCCAGTGGAAGTCAGCTGCACAGGCTTTGTGGGTAAGACAACTTACCAGGCTGCTTAAGGATTTGGGAATTCGAGGCCAAGCCATCAAAGCCCTCTGAAGTGCTGCTGAGTGGGTGAAGAGGAGAGACACCACCTGGGCCCCAAAATAGCATCTGTGGGGCAGAAGGGTTAAAGCAGAGGGGGGCAGAAGGGTTAAAGCAGAGGGAGGGGGGCAGAAGGGTTAAAGCAGAGGGAGGGGGGCAGAAGGGTTAAAGCAGAGGGAGGGGGGCAGAAGGGTTAAAGCAGAGGGGGGCAGAAGGGTTAAAGCAGAGGGGGGCACATCTGGGACGCCAGGTGTTGCCCATGAGCCCTCTGGAGGTGTTGTGGGCCTATCATGGAAACACTGGGGAAGGAGGGCGCCCACCTGATGACTCCAATGAGGCCTTTTGTCCCTTTTGTCCCACAGAGAGCACCATGACTCTTACCCGGAAACACCTGGCATGTCTGCGTCAACCCACTTCACATCTCAGGGGTGCAAATCAACCAGGGATTGTAAGACCTAGTCCTAAAACAGAACCACACTTAGAGAGTCAGACTCGGAGAGTCAGAGACCTCAGCCCTTGCAGGGCGCTTCGAGGTCGTCACAGTCAGGGCACAGACACTGACCCCAACCCTGACTAGTGGTCAGATACACTTGACCCAGACATGGCTCCTTTGCGGATATTCGTGATGAATGTGTGTGTGTAGAGGCATGTGTGTGGAGGGATATGGGTGAGGATGAGTGTGGGTCTAGTTGCTGTTTGCTGCTACACAAACACTTCAGTTTGAGTTGCAAAAAAAAGAAAACATCCACTTTTCCAGCTTCATCTCAGCTGTTCAATGAGAACTGAGATGTCCTCTTATCAGTAGGCAAAAAAGGAATATTACCTCAACTGGAAGAAGCAGGCCCCTACAGTGCTGTTGTTGCATGAGACCTGCCCTCCCTCCACCAGCTCTCCTCCAGCTGTAACATCATTACTGCTCCTCCAGCAGCGCTCTGCAGACTTTAGGGGGAGCGGTCAGACAATTACATCAACATTTAACAGCTACTGTTAAGTACTGGGGTGCAATTATGGTTGTCCCTGTTAACGTGACACCAAGTCAAACAAGCCCATCCTGTTAACGTCCTCTTATCTTAATTGGCGTGGTCTCCAAGGAGGGCTGGTCGCCGTGGTTAGGGTGGTCGGCGTGATTACGTGGTTACTGGGAGGTGAGAGGGGGGGTGGTAATGTGAGCATTAGCAGAACATGACATCACTCACCCTGCTCTCTGTCTTGCTCAGGTTCCCCCGTTTGTCGCTTTGCATGAAAATGCCTAAATGCACACTACTGTTGTTATTATAATATCTCAGAAATGAAGGGAACATTTAGAACATTTTTATATAATTACAATGAAAAGGTTTTAAGTGCAGGCATAATGAAGACAATGATGAAGATCCGTGAGTTGATGGTAGCTGGTCTGGCTGGTTGACAGGTGTCCTCACCCTGGCTGTCCTCTGTCAGGTGTCCTCACCCTGGCTGTCCTCTGTCAGGTGTCCTCAACCTGGCTGTCCTCTGTCAGGTGTCCTCACCCTGGCTGTCCTCTGTCAGGTGTCCTCACCCTGGCTGTCCTCTGTCAGGTGTCCTCACCCTGGCTGTCCTCTGTCAGGTGTCCTCACCCTGGCTGTCCTCTGTCAGGTGTCCTCACCCTGGCTGTCCTCTGACAGGTGTCCTCACCCTGGCTGTCCTCTGACAGGTGTCCTCACCCTGGCTGTCCTCTGTCAGGTGTCCTCAACCTGGCTGTCCTCTGTCAGGTGTCCTCACCCTGGCTGTCCTCTGTCAGGTGTCCTCACCCTGGCTGTCCTCTGTCAGGTGTCCTCACCCTGGCTGTCCTCTGTCAGGTGTCCTCACCCTGGCTGTCCTCTGTCAGGTGTCCTCACCCTGGCTGTCCTCTGACAGGTGTCCTCACCCTGGCTGTCCTCTGACAGGTGTCCTCACCCTGGCTGTCCTCTGTCAGCACTGGGTCCTCCTCTTCCAGTAGGAGCAGCCCACACCGTCACAGCGCCCCCCCCCCCCAGCCTGCCTGAGCAGGCTCTGAGAAGGTTTATAATGCACTATTCATGCTTTTATATTAATCTCTTTTTCCTACGGCCATTTTTCAAATCACTCCCTTTGTTTACTCATGAATATTTCTCAGGCATATTCGAATGAAGGGATGAAGGAGAGGGAGAGAGAGGGGGAGATGGTTGTGTGTCTCCCAGACCTGTTAGTGTTAGGGAAAGAGGAAAGGAGAATGGAAGGAGAGAACGAGAGAGGGAGAGGGAGGGGAGGGAGGGAAGGAGGGAGAGAGAGGGGGAGGGAGGGATGTCTGCTTCATCCTTGGGTAGTTTACTGGAGAAGGCCTTGTATTTCATCATCCCGTAATCTAACCTTTGAGGTGTTTTACACACTTTCTGGGCGCCTAAAATAGGTCATTTAAGCAGGCTTAGCATGGCGGGCTGGCCCGCGCGGGGGCCCACTGGGGCCCGCCCCTCAGGGACACACGTCTGCCGTAATTGGTAGTTGTGGCTGCGAGGCTGGGGGGGGCTGGGGGCTGCTGGGGGGGCTGGGGGGCCTGCTGGGGGGGCTGGGGGGGGCTGGGGGGGCTGCTGGAACAGAGCAGGACACCTATCCTCTCTGTCAGGTGAGCAGCTCGCCCAACACAGCCCTAACACAGCCCTAACACAGCCCTAACACAGCCCTAACACAGCCCCAATACAGCCATAACACAGCCCCAACACAGCCATAACACGGCCATAACACAGCCCTAACACAGGCCAGCCCTAACAAAGCCCCAACACAGCCCTAACACAGCCCTAACACAGCCCAGCCTTAACACAGCCCAGCCTTAACACAGCCCAGCCTTAACACAGCCCTAACACAGCCCAGCCTTAACACAGCCCAGCCATAACACAGCCCTAACACAGCCCTAACACAGCCCTAACACAGCCCAGCCTTAACACAGCCCAGCCTTAACACAGCCCAGTCATAACACAGCCCTAACACAGCCCTAACACAGCCCTAACACAGCCCTAACACAGCCCAGCCTTAACACAGCCCAGCCATAACACAGCCCTAACAAAACCATAACATAGCCCTAACACAGCCCTAACACAGCCCTAACACAGCCCAGCCTTAACACAGCCTAGCCACACACTTACACACTCACAATTAAACTAC
>NC_140372.1:1435000-1445000 GCF_054491055.1 Hypomesus nipponensis
CAACTAACAGTGACTAGTTAACACAACCACACCTGTACTGGCCTCTACACCTGCCCCCCCCCACCACTGTTGTGGTGGTGTTGGTGCCTGTGCTGCAGTGTTGTGTATGGCAGTGCCAGGCTGGTCCAGCCCCAGTCTCTAATACGCTCCCATTCCTCATCCAGACAGCCAGTAAAGCACCAGGGCAAAATATTCTGTCTCCCGGAGCAGCCAGTAATAAATTGTCCTTTCATCGACGCACAAGACAAATTTTTCTTCCCATCTCAGTGTCTCTCTCTCTCTTTCAATATGTCTCTCCCCTCTCCCCCCTCTCTCTTTCCCTATGCCCCTCCCACTCTCTCTCTCTGTTCCACCACCTCTCCTGGGAGTGCTGCCTGGGCCTCAGTAACTGTGGTGCTGTCTGGCCTCCCAGTGCCCCACACAGCCCAGAGCAGGCCTCAGTCACTGTGGTGCTGTCTGGCCTCCCAGTGCCCCACACAGCCCAGAGCAGGGCTCAGTCACTGTGGTGCTGTCTGGCCTCCCAGTGCCCCACACAGCCCAGAGCAGGGCTCAGTCACTGTGGTGCTGTCTGGCCTCCCAGTGCCCCACACAGCCCAGAGCAGGGCTCAGTCACTGTGGTGCTGTCTGGCCTCCCAGTGCCCCACACAGCCAGAGCAGGGCTCAGTCACTGTGGTGCTGTCTGGCCTCCCAGTGCCCCACACAGCCAGAGCAGGGCTCAGTCACTGTGGTGCTGTCTGGCCTCTCTGTGCCCCACACAGCCCAGAGCAGGGCTCAGTCACTGTGGTGCTGTCTGGCCTCCCAGTGCCCCACACAGCCCAGAGCAGGGCTCAGTCACTGTGGTGCTGTCTGGCCTCTCTGTGCCCCACACAGCCCAGAGCAGGGCTCAGTCACTGTGGTGCTGTCTGGCCTCCCAGTGCCCCACACAGCCCAGAGCAGGGCTCAGTCACTGTGGTGCTGTCTGGCCTCCCAGTGCCCCACACAGCCCAGAGCAGGGCTCAGTCACTGTGGTGCTGTCTGGCCTCCCAGTGCCCCACACAGCCAGAGCAGGGCTCAGTCACTGTGGTGCTGTCTGGCCTCCCAGTGCCCCACACAGCCAGAGCAGGGCTCAGTCACTGTGGTGCTGTCTGGCCTCCCAGTGCCCCACACAGCCCAGAGCAGGGCTCAGTCACTGTGGTGCTGTCTGGCCTCCCAGTGCCCCACACAGCCCAGAGCAGGGCTCAGTCACTGTGGTGCTGTCTGGCCTCCCAGTGCCCCACACAGCCCAGAGCAGGGCTCAGTCACTGTGGTGCTGTCTGGCCTCTCTGTGCCCCACACAGCCCAGAGCAGGGCTCAGTCACTGTGGTGCTGTCTGGCCTCCCAGTGCCCCACACAGCCCAGAGCAGGGCTCAGTCACTGTGGTGCTGTCTGGCCTCCCAGTGCCCCACACAGCCCAGAGCAGGGCTCAGTCACTGTGGTGCTGTCTGGCCTCCCAGTGCCCCACACAGCCCAGAGCAGGGCTCAGTCACTGTGGTGCTGTCTGGCCTCTCTGTGCCCCACACAGCCAGAGCAGGGCTCAGTCACTGTGGTGCTGTCTGGCCTCCCAGTGCCCCACACAGCCCAGAGCAGGGCTCAGTCACTGTGGTGCTGTCTGGCCTCCCAGTGCCCCACACAGCCCAGAGCAGGGCTCAGTCACTGTGGTGCTGTCTGGCCTCCCAGTGCCCCACACAGCCCAGAGCAGGGCTCAGTCACTGTGGTGCTGTCTGGCCTCCCAGTGCCCCACACAGCCCAGAGCAGGGCTCAGTCACTGTGGTGCTGTCTGGCCTCCCAGTGCCCCACACAGCCCAGAGCAGGGCTCAGTCACTGTGGTGCTGTCTGGCCTCTCTGTGCCCCACACAGCCCAGAGCAGGGCTCAGTCACTGTGGTGCTGTCTGGCCTCCCAGTGCCCCACACAGCCAGAGCAGGGGTCAGCGTGTGTGTGTGTGACTGGGATTGGTCAAAATCTTTTTAATTCTCTTTTAACACCACCCCCCCCCTCACACACACACACATGCTCCTCTCCCCCCTCCTCCCCTCTCCTCCTCCTCCCCAACTCTCCTTCTCTCTCCTCTCTCCTCACCTTCTCTCTCCTCTCCTTCTCTCTCCTCTCCTGTGCTCCACACTCTGCCACACCACGGCAAGGCTTCCGCTTTGTAATTGCACAATTAGTGCCAGCCCCTGGTTTTCATACATCACAAATGGAAGGCTGTGGTATTAAACAACGCAGTGTTCCAGCCTAGCAGGCTTGGCTAGGAGAGGTGCATTAAGGGCAGCGTTTTGTAAAATGTGAGCCAATTTATCATGATCTGTTTTCTGCTCCACCCCCCCTCCACCACCCACCACCCGCACACTCTCCGCCCCTGCAGTGTCTTTCAGGCTGACCTTGCACTGGGGGTTTGTGGAGGTTCAATTTGCTCATTGTGACTCGCTTGCATAATTTCCGACCGCCGCACACACTCCAGTCACGCGCGCGCACACACACATACGTCCACACACATGGCACACACACACGTCTAAACACACACCACACTTACACATGTTCACACACACACATTCTCTCACAGAATACACTCCTGCCCCTGATTGCTAGCACTGCCACTTGGCTTTCTCTCTGTCTCTCCCTCACTACTGGTCTCTCTCTTTCCCTCTCCAAGCAAAATCCACTCATTTATATGCTGGGGCTAAGCGTTGTTCATTTGTAAGATGGCAAGCTGTATAACACTGGTAATTCCTCCTCACCAATTTCCAGCTCTCTCCCTGTCGCTGTCATAAGCAGTGCATTAAGCAGGGAGACAGGCCTCTCTCCCTCCCCCCCCCCTCTCTCTCTCTCTCTCTCTCTCTCATCTTCTCCAGCCCCTGGGCTGGGTCTGGGGTTGGGGGCTGAGACTGGGGGCTGGCGTTGAGGCTAGGAACTAGGGTTGGGTCTAGGGGGTGAGGGCTGGGGGTGGGGTGGGGTGGGGGGCTGGGGTGGGGGCTGGGGTGGGGGCTGGGGTGGGGGCTGGGGTAAGGCCTTGGGCTAAGTCTCCTTATCAAGCCTCCACACTGGATCAGCCTCACTCTCCAGGCCTTATCTCATATCTTAAAGCCTGCTTAGAAAACCATGCTCTGATCTCTCTCTCCTTCTCTCTCTCCTTCTCTCTCTGCTCCTCTTTCCCCCCACCTTTCTCTCTCCCTCCCTCTCATCTCTCTCTGTCCTTCTACCTCTCTCTCTCCCTCCCTCTCATCTCTCTCTAACCCTGTACCTCTCTCTCTCCCTCCCTCTCACCTCTCTCTAACCCTCTACCTCTCTCTCTCCCTCCCTCTCATCTCTCTCTAACCCTGTACCTCTCTTTCTCCCTCCCTCTCATCTCTCTCTATCCCCATACCTTACTCTCTCCCCTCTCATCTCTCTCTGTTCCCCTTTCATTTTTTCTGTATTCCTTTCACCAACTGCTCAACTTCTTTTCATCCTCCTCCTTTATCCCTCCTTCCTGTCGGCTTGTCCCGGGGGGCACCCCCCCATATCCCAGCATCCTCTCTGTTGCCAGTCCGAAGCCTGCCTATTGGCTGATATTAATCAGTCAGACGGCCTACAGCAGCCAATCCCTGCAGCCCAGTAGGCCGCCCCGTGAGATGAGAGGTCTAGTTTACCTCTCTGACACCCCACACACACTCAGTAACACACACACTCAGTAACACACACACACTCAGTAACACACACTCAGTTACACACACACACTCAGTTACACACACACACTCAGTAACACACACACTCAGTAACACATACACTCAGTTACACACACACACTCAGTAACACACACACTCAGTAACACACACACTCAGTAACACACACACTCAGTAACACATACACTCAGTTACACACACACACTCAGTAACACACACACTCAGTAACACATACACTCAGTTACACACACACACTCAGTAACACACACACTCAGTAACACACACACTCAGTAACACACACACTCAGTAACACACACACTTTAGTAACACACACACTCAGTAACACACACACTCAGTAACACACACACTTTAGTAACACACACACTCAGTAACACACACACTCAGTAACACACACACTCAGTAACACACACACACTCAGTAACACACACACTCCAGTGAGAGCCTGAACTGAGGGGGTGTGGTGACTATCCAGGGTGAGTGTTGCTGTGGCACCTCTAGACCACGTGGATGATGCAACACATCCGGAGATAATAGCTTCTGTTTGTGTGTCTGCCTGGACAAATCAGGGTTTAATAGACACCACCTTGAACACATGGGAACGCAACTACACACAATCAGAATTGAAATAACAAATATAAAAGCTCTTCTTTCAACATGTTATACTATCAAGGATGATTTCCTGCCTAATAATGGAGAACGTGTTTTACAATGAAGGCTATCTTCCTGCCATATAGGGAGAACCCTAATCACTAAGAGATCACTGCTAACCACAGATGGCAAAAGTAGACACATCTTTCAGTCAAGTAGAAGTACAGATCCTCATGTTATAAGACTCTGGTAAAAGGTGAAATACTTTCTTTACTACACTTTGGCCCTCGATTTAAAGTAAAGAAGCGTGGGCTCTGATACACACAACAATAACAATAGTAATATAGCATAGATCTGATATATAACACTTCTTTTCTGTAGGGGAACAAGCCTACTGAAGGAGTAAATGCAGGGATGCATCCAATATAAACACAGCAGAATAACAACATTTCAAATATAATTGACTTGAGTGATTCTGCATGAGGACGATAGTCCAGGTGCAGTTTCAGGAAGTCCCGAACCTCCCTAAAGCCCTTTTCAGTTTGACGCAGACGGCTGCTATCACATGTGAAGCGCTCTCCAGGCAGTGTGGCCGTGCTGCTGGCGAGTGTTGACAGAGAAGCCTCCATGTTGACCAACCTCTGTCTGCCAGCTCTCCCACCTCCCTGTTAATGCCTCCCTATCTACTTGTCAAACACCCACTTGTGCTGTTCGCTTCCACGAGAGTCTTGGCACCACTGGCTCATCTCATCATTAACACAGACGAGAGAGCAATCACTGTTTGCCGTTTGGAGTACAAAACATGTTGGTAACTTTTTTTGAGGACTCCGAAGGGTTCCTGACTTTCATTATTTTTTGTTTCACCCCCATTTCCATGATAAGTGACCAACTACGTGCTCAGCACGGGGTCAAAGCAGGCCAGTGGGCTCAACCATTTCCACCACATGGGGGTGAGGGGATGTCGGGGTGTGGGGGTGTGTGTGAGTGTGTTGGGGGGGTTCTCAATCAAGCCAGAAGATTATGCAAATGATCTGTATTGACGAGAACAGAGAGAGCCAAACACAAAACAACATTGATGTCTTATTTTATCATGAGCCTATATGATCCACCCTAACTACATCCACCCTACATACTACACCCTACACAATGATAGATTAACACACACCAGCGATCTGTGCCGTGGTGCACAACTGACATGGTGTGTGTGTGTGTGTGTGTGTGTGTGCAGTGTGTGTGTGTGTGTGTGTGTGTGTGTGTGTGTGTTTTCTTCTGCAGTGTTTCTCTGTAGGAGGTCAGGGGTGTGTGTGCAGACTGTATATGTGGTGAGGTTCTGGCCCTAATTTGTGTGTGTGTGTTTGTGTGTGTATGTGTGTGTGTGTGCTTGTTTGCGAAGATCAGAGCCAGATGCCCTGAGTGTGTGAAGTGTTGCTCTCCCTTCCCATCATGCATCACTCTGTGTTCAGGCAGCTCACGCCCACTCATCAGCCATCAGCCTCACATTACAGCTCATCAGACCTGGGAGGACGTCTCTCTCTCTCTCTCTGTATCTCTCTCTCTCTCTCTCTCTCTCTTTGTATCTCTCTCTCTCTCTCTCTGTATCTCTCTCTCTCTCTCTGTATCTCTCTCTCTCTCTTTCTCTCTCTCTGTATCTCTCTCTCTCTCTCTCTCTCTCTGTCTCTGTCTCTCTCTCTCTCTCTCTCTCTCTCTCTCTCTCTCTCTCTCTCTCTTTTCAAGTGCTTTATTGGCATTTTTTTTGTTGATTTCAGACATTGCCAAAGCAAACACTGTACATATCTATAAACATACTGTACAGTACATATCTACAAACATAAAGAAGATTCTACACACACATGCATACAAATAGTCATTACATAGCATGAATAAAACAGCAAAATATTATAACATTGGAAATGTTACCCATTGTGTGTCCCACTGACCGTTCAAACCGCCAAAACTGATTTGATAACTCTTCTTTCTGTGAGAGTTGGTGTCTCCTTTTGAGTTGTTTCAAAGCCCAGCTATTTGTTCAGCACTTTTTCAAACACTAGTCGTTTTTAAATGTGCTTAGAAATACATTTGATTTCCCTCCCTCCCTCCAGCTCCCTCCCTCCAGCTCTCTCTCTCCCTCCCTCCCTCCCTCCCTTTAGCTCTCTCCCTCCCTCCCTCCCTCCCTCCCTCCCTCCAGCTCTCTCCCTCCCTCCCTCCCTCCAGCTCTCTCCATGATCTCTGTGTTTATGTGACCCTTCCCCTGCAGCAGTGCTAATGACAGTTAGGAGCTAGCAGGTGTGTTGCATTAGCTAACTTCTGCCACGGCAAAACACATGAAAGCATCATCCTCGGTCATCCCATCTCCGCAGATGCCACTGTTACTACACACACACACACATCTGATAGCACAGGGTATATCTGTCAGGTGTGTGCAATTACAAAACCCTGTCCCATTATCTGCTCACCTGCGACAATATTGAAGCTGAATATGAGAGAACATGAGCGCTCCCCGCTTACAGCGTCGTAGAAACATGAACCTTCACCTGCCGGCCGGCCGGCTGGTTGGCTGGCCTGGACACCAGTGCTCAACCAGCTCAGGATCCCCTCAGGCTGTGCTAGGAGGAGCTCTCCTAGTCTAGTGGGGGGAAGAGTGTTGTGTGTGACTGAAAAGGGGTGAGAGAAAGAAAGAGAGAGAGAGAGATGGGAGAGAGAGAGATGGAGAAAGAGAGAGAGATGGGAGAGAGAGATGGAGAAAGAGAGAGAGATGGGAGAGAGAGAGATGGAGAAAGAGAGAGAGATGGGAGAGAGAGATGGGAGAGAGAGAGATGGAGAAAGAGAGATGGAGAAAGAGAGAGAGATGGAGAAAGAGAGATGGAGAAAGAGAGATGGAGAAAGAGAGAGAGATGGGAGAGAGAGAGAGATGCGAGAGAGAGAGATGGGAGAGAGAGAGATGGAGAAAGAGAGAGAGAGATGGGAGAGAGAGAGATGGAGAAAGAGAGAGAGAGATGGGAAAGAGAGATGGAGAAAGAGAGAGAGATGGGAGAGAGAGAGAGATGCGAGAGAGAGAGATGGAGAAAGAGAGAGAGAGATGGGAGAGAGAGAGATGGGAGAGATGGGTATTACTTTTCCTCCCCTGTTTTCTGGTTTGTATTATAATATGCAAAACCCCTCCCGCCCCCCAGCCCTGTGTGGCTCTCTGATATCCACTCTGAGCTGCTCTCTCTCTGAAAATCAAAGAGGAAAAATCAGCTTGATTTGGACTCATGCTGATACCGTGTGTGTGTGTGTGTGTGTGAGTGTGTGTGTGTATGACAGAGGAAGGAGGGTATCGTGGTGAGAGAAGAGAGGTGTGATATTAGTATTCAGTGTTCATATTGTGCAGCGTGTGTGTGTTCTGATTGCTGTGGCTGGAAGCATCATTGTTGGGACGTCAGGTCTGAGCTTCACCTTTACTGCATCAGCAACCACACTGTTTCCTCTGAAGACACGAGCAAACTGGAGCCCTGTCCCAGTCCTGGAAGTGAGAACAGGTCTGTTCTAGAAAGAGAATGGGGGGGTGGGGCAGGGAGAGAGAGAGAGGTGGGGGGGGGGGGGGGGGGAGTGAGAAGGGGAGAAAGAAGGGTGTCTGTGAGTGTGTGGAACTATGACATCTCTCACCAGTCACATGCCCACACCAGGAAGTGATGTTTGAATGCAGAGAATGTTTTGGGGGCGTCCATACCAGCCGAGATGACTGTCGCTGGCCGTTCTACAATCAAGCGAGATGTTAACCTCAATTATAGCTTTCACACACACACACACACCCACCCCGTCCTCAGAACAGCTCTCAGACTCACAGATAGAGGGGACAGGGAAAATTAAAACCACTCTTGATAGGGGCAAATTACCCCACTCTCCATGTCGCCACCATTTCACCTCTGAAAATGAGTACCTTCTGCAGAAAACTAGAATCTTTCTCCACTATTTCCTGTACTGTCAACCTTGGCTAAAGTGGCGTCCTATCACCGCCTGTCATTGTACACTCTCTATTACAGTGATTACAGGCAGCGACCTGCTTGTTAATGTGTTTGTCTGTGTACACAGCCCCGCTCTCCTGCCCGCCTGACTGACATGTAATCTGCATGGTGGGATTGGCTGAGCAGACAGTGTGTGTTTGAGAACCGGCCTGCCTGGTCCAGTTAATCAGACATCTTTGATTGATCCGCCCCCCTTTTGCACACACACACACACACACACACACACACACACACACTACTTGTGGTGTCTGGCTGGTGACAGCAGGCCAGATCTCCTGGGTGTAATAAGTATATGAATATCAGCATGTCTTCAAGACCCAAGGACAACAGCAGGAGCTTCACACACACAGGCAGCCTGCAACCATGACCCCTCACACCCCCTCACCCCCCTCATCCCCTCTCACCCCCCCACACCCCCTCACACCCTCACACCCCCTCACACCCTCACACCCCCTCACACCCTCACACCCCCTCACACCCCTTCACACCCTCACACCCCCTCACACCCTCACCCTCACACACCCCCACATCCCCTCACACCCTCACACCCCCTCACACCCTCACACCCCCTCACACCCCCTCACACCCCCTCACACCCCCTCACACCCTCACACCCTCACACCCTCACACCCCCTCACACCCCCTCACACCCTCACCCTCACACACCCCCACATCCCCTCACACCCTCACACCCCCTCACACCCCCTCACACCCCCACACCCCCTCACACCCCCTCACACCCTCACCCTCACACACCCTCACACCCCCTCACACCCTCACCCTCACACCCCCTCACACCCCCTCACACCCCCACACCCCCTCACACCCTCACACCCCCTCACACCCTCACATCCCCTCACACCCTCACACACCCTCATCCCCTCATCCCCTCACACCCTCACACCCTCACACCCCCTCACACCCTCACCCTCACACCCCCTCACACCCCCTCACACCCCCTCACACCCCCACACCCCCTCACACCCTCACACCCCCTCACACCCTCACATCCCCTCACACCCTCACACACCCTCATCCCCTCATCCCCTCACACCCTCACACCCTCACACATCCTGAACCCCCTCACACCCTCACAACCCCTCACAACCCCTCACACACCCTCACCCCCTCACACACCCTCACACACTCTCCCTTCCACACACCCCTACATCCCCTCACCCCTCCTGCGACCCCTACACCCTAACCCAGGTCACACACCTAGACACACGTACACAAACTGCCCACACTGTGTGAGAAATATACTCGTTCCTGTGAAAGACGCTGAGCAAGTTCAGCAGGGTTAGGGTTTCCTGGCAAGCCTATGGTGTGTGTGTGTGTGTGTGTGTTTGTGTGTGTGTGTGTGTGCGGCAGTGTAAAAGGCAGCAGTGTGTGACTCCAGACCCCCTCCTAAACCCAGACCCAGGACAGGGACCCCTCAACCCCAGGACAGGGACCCCTCAACCCCAGGACAGGGACCCCTCAACCCCAGGACAGGGACCCCTCAACCCCAGGACAGGGACCCCTCAACCCCAGGACAGGGACCCCTCAACCCCAGGACAGGGACCCAAATGTGTCTACTCACATGGTGTGATCTGAGAGAGAGAGAGGGGGGGGGGAGAGGGGGAGAGAAGGAGAGAGGGGGAGGGAGAGAGAGAGAGGGGGAGAGTGTGTGTGCATCCCAGACATATCTAATGAGCCATATATGAAAG
>NC_140372.1:1455000-1460000 GCF_054491055.1 Hypomesus nipponensis
TCTGTGTTGTGCTGCGTGACTCTGTCTGTGTTGTGCTGCGTGACTCTGTCTGTGTTGTGCTGCGTGACTCTGTCTGTGTTGTGCTGCGTGACTCTGTCTGTGTTGTGCTGCGTGACTCTGTCTGTGTTGTGCTGCGTGACTCTGTCTGTGTTGTGCTGAGTGACTCTGTCTGTGTTGTGCTGCGTGACTCTGTCTGTGTTGTGCTGAGTGACACTGTCTGTGTTGTGCTGCGTGACTCTGTCTGTGTTGTGCTGCGTGACTCTGTCTGTGTTGTGCTGCGTGACTCTGTCTGTGTTGTGCTGCGTGACTCTGTCTGTGTTGTGCTGCGTGACTCTGTCTGTGTTGTGCTGCGTGACTCTGTCTGTGTTGTGCTGCGTGACTCTGGCTGTGTTGTGCTGCGTGACTCTGTCTGTGTTGTGCTGCGTGACTCTGTCTGTGTTGTGCTGCGTGACTCTGTCTGTGTTGTGCTGCGTGACTCTGTCTGTGTTGTGCTGCGTGACTCTGTCTGTGTTGTCCTGCGTGACTCTGTCTGTGTTGTGCTGCGTGACTCTGTCTGTGTTGTGCTGCGTGACTCTGTCTGTGTTGTGCTGCGTGACTCTGTCTGTGTTGTGCTGCGTGACTCTGTCTGTGTTGTGCTGCGTGACCCTGTCTGTGTTGTGTGGGCTGACATGTTTTGACTTGATTTCTTCTCTTTCCTCCCATTCAAAGTGATTCTGCTGGTGCTCTGCCCCCAGGTCCTAGAGAACGCTCGGGGAGGTCAGGGTTTAACTGCTCTCCTAAACATGAAAGAAGAGGGAGGGGACACACACATTGTTTCCATGGCGACGGGGAGCGGTAGTGTGTGTGTGTGTGTGTGTGTGCATTTTCTGAACTAGTAACTAATTGTCCCCAGAAAGCTATCTTTTTATTGCTGGGAGCGAGAGATACCATCTATAGATGAGTTGTGTGTGTGCATGTGAATGCTCTTGTTAGCTTTAGTTTTTCATTCAGTGTGTGATGCCTTGCAGGGTTACAATGCAGGGTCACAATGCAAGGTTACAATGAAGGGTTACAATGCAGGGTTACAATGAAGGGGTTACAATGAAGACCACTGGGCCGGTTAGGGACTGTCGGGATGGCCTCACCCTCAGGACTAACCCTCAGGATCAGGACTCAGGGCTGGTTCAGGATCCGGACTCAGGGCTGGTTCCAGGTCTGGTACTTCCTGAACACACATCCATCATTACCAGCAGACTGAGCCCTGCATCTTCTGAAACACTCAGAACACTCAGAACTAAGAAGGGTCTCCTTACAGAGTTATAACATGTGTGTATGCGCATGTCTGCGTGTGTATGTGTGTGTATGCTATATATCGTCTCATTCTCAGGAGGGTTAGGGATATCTGGACTTAAGGGAGATCCATAACTGTCATAACTGTGTGACTCCATAACTGTCATAACTCCATCAACATCACTCAATTACTTTGTCTCACCTCGAAGAAAAGTGATGATGGTTTAATCTCATGGGGAGGGGGAGAGGAGACCAGATAGTCCTGTTCATCCAGCCGCCGTGGTTCTGCTGAGACACGCACTCCTCCATATTGATGTGGCTGTGGCGCACACACACACACTCACACACACACTCATCTTTAATATGTCTAAAGGATTCACAAAACACATCGTCAGTCTTTTCTATGCTAACGCACTTTTAGTTCGTTTTTTCCGTAGTTTTATATTCAGTGTGTGTGAGTGTGAGAGAGTGTGTGACTAGATTGTGTGTGTGTGTGTGTGTGTGTGTGTGTGTGTGTGTGTGTGTGTGTGTGTGTGTGTGTGTGTGTGTGTGTGACTAAATGTGCTGTACTTGCTGTCTGGAGTGTCCAGCAGCCTGCAGAGCAGAGTGCTATCTGTTCCTGCGGTCTGGAGTGTCCAGCAGCCTGCAGAGCAGAGTGCTATCTGTACCTGCGGTCTTTAGCAGTGTTGGGAGAAGTTACTCCAAAAAAGTAATATATTAGTTATTACTTATTATGGTTCAGTCAGAGTAGTGTGATTAAGTTACATTATTACTTTCTGTAAAAAGTAATATTATTACTTATTGGGTGTGCTCAAGCCTTCGGCGAGAGCACAACCATTCTTCTCTCACATATATATTATTTTTCTTCTTTCTTTTCCCACCCCTAAGGATCCCTCAATATTTGGACTACATAGGCAGCGTCAGTGTCAAAAGTTTCGTCTTGGTAGCGATTGTTTTGCTTGTATTTTTATTTACGTTCCGTTGCACGGTTTAGGCTGAAATTATTTTTTTGTGGCAAAAAGTGCCTATTGTCAACAAAGACGTCAGCAAAACGTCAGCATACGTTAGCAACGCCGCATGGATACAACGTGCATTGATGTGCTGTTGCACAGCGGGTATCGTATTGGGCCGTGCTGTACTACTGTAGCAGCCAGCATCATACTGTACATGTACATTTAAGAAAATCAAGACTTGCATGTACAGTAAGTAATGTCACATTAAATAATGTATTTTAACTCAAGCTTGTGTGTCGCTGTCTTGAATGAAGACTTGATATCAAAAGAAACATTCTAATTTCCGACGCTTTCAAACAATCCACTCAGTGACATTTGGCTAGCAACAGCAGCTAGCTTGCTCGTAGCAAACATCTTTTGAATTAGCCATTTCCCCCTAAATATATGTCTAGCTTATTTACGTTTTTGGGGGAATATTTTAAGTCAGCAGATGGTACTGTTTGAATCGCGATTCCATCTGAAATACTGCTGGTGACAAAGTTGTTACAATAGCTTGTTTCAAAGGGGGTTCTTAATGAATTATGCAATGATAGGCTAAATGCTTGAAAATATCCCTAGAAGGGAAAAACTTAAGGGGACGGAGCCACCTGCACCCGACGCAAGCGAGCACATCCTAAAATGTCCCCAGAAATTGTACCCTGTCTAGTTATATTACTTTTAGTAGTAATTTGTGGAAATGGGTCGCCTATGTTATGGTTTAAAGTGGATTTTTCGCTAGCTTCCAGCTTTGTTTCTCTGCAGACACTTTCGAGAAGTTTGAAGTGCTGTTTTTGGCAGTAGATATTTTGTTGGGGCCTAATTTGCAGTTCACTTTAATTGTTTTCTTATCTCTTCAATGAAAGCAAAATACTGTGAATATTTCCATCCCGAAAACGTTACACGTTCTCCTTCCGAAAACATTACACGTTACACTGCTGCTAACTGAATTTGCTGTTGTGTTTGTCTGCAGCGTGAATCAAACACTGCGCCCAGCAAGTGTCTTTAAGGCAACAATCTGTAGTCCTTAGTTGGATTCATGCAGTAACTTGGACAAGGAACGCAAGTTACTTAAATAACTAATATATTACTCAATGTCAAAAAGTAACGCGTTATATTACTTTGTTACTCACTTAAATAATAATATTATGTAACATGTTATATTACATATTCTAAAAATCCTTGATTGTGATTGGCTATATCGCGTTCCATGCCGTTGTAAAATCCAGCATAACCTCACAGGTTGTCCTCATAACATTCTTAACATTCCATATTACTGCGCATCGAATATTTCAAATTAAAAAAACACGGCAAAGGTGTCCATCAGGCTGTTGCGTGGCAACGATTTATGTAGGAACTATACTTTGTAGTGGCAAGAATGACGGTTTATTATTCAACTATTTTGTTTGTAATTGTTTTTATTTATACTGGGTATTAGTTGTTGTAGCTGATCAGCCTTAATCCCCCTTCTCTCTCCACCAATCCTGCCATCAGAGGGCATCGGCACAGTGACCAGTCAGAGGCAGCGTTACTGGGGGTGAAAGGCCTGGGAGGATGGGGGGGGCAGGGGTGAGGGAGAGACTGGATGGGAGAGGGGGGCGTGGGGGGGCCGACTGAAGGGGCTGGGGGAGGGGACAGGGGGAGGGTGAAGGGGGGGCTGGGGTTGAGAGGCTGGGAACTTGTTAAAGGGGCCTTGGGACTATTGTGCTGCTGTACAAAGAGCTGCTGAAGACCTGGTGTCTGTTCTCATTGTTCTGCTGCCAGCCTGTGAATACGGCTGGCCTCTCTGATATGCTGATACTCACACACACACACACACACACTCTCACACTCTCACACACACACTCTCTAACACACACACACGCACACACACACTCTCTAACACACACACACACACTCTAACACACACTCTCTCACACACACACGCACACATCCCTTCCTCCCTCCAACCACACTCTTCATCTCTCTGACATGGACAGCGTGTTCGTTAATGGCTAATTAAAAGAGGCTCTTAATGAATGGGCGAGCAAGAGTGGATAAGGAAACACAGGGAGGTAATGAACACATCCTGGACCTGTCAAACACCCTGCCATGCTGCATGGATCTGGGATTACCCTCCACCTACAGAGTTGGGATTAACCTGGTAATAACTGCTGACCAGTACCCACTAGTGTGTGTGCATGTTTATATTTATGCTAGGACAGCGGCTGTTCCAGTCTGTGTTGCCTGTGCGTGTGTGTCAGGGGTCAGTGTGTGTGTGTGTGTGTGTGTGTGTCAGGGGTCAGTGTGTGTGTGTGTGTGTCAGGGGTCAGTGTGTGTGTGTGTGTGTCAGGGGTCACTGTGTGTGTGTGTCAGGGGTCAGTGTGTGTGTGTGTGTGTCAGGGGTCAGTGTGTGTGTGTGTGTGTCAGGGGTCACTGTGTGTGTGTGTCAGGGGTCAGTGTGTGTGTGTGTGTGTCAGGGGTCAGTGTGTGTGTGTGTGTGTCAGGGGTCACTGTGTGTGTGTGTGTGTCAGGGGTCACTGTGTGTGTGTGTGTGTCAGGGGTCAGTGTGTGTGTGTGTGTGTCAGGGGTCACTGTGTGTGTGTGTGTGTTTCAGGGGTCAGTGTGTGTGTGTGTGTGTGTGTCAGGGGTCAGTGTGTGTGTGTGTGTGTGTGTTTCAGGGGTCACTGTGTGTGCGTGTGTGTCAGGGGTCAGTGTGTGTGTGTGTGTGTCAGGGGTCAGTGTGTGTGTGTCAGGGGTCAG
>NC_140372.1:1465000-1500000 GCF_054491055.1 Hypomesus nipponensis
ATCTGGGAGCCTATAGCTGGTCTCAGGAGGTGAACTGAACCGCGCTGTCCTGTATCCTGCTACATCTCTCTCTCTGTGTCTCACAACCTAACCCCTTCCTGTTACTCTGACACTGTGTGTGTTTCTGCTCTGTGAGGCTGGTCTAGAGCAGCAGTGAGGGGGCTGGGGGGCTGGGGAGGCTGTGGGGCCCCAGTCCCCCCTCATCGGCCCTCGAGGCAGAGATAGGCCCATCCTAACCCTAACCCATCACACTCTCAGGGACCTGGTGACTCTGGGGGTCATAGGTCACCTCACATCCAGCTACGCTTGCAGGCTGAACTCCCCCCCCCCCCCACCCCTCATCCCCCTCCCAGCTCCGCTTGCAGGCAGGCTGAACTCTCTCAACACCCTCCCACCCCCCCTCCCCGCTCCGCCTTTCTCCTATCCCTCCCCTCCTCTCCACCCCCCTCCCCTCCTCTCCACCCCCCTCCCCTCCTCTCCACCCCCCTCCCCTCCTCTCCACCCCCCTCCCCTCCTCTCCACCCCCCTTCCCTCCTCTCCACCCCCCTTCCCTCCTCTCCACCCCCCTCCCCTCCTCTCCACCCCCCTTCCCTCCTCTCCACCCCCCTTCCCTCCTCTCCACCCCCCTTCCCTCCTCTCTACCCCCTCCCCTCCTCTCCACCCCCCTCCCCTCCTCTCCACCCCCCTCCCCTCCTCTCCACCCCCCTCCCCTCCTCTCCACCCCCCTTCCCTCCTCTCTACCCCCTCCCATCCTCTTCACTCCCCTCCCCTCCTCTCCACCCCCCTCCCCTCCTCTCCACCCCCCTCCCCTCCTCTCCACCCCCCTTCCCTCCTCTCCACCCTGGGTGTGCGTGAGGGGTCAATGCTTTTGCTTCCGATAAAAGCTTTCACTTAAAGTAATTCACGACCAGGAGAGAGGAGCCTCTGGCTGGCCAGCAGAGATGATGTCACTGATGATCATCTTATGTGTGCGCATGCCGATGACATCATCATCAGAGGACGGAGAGGGCAGCCTGGGTTATGGGTCACATGTAGAGCAGGAGCGCTGTTGATAGGCATCAGATCACAGGGATCTGTTTACCTGCTGGTTCCATCAGATCACAGGGTTCTGTTTACCTGCAGGTTCCATCAGATCACAGGGTTCTGTTTACCTGCAGGTTCCATCAGATCACAGGGTTCTGTTTACCTGCAGGTTCCATCAGATCACAGGGTTCTGTTTACCTGCAGGTTCCATCAGATCACAGGGTTCTGTTTACCTGCAGGTTCCATCAGATCACAGGGTTCTGTTTACCTGCAGGTTCCATCAGGTCACAGGGTTCTGTTTACCTGTTAAAATCTTAATTGCAGGAAAAGAAGAAATTCCAGCACAGATCTAGTGGGGCTGCAGTCCTGTGGGCTGGTCAGGGATGCAGCAGTACTGTGGGCTGGTCAGAGATGCAGCAGTACTGTGGGCTGGTCAGAGATGCAGCTGCTTGGCTGCTTGGCTGCTTGGCTGCTTGGCTGCTTGGCTGCTTGGCTGCTTGGCTGCTTGGCTGACAGCAGCAGCTTCATCTCTCTGCTGTTCCGTGTCTCTCTGACCTCATGTTGATCTGGTGGCTGGTGGGCCAGGTTAACGTTGCTACGGCAGCGCTGGGACGGAGGCGGGGTCAGAAGCTGGTGAGTCAGACCCAACCCCCTGTTAGTATTTAATATTCCTGTATGTTATATTGATTTATATCAAAGTTAAAACTGTAGAAATGTAATCTGTACAGGCCCTTAGTGGACCTCATTAGAATGAAGGGCTTGTTAAGGTTGTATTCATGTCTAAGTTATGCAACACAACACAGAAATAAATTGTGTATTTTATTCTAATACAAACTAAATGATTGCATAACCTTAAATGACCATGAAGATGTTAGGTTGGCAGGATGACCGGTGTTTCTCCCAGAATGTGATCATATTTATGGTGGAGGCCAGACCTTGTGGGCCCAGCCCAAATGTCCTGTAGGTTAGATGGGAGTGGAACAAGTAATGGGAGTGCAGATCACGAGCGAGAAATATCTTTGCATTAATTTGAATGCTTAGTTTTTGGAGCTTTACGTAAAATAAAAGTTATGTTGGACTCATATTGTTATATTTGCTGATTGTATTTAACTATGGATATTATAATATTTTACTTGACATCTGTTTTGGACACATTTGTGCATAGAATTTTGATAATAACCGTTAACTCCAGATTGATTCTCCTGACGATTCCTGGAAAGCCGTTTCAAAGTCCTGCGGGTTGACTCAGAGCGTGCACGGGTTATTATGGAAGCAAACCAGTGACATGTTTTGAATTTTAAAATCCATTGAATACTTAATATTGACATTTAAACACCACCAATCTGACCCAAAATTTCAAGGTTCGGATATTCAGGTTGCATAAATTCGAACAATAAAATTCAGATCCCAAAATATTGAAAAACATTTGAGCCCTAAAAAATTTAACCCCCAAAAATGCACACGTTAAATGTCAATTGCAACATCCAGGATCATCTACTAGTATTTTTACTACTACGCTCTGATCTTAAACTGTACAAAAGAATATATATATTATACATTTGTGATGGTCAATTATCAATGTATGGGAAACACTGGACTGAGAGCAGGAAGGGAGTTTCTGGTTTCTTCTGTTGAGGTCTGCTGGAACCTGGGACGTTCTAACGCCTAACTTTCCTCTGTTGTAGTATTGATGTGTGTCCTCCTGCAGAGGTGTGTGTGTGCGCCTGTGTGTGTGTGTGCGCCTGTGTGTGTGTGTGTGTTTGTGTGTGTGTGTGTTTGTGTTTTCTAGAAAGTTATCCTCCTGACGGAATACATAATGAATCCTATAATGCACTTTAATGCACTGCACTTTGAAACAGGAAATTAGAAGTTTCTTATCCAGTGGCGAGGGTGTGGCAAGCGCAGAGAGGCAGAGAGACAGGCAGACAGGCAGACAGGCAGACAGGCAGAGAGGCAGAGAGGCAGACAGGCAGAGAGGCAGACAGGCAGAGAGGCAGAGAGGCAGAGAGGCAGAGAGGCAGAGAGGCAGACAGGCAGACAGGCAGAGAGGCAGAGAGGCAGAGAGGCAGAGAGGCAGACAGGCAGACAGACAGACAGACAGACAGACAGACAGACAGACAGGCAGACAGACAGGCAGACAGGCAGGCAGACAGGCAGGCAGGTGTGCTGTCCTCTCTCCTGTTACTGTTCCAGATAGAGGCCATTTTGAAACCCCTTGCTCCTTCTCCCCTCCTCCCCCCTCCTCTCCTCCTTATGTGCAGCAGGTCGCCAGGCACGTATTTATTATGGTCTGTCTTCCTGGTGGCGGAGCACGGCGCTCTTTAAGAGACCCAGGGGCTCATTCTGCCTCTCTTTTCCTCTCTCTCTCTCTCTCTCTCTCTCTCTCTCTCTCTCTCTCTCTCTCTCTCTCTCTCTCTCTCTCTCTCTCTCTCTCTGTCTCTCCCTCTCTCCCTCTCTCTCTCTCTCTCTCTCTCTCTCTCTCTCTCTCTCTCTCTCTCTCTCTCTCTCTCTCTCTCTCTCTCTCTCTCTCTCTCTCTCCCTCTCTCTCTCTCTCTGTCTCTCTGTCTCTCTCTCTTTGTCTCTCTCTCTCTCTCTCTCCCTCTCCCTCTCCCTCTCCCTCTCCCTCTCCCTCTCTCTGTTTCTCTCCTCTCTCGTCTTCCTCTGTCTCTCCCGGCAGCATCACTGTTCCAGGTGCCTGGAGGATTTGAAATGCTCAGACTGAGTTGTTTGTGTTAGGGATGTGAGATGATGGTGGAGGAGGGTCGGAGGGGAGAGTGGGGGAGGAGGAGGGGAGAGTGGGGGAGGGGGAGGGGTAAAGGCTAAAAGACTTGAGAAAATGGAATGAGTGCCAACGATGCAGAGATGCAAATATCTAGATATGTATCTGGGAGAAGCGGCTATAAACAGTCAGCACCCCATCTTCCCCTCACTGCTGCACGTGTGTTTGTGTGCGTGTGTGTCTGTTGCCCCCAGCAACCTTAGCTGCCTCGTAAAGCCTCCAAATCAATTTGTTTTAAAAACACGTTTTTCAGAGACGTATTAGGCGCTTTAGAGATATATTATAGACCTTCAGTTGGGAAACAAGAAAGATGGCTGCTGTCCTGGCAGCCCCTTCCTCCTGCCCCCCTTCCTCCTGCCCCCTCCCCCTTCCTCCTGCCCCACTCCCCCTTCCTCCTGCCCCACTCCCCCTTCCTCCTGCCCCCTCCCCCTTCCTCCCGCCCCCCTCCCCCTTCCTCCCGCCCCCCTCCCCCTTCCTCCTGCCCCCTCCCCCTTCCTCCTGCCCCCTCCCCCTTCCTCCCGCCCCCCTCCCCCTTCCTCCTGCCCCCCTCCCCCTTCCTCCTGCCCCCCACGTACTGTGGGAGTCATAAAGCAGGACAACGCCCCCCTCTCTGCCATCGCCTCACACTGGCATCAATCTAGATAATCCTCCTCATGCCTTGACCTGTGACCTCTGACACTACAACAGGCGGAGGGAGGGAGGGAGGGAGGGAGGGAGGGAGGGAGGGAGGGAGGGAGGGAGGGAGGGAGGGAGGGAGGGAGGGAGGGAGGGAGGGAGGGAGGGAGGGAGGGAGGGAGGGAGGGAGGGAGGGAGGGAGGGAGGGAGGGAGGGGAAAGAAAGAAAAGACGAAAGGTCTATGGTTCTGAAGACCTGAGGTAGGATTCATTGTGTGTGTGTATGTGTGTGTGTGTGTGTGCGCTCAGCATAAAGCTGGGTCTCTGTCTAAGAGAGAGGTCCATCTGAGCCCTGATGGTACAGCCCAGTTCAACACCAGGGGGGGCTGCACACTGGGAATGAATAACCCTCAGCATACACACACACCCCAACACACACACACTACAATGCTCACCTTACACCACAGCAATTCTCCTCTGAGGCCATCCAAGCACAGGTGTGTGTTAAATGCCAAACGTGTTGACGGCACAACATCAAAATATATTTGGACGGAGGGCTCAGGGGGCCCGGGGTAGGGGGCCCAGGGTAGGGGACAGGGGGCCCAGGGTAGGGGACAGGGGGCCCAGGGTAGGGGACAGGGGGTTAGTCTTCAGTGTTCTTGGCCACAGAGGCTAGCAGGGTGAGTGCTGCTCCACCTTGTCTCCTCACCACTTCTGAGAGCAGCTATTTACTCCACCCCTCCCTCCTCTCCTCCCCCTCCTCCCCCTACTCCCCCTCCTCCCCCTCCCCCCAGGGCCTCTCCACACCCCTTTGAACCCCGACTTATTTGGGTGACAAGATACAGTGGTGTTAAAGACAGGAGTGAATACTGGCATATCCCCTCTCTCTCTTCCCCCCCCTCCCTCCCTCCCTCCCTCCCTCCCTCCCTCCCTCCCTCCCTCCCTCCCTCCCTCCCTCCCTCCCTCCCTCCCTCCCTCCCTCCCTCCCTCCCTCCCTCCCTCCCTCCCTCTCCTCTCTCTCTCTCTCTCTCTCTCTCTCTCTCTCTCTCTCTCTCTCTCTCTCTCTCTCTCTCTCTCTCTCTCTCTCTCTCTCTCTCTCTCTCCAGCCTTCTGCTCGCTGTGTGTGTGTGTGTGTGGTGGTGTGAGTGTGAGTGTGTGTGGTGGTGGACCCAGGGTGATGGATCAGACCTGGTGGTGTAGCTGGGCCCAGAGCAGACAGGATAATCACCCTGCTGGGACCCCTCCTCCGGGGACCCCTCCTCCTGGGACCCCTCCTCCTGGGACCCCTCCTCCTGGGACCCCTCCTCCTGGGACCCCTCCTCCAGTCTGATAAGGCTGTCGGACTGGATCAGGGTGGGATTGAATTACAGGGCATCCCTGGTGACTAAACCACGGTAATTACACAGTAATTTAAGATGACGTTATTAACCGTGTGGCTTTATTATAATGTGTTCTCTGTACATCCTCAACCATGTCCTTATCATACGATGTGATTAAGGGGGCAGAGCAGGAAGACAGAGACCACTCTCTCTCCTCTGGTTCAGAGAGGGAGAAAGGGATGGAAAGTGAGAGGGAGAGAAAGAGGGATGGAGAGAGAGAGAGAGAGAGAGAGAGAGAGAGAGAGAGAGAGAGAGGGAGAGAGGGAGGGAGGGAGGGAGGGAGGGAGGGAGGGAGGGAGGGAGGGAGGGAGGGAGGGAGGGAGGGAGGGAGGGAGGGAGGGAGGGAGGGAGGGAGGGAGGGAGGGAGGGAGGGAGGGAGGGAGGGAGGGAGGGAGGGAGGGGGAGGGTCACATGAGAACCAGCTTTGTGTTTGGTAACAGTCTGACATTGCACTTCAGATATGTATTTGACTGTACTGTACATTACATTACATTAGACTGTTGTAGTTGAGATGTTATTGTAGTTCATCATGTCTGGTAGCTGAGATGCAGCTGCTATATGCTGTGTCTGGTGAACACAGAGCACAGCTCCTGGACTCTGCTGTGCTGCTGGACTCCCACGGACTGGTGGTGTGTGTGTGTGTGTGTATCAGATGTGTGTGTGTGACAGGGGAGAGATGCATGGTGTGTGTGTGGGGTCCCCCTGCAGTCTTTAGCCTCCTTTAGTGATCTGTCTCCTGGATTGGCTGACCAGCTCAATCCCTGACCTCCAATCACCTGGCTCGCCTTCCCCTGCCCTGCTCAGGCCTGGGGGAGGAGGGGAGAGCAGAGAAAGCTGATCGTCCGTGTTATGTCAATAACTCTCTGGCGCCCGGCTGTGTACATTGATCTTTCAGCTCTCCTCCTGGTGACAGCGTCTGTAGCCGGGCAGATAAATCACTGTACCTGTGGCTCTGCTCATTGATTGGTGCACCCTGGATGGTGGGAGGGGAGGGGAGAAGGGGGGGTGGGGAGGAGGAGAAGTGAGTGGAGGGGAGGAGGGGGGGAAAAGGGGGGGGATTTTCGGGGAGGGAGGGAGCAGGGTTAACAGTCACCTATAGGTGTGTCTGATGGGATTGTTGCACTGTATGGTGCTGTAATGATCATTATTAACTCCAACACAGTTATTATGGTCAACAATCACATGACACACACTCCAGTACTCTCATGTGGTGGGTGTGTGGTTGGTGTGTGTGACCACATACACACACACACACACACAGAAACTCTGAATGACCTTTATCTTCTTTTTTCTTTCAATCTTCCCTCCATCTCTCTCTTTCAGGGGTATCTGGGCAGGGTGGGGCAACGGTTTTGGGAGGGGTGAGGGGGGTAAATCTTATTGTATTATACAAACCTCCATGAGGAGATGTTTGTGTAGCGATCTGTGGTCAGCTGAAGGCCTGTTAGCAGCAGCGTGTTCGGGTTAGCATGAGCATGACATGATGAACAACACTGTGCAGAGAGGAGGAAGAGTGGAGGACAGAGTCTTCTCTTCAAATGTATAATCTGTAGAGCATTACATTTCATGGCCATCAACCATCAGTGGAGCTGTCCTGAGGGGCGGGGGGGTTGTGGTGTGTCCTTCACATTCACCTCAACCCCCCCAAAGTGGGAGTGCAGGAGCCATCAACATTTCCCAGAGTGCATTGCTGCAGAGGGACCATGGGAACCTTTTCCTCGCCCCCTGTCCTTCACTTCCTGTCTGGAGGAGGAAGAGGAGGAGGAGGAGGAGGAGGAGGAGGAGGAAGTCAGGGAGATTGCCTCCCCAGTTGGGCTTGAAGGATCAAGGACAGGCCCTTGGAGGAGGGGGAGAGAGAGAGAGGGGGAGAGAGAGAGAGAGAGAGAGAGAGAGAGAGAGAGAGAGAGAGAGAGAGAGAGAGAGAGAGAGAGAGAGAGAGAGAGAGAGAGAGAGAGAGAGAGAGAGAGAGAGAGAGAGAGAGAGAGAGAGAGAGAAGGGGAATGAGAGATTAGTTGACTATTCTACTTTAGATTCTAGTCCTTCCCGGCATGTATCTCTCTCTATACTGTAGGTACTCAGCCAGCATCACTAACCCCCAGATAGCCAGACTGCAGAGGGAGGGAGGGAGGGAGGGAGGGAGGGAGGGAGGGAGGGAGGGAGGGAGGGAGGGAGGGAGGGAGGGAGGGAGGGAGGGAGGGAGGGAGGGAGGGAGGGAGGGAGGGAGGGAGGGAGGGAGGGAGGGAGGGAGGGAGGGAGGGAGGGAGGGAGGGGCTGTGCCAACAGGGTTCCATGTCACACTACTGGACTCCCCAGACAGCCACTTGTCACTCCCTTCTCAGACCATCTGGTCAGCACACACACACACACACACAGTCACATACTCTCACTCTCTTACACACACACCCATATTAATGACTCACCTTAAACATTCAGAGAGGGGAGATCATGAGGTTGGACTGAAGATACCCCTCCCATCCTTCCCCCTCTCATCCCTACCTCCCATCCCTCCCCCTCCCATCCCTCCCCCTCCCATCCCTCCCCCTCTCATCCCTCCCCCTCCCATCCCTCCCCCTCCCATCCCTCATCCTCCCATCCCTCCCCCTCTCATCCCTCCCATCCCTCCCCCTCCCATCCCTCCCCCTCCCATCCCTCCCATCCCTCCCCCTCTCATCCCTCCCCCTCCCATCCCTCCCCCTCCCATCCCTCCCCCTCTCATCCCTCCCCCTCTCATCCCTCCCCCTCCATCATCCCTCCCCCTCCCATCCCTCCCCCTCTCATCCCTCCCCCTCCATCATCCCTCCCCCTCCCATCCCTCCCATCCCTCCCCCTCCCATCCCTCCCCCTCTCATCCCTCTCATCCTTCCCTCCATCATCCCTCCCTCCTCCTTCTTTATTCCCTGGTCAGTTCAGTTTACTGCCAGGAATGTTCATGTTCTGTCATGCTTGGGCCAGCTGGCAACTTCTCTCTCACTGGCCTCACGCACACACACACTCACATACACACACCCATGCACACACATATATAAACAATCTCACACTCAGACCAATTGAACAGATTCGTAACAAGCTTTGTCTGTCAGTGTCTGAGGAAGAGGAGGACTTTAAAGGGATTACCAGCTGTGTGTTAAGACTCACACAGAACAACCCACAGCAGGAGGATGTCCTGATTGGACACAGTGAACAGGGGAGGACTCATCTGTCCCGTCAGGAACTCCCCTCTTTATCATGGGAGTCCCCTTCACACACACTCACTTATACGCACACACGCTCTCATACACACTCTTATACACACACTGACACTTATACTCACTCACACTATAAAGACACCTAGATAAGCAGTATTTGGGGTTAGAGGCTGAGGAGGTCAGGTCTTACCCTGGTGCAAAGCCTCTCTGTTAACCAATATCCTCCTCAAACACAGCACTGTCCTGGTTGACCTGATTTGGAAGAATATTTACTCCTCTGATATATGTTTCAGATTTGTTCTTCTTTGCTTCCAAGACCATTTCATACTGCCAGGGTTTCAGCTGAATGAGTAAAGCTAAAATTCTCACGCCTTAAGAATACAACTAAGCAACACATTAATTTAATGGAATACACAATGTTGTTTCCCAATTGTAATTATCAACAGATATACTTGTGCATTAATGATGGGGCAGTGATATTGATAAGCCTATTAACTAATGCATTCACAGTCTGCCTGCTTTCCTAGTAGCACTTATTACAGCTCATAGACCACAGTGGTGCTGAAGCTGAGCTGTTCCCCCACCCCCCTCCTCCCCCTGCTGCTTCCCCCCCTCCTCCTCTTCCTCCTCCCCCTCCTCCTTTTATCTCCCTCCTTCCACTCTGCTGCCTCACAGCTGCTTCTCTCAGAAAGAGGAGTGAGTGCGAGTGTGTGTGTGTGTTTGCGTGTGTGTGTGTGTGTGTGTGTGTGTGTGGTTGAGAGAGAGGTCGTGTGATGGATCGTCAGTGTTGTCAGGCTGGATTAAGAGACTTTGAGGGTTTTCTGCTGTGTGAGACTGCAGCTTCGTAAGATACCCCAGGATGCCTCATTATCACTGGAATAACACACACACTCTCACACACACTCTCTCACACACACTCTCTCACACACACTCTCTCACACACTCTCTCACACACTCTCACACACACTCTCTCACACACACTCACACACTCTTACACACACTGTCACACACACACAGCTTTCAGTTAGACTCCTTTCAGAATCCTGCCCCTGACTTCAGCCTGCTATAGAAACATCAGCTCATCAGATAAGCAGGACTTGGTGTTTAGTGTTCGACCATGCACATGGCTGCAGGGACTTGACAACATCAGCAGGGTGAAACTTCCAGTCATCTTGATGCATGATGTCATCTCCTCTTCTAACCTCCACACTTTCCTCTTTTCATCCATCCTCTCGTTCTCTGCCCTACCTCTCTCTCTGTCTCTCTCTCTCTGTCTCTCTGTCTCTCTCTCTCTGTCTCTCTGTCTCTCTCTCTCTGTCTCTCTCTCTCTCTGTCTCTCTCTCATGCTCTCCTGGCAGGACACAAACCAGCAGGGCTCACTGCTCCACCTCCGCTCTCCCCAAAGATGCTCTGCGATCGATAACCACCCTGGCTGCTTCTCCCTCCTGTTCACTCTTCCTCCCTCCTCCACGCTCCTCCTCTCTCCTCCACCCTCCTCATCTCCTCCTACCTCCTCACCCCTGCTCCTCTCTCCTCCTCACTGCAACTTCCTTCAATTAAAGAAAAATACCATTTGCATATGGAAGACAAATTAAAACAAACAAAGTCTAGCTAGCACCCCAGAGAGAGAGAGAGAGAGAGAGAGAGCGAGAGAGAGCGAGAGAGAGCGGGAGAGAGCGAGAGAGAGCGAGAGAGAGCGAGAGAGAGAGCGAGAGAGAGAGCGAGATAGAGAGAGAGAGAGAGAGAGAGAGAGAGAGAGAGAGAGAGAGAGGGCGAGGGGTGGCAGTGAGAAGAGAAATGTTAGCAAGAAGAAATTTAATTGCACCATGTTGGGGCTCGACCATTAATCCTCCCCATCTCCTTCTCTCTGGGGGGGGGGGGGGACTGGTGTACTTGAACAGGCAGCATAGTTCCTCTTTAAAGGTGAGTGCCTCAGAATGAACACACACAGCACACACACACGGTACACAAACACACACATATACAATAAATACGTACACTTGTGATCCAGCATGAAGCTGGAAGTTGTCGCTCTGTCTGTCTGTCTGTCTGCCAGTCTGTCTGTTGTTCTGTCTGGGAGTGTTAGAAGCTATGATTGCTTGGCTACCAGACCTCCTGCACCAAACGCTCCCTGCTTGGTTGTAACATGAGGTTGTAGGACTGTGTGCTTGACAAGAAGTTAACACATTAACATTCAGAGTGAGCAGAAGGCGTTTTCCTTTTTGAGAAACAGAACTCCTCGTCTCCTCCAAGTCCATGGAGCTGCAGGCTAAAACAACAACTTTAAACAAACACCATCCAAGAAAACACTGAGTCTTAGCGTTTATCCTAATCTTATGCTTTCTGTCTGTCGCTGTGTGTGTGCCTGTGTGTATGTGTGTGTGTGTGTGTGTGTGGTATAAGATACTCTGTTGGGAGCCCTGGCTCTGCAGCAAATACCAAGAGACCCTGAGGATACACACACACACACACACACACACTCCTGAGGAGAGATATTCAGAGGACTATTACCAAGCAAAGCGCCTCTGAACTAATCCTCTGCACTTAAGACAATTTCTAAATGAAAAGTAATGTGTGTGTATGCGCACGTGTGTGTGTGTTCTTTGGGGGATGAATGAAGTCAGTGAGTAGTTTCACCTGAGAGACAGCTCTTCTGCTCCTCCACAGGTGAGTCTCCATTAAACACCACTCAGAAACCCATTAGCAGCAGAGACCACAGCCACAGATACCAGCTCTAACGTGGTTATTTGTCAGAATCTGAAACTGTTCGTGCCGTCGTGGGGGTCTCCAGGGAGGTTCCTCCTGCCCAGGAGGAGGGGCTGGGAGGCTGTTAGATTCCGAGGGTGGATGTCTAGATTTCACTTTTTAACACTTGTCTTTTCACCCCTTCCTGTCTTACTCCTGCCTGTCTCACTACTACCTGTCTGCCTCCTGCCTGTCTCCATTCTGCCTGTCTCCCTTCTGCCTGTCTCCCTTCTGCCTGTCTCCCTTCTGCCTGTCTCACTCCTTCCTGTCTTACTCCTTCCTGTCTCACTCCTTTGACATCTAGTAGCTTCTCTGTCCCTTTGAGCCTGAACAAAGTTTGACACAGGTAACAGTGAATGAGGACAAGTGAGGACAGGTAACAGTGAATGAGGACAGGTAACAGTGAATGAGGACAGGTAACAGTGAATGAGGACAGGTAACAGTGAATGAGGACAGGTAACAGTGAAAGAGGACATTTAACAGTGAATGAGGACAGGTAACAACGAATGAGGACAGGTAACAGTGAACAGTGAATGAGGACGGGTAACAGTGAATGAGGACAGGTAATAGTGAACAGTGAATGAGGACAGGTAACAGTGAATGAGGACAGGTTACAATGAATGAAGACATTTAACAGTGAATGAGGACAGGTAACAGTGAACAGTGATTGAGGACAGGTAACAGTGAATGAGGACAGGTAACAGTGAATGAGGACAGGTTACAGTGAACAGTGAATGAGGACAGGTAACTGTGAATGAGGACAGGTAACTGTGAATGAGGACAGGTAACAGTGAATGAGGACAGGTAACAGTGAATGAGGACAGGTAACAGTGTATGAGGGCAGGTAACAGTGTATGAGGGCAGGAAGGTTATTATTGAGGTAAGGTAGGACTTGTTCTACTGATCAGGAGGAACATGTACTCATGTAGATCCCCCACCCTCCTTCTCTCCCTCCCACCCCCCCAGTCTCCCCTCCCTTCCTCTCTCTCTTTCTCTCTCCCTGGTAGGAGCATCAGTCTCTCTCTCCCCCTTTCCTTGGTAGGAGCAGTAGTCTCTCTCTCCAGAGCAGATTGCCTGTGACAGGCCCCACTATTTCAAGTTGAGGTTTGAGCTAAATTAGAATGAGCAGTACCACCTGTGCAGTGTGGAGGACTCTGGTCTGCACGCCGCTAGGGGTGGGTGGGAGGGGGGTACCTGCTGACATCAAAGCCTCGACCCAGCATGCAGTCTGCCTGCCTGCCTGCTCCCTGAGGGAGGGAGGGAGGGAGGGAGGGAGGGAGGGAGGGAGGGAGGGAGGGAGGGAGGGAGGGAGGGAGGGAGGGAGGGAGGGAGGGAGGGAGGGAGGGAGGGAGGGAGGGAGGGAGGGAGGGAGGGAAAAGCAACTCACAATCTAAATATTTCTAAAGCCAGGGCTTCCCCTTCTAGAAACAGAACAAGAAGCAGAGAGCAGGGAGAATGACAGGGAGGTAGGGAAGGGAGGGGGGGAGAAAGAGGGGAAAGACAGAAAGAAAAAGTGAGTGACAGAGAATGAAAGACTGCAGCCAGTGAAACGCCTCATTCACTTTCTGATCACACACACACACACAGCAGGCCTGGGGTGCGATCTGAACCAATCCTGTTTTATTGGCTTGTATACCTGCCAGCTGTTCTGTATAGAGACATCTGCCAAACCTAGAAATATTTGAAACACACTGCTTAGTGTGTCCTGTAAACCACTCTGCTAAGAAGCCTTGCTGAGCTGCTAACACCTAGCCCTGTTAGCACCTAACCCTGCAAGCACCTTGTTAGCACCTAGCCCTGCAAGCACCTTGTTAGCACCTAGCCCTGCAAGCACCTTATTAGCACCTAGCCCTGCAAGCACCTTGTTAGCACCTAGCCCTACCAGCACCTTGCAAGCACCTAGCCTTGCCAGCACCTTGTTAGCACCTAGCCCTGTTAGCACCTTGCAAGCACCTAGCCCTGTTAGCACCTTGCAAGCACCTAGCCCTGCTAGCACCTTGTTAGCACCTAGCCCTACCAGCACCCTGCTAGCACCTAGCCCTGCTAGCATCCTGCTAGCAGACCCTGTCTGAACCCCAAGGTTAGTTATATACTGGCTATGCATTTGGGTTCATTATATACACTGGGGGTAAATATATTTTCTGTATATAGTTATATATCCCTTGTGTTATCTTCGGGTCATTGTGACCCATCAGTCATTGTGACCCATCAGTCATTGTGACCCACCGTCGATTGCGACAACTTTACCGCATACAAAAACAAAGTGAAGCATTTTCTTTTAACCGGTGGGCTGTCTCAGACCCCCCACATTGCGAAGGTTAAAACAAAATTATTTTTATTTGCTGTAGTATTGGGTAAAATTGGGTAAACACAACGATGGTTCGTTATGAACCTTTGGGTCATGTGACCCGAAGGCAGCACGAGGGATATCTTAACTATATAGGGTAAGTGGGTAACTATACTGTATATGCTGAACTTAACTGGCAATAACTACTGGATTGAACTACATCTACTGGGGTTAATAATGTTTTCAGGGTGATCTATAAACTGGGGTTAACTATGTAAACTGACTGAACTATATACTACGGTTAACTATATTTTCTGGGTGAACTACAGAGATGGCAAAAGTACAAACATCCTTCACTCAAGTAGAAGTAAGATACTTATGTTTAAAAAGACTGATACAAGTTGAAACACTGACTGAAGTACTGAACAAACTATATAATTTAATAATATAATTTTTTTTCTTGGGGGTTTGGTTTCAACCATCCAAAACAAAAAATTATATATATTTTACCTTGCTGCTAGCCAATGCGACTAGCTGCTAGCTGATAATGCCTGCTGATGCTGCTAGCTGCTAGCTGATAATGCCTGCTGATGCTGCTAGCTGCTAGCTGATAATGCCTGCTGATGCTGCTAGCTGCTAGCTGATAATGCAAGCCGATGCTTCTAGTAGCTGACTGCTGATGTCAAAGAGTCAGATGTTAATGGTGTCTCCACATCAATGATACTCTGCCTTTCTCTCTAATGACCAGCCAATCAATAGCCACCTGACCTCTGCAGCAACCAATCACATTGATACAGCGGACATATATAAGTGGATAGAGGAGAATGAGAGGAGAGGGAGAGGGAGAGGGAGAGGGAGAGGGAGAGGGAGAGGGAGAGGGAGAGGGAGAGGGAGAGGGAGAGGGAGAGGGAGGGGGTCAGTGTGAATATTCTCGTTTTTCTCTGTTGTACTGAATAACAACTGGTTAGTCTCTCTCTCCCTCTGATACGCAGGGTTAGACCCCCTCTCTCTCTCTCTCTCTCTCTCCCTCTCTCTCTCTCTCTCTCTCTCTCTCTCTCTCTCTCTCTCTCTCACACACACACATACACAAACACACACACACAACAGAATCTGGTTTCTCTGAATTTATTAATTCACAGTGTACGAGGTTTTACACTGGTGACAACTGCTGATCTTGCTAATAATAATAAGTATTATCCTGACACACATACAAGCATACACAGTATCAGGAGCATTGTTTTAAGTACTGAAAGTATATACAAATAACTTTAGTGTTAGAAACAGAATTACAGAGACATTTACAATAGGGCTGATATACATACCATTACCATGACTAGAACCCACATTAGCATAATTCTATGAGCGTGGATAAGTGTGGTGAAATATACTCCAGGACACACTGTGGAAGTGAGCGCCAAGGAACCTTAAGAGTTTGTGAACCAGCAGGATGTTGAAGTGATCAGGACCAGCAGGATGTTGAAGTGATCAGGACCAGCAGGATGTTGAGGTGATCAGGACCAGCAGGATGTTGAGGTGATCAGGACCAGCAGGATGTTGAGGTGATCAGGACCAGCAGGATGTTGAAGTGATCAGGGCCAGCAGGATGTTGAAGTGATCAGGACCAGCAGGATGTTGAAGTGATCAGGACCAGCAGGATGTTGAGGTGATCAGGACCAGCAGGATGTTGAGGTGATCAGGACCAGCAGGATGTTGAGGTGATCAGGACCAGCAGGATGTTGAAGTGATCAGGACCAGCAGGATGTTGAGGTGATCAGGACCAGCAGGATGTTGAAGTGATCAGGTGATCAGGTAGTCAGGTGATCGGGTGGGTGGTCAGGTGATCAGGTGGTCAGATGATCAGGATTACAGCTTCCTGTAGCTGAGAGACACAACACACAGAAAACGTGATCAAAGCTACAAACGCTCGTCATCTAATCTTCTATCATTAATATTCAGAAATCCTCATTTAAAACATACATGGATGAAAGATTTTTAATCATATCCCTGACTTTAGCTATCTAGGATTTCATGAAAGGAGTGTTTTGTGAAAGGAGTGTTTTGTGGAAGGAGTGTTTCATGAAAGGAGTGTTTTGTGGAAGGAGTGTTTCATGAAAAGAGTGTTTCATAAAATGAGGATTTCTCAACTAGTTGGTGGGGTTTAGTCCCCTGGTGATCTGTTTATCTCCAGTGTCACATTTGTAAAGCAGCTGTATGGGCTAGTGATGGTGTGTACACGGGGATGAAGGGATGGTGTACGAAGGGATATAGCTCATATTTGACGGGTACTCAGTATTGTCAAATCCTTTGATCTGAACTGTCTTCATGATCACTTTAAAAAGACTAGCTGGGACTGTGAGGGATTTACAAATGTTCTGTCCCTCCCTCCATCTCTCTCTCCCTCTCTCTTTCTATCCATCTTTCTCCATCTCTCTCTTTCTTTTTTCTTTCTTTTTCTATCTCTCCCTCTCACACTCACTTCTGCAGATGGGATGGGAGTGTGACAATGATAAAACCAGACAGTCTTCCATCCTCTGCCTGCTCTGCTCTGCTCTGCCTGCTCTGCTCTGCCTGCTCTGCTCTGCTCTGCTCTGCTCTGCTCTGCTCTGCCTGCTCTGCTCTGCTCTGCTCTGCTCTGCTCTGCTCTGCCTGCTCTGCTCTGCTCTGCCTGCTCTGCCTGCTCTGCTCTGCATCCTCTGCTATACCTGCTCAGCTCTCCCTCACACACACGCTGCCTCACCAGGAACCTGAGCACACACACACACCTTCACACATCCTCACACACACGCTGCCTCACCAGTAACCTGAGTGGGATGTGGAGAGGCAGGGGGTGGAGCTTTAACAATAGCATTTGCATATTTATATATTCTCTCAAAGAAAACAGCCTGGAGCGTGAACACCCAGCAGAGATCTGGAGGAGACCGTCCACTCTGCTACTCAGGAGCCCAAACACACACACCCAAGTATACACACACGTATACACACACTCACACAAATATACACATACACAAACTAACACACTACACTATGCGTACACACACGCACACCACACCCTCCAGGCGGCCAGACAAACCAGAGTAACAGTGTGGAGGTTAGTCCCGTCCAGGTGCTGTCCTGGGCTGCAGGCAGGAGGCCTCTGCAGGGTCGCACTACCTGGAACTCCTGCTAGATCTGGGAACCAGGGTGTTTACACACTAACTGCTACTGAGGGCAGCATGTTGAAAAGCTTCTGGCCTCTGGGAAGACAAACCAAAGATCTAAGCTCTGAGACGTTTCACAATTTGGAGCAACATTTAAAAATGTTACATTACGTATTTATTTAAGTAGCGGTGCTGGACACTACCTGCTCACAGCCCACTATACACTAGAGAGAGACAGAGAGAGAGAGAGAGAAAGAGAGAAAGAGAGAGAGAGAGAGAGAGGGAGAGAGGGAGGGAGGGAGGGAGGGAGGGAGGGAGGGAGGGAGGGAGGGAGGGAGGGAGGGAGGGAGGGAGGGAGGGAGGGAGGGAGGGAGGGAGGGAGGGAGGGAGGGAGGGAGGGAGGGGGGAGGGGGGAGGGGGAGAGAGGGAGAGAGGGAGAGAGGGAGAGAGGGAGAGAGAGACGGAGAGACACGGAGAGACGGAGACACGGAGAGACGGAGAGACGGAGAGACGGAGAGACGGAGAGACGGAGAGACGGAGACAGACACAGTGAGACAGACACAGTGAGACAAAGCTGGCAGGCTGACATGAAGGGATGTGTGTAGTGATGAAACAGTGTCTGTCTGGTCCATCACACAGAGGAGCTTTGCTGCATGTTAACTTCTCTGGACGTGACTGAGCATTCACACATGACCACACCAGGGGGTACCTTGCCTGCTGCACACACACAACCATACACACACATTTTATTGACAAGGAGGGGTGAGGAGTATGTATGTGTGCGTGCATGTTTGTGGTCATGTGTATGTATGTGTGTAATATATATATATGAGTGCGTGCCTGTTTGTGTTCGTTTGTGCGTGCGTGCTTGTTTGTGAATGTGAGTGGGTGTGTGTAATGTGTGGTTGTTTGTGAGTGTGTGTGTGTGTAGGCTGGATGGAGTGAGAAGGCAGGGACAGAGGAGGCATGTAAAGCCGTCTCCTAACAGAGGAGGCATGTAAAGCCGTCTGAGGCTGGGGCTGGTTACTGAGGCTGGGGCTGGTTACTGAGGCTAGGGCTGGGGCTGGTTACTGAGGCTGTTTACCAAGGCTGGGGCTGGTTACTGAGGCTGGTTACTGAGGCTGGGGCTGGTTACTGAGGCTGGGGCTGGTTAATGAGGCTGGGGCTGGTTACTGAGGCTGGGGATGGTTACTGAGGCTGGGGCTGGTTACTGAGGCTGTTTACCAAGGCTGGGGTTGGTTACTGAGGCTAGGGCTGGTTACTGAGGCTGGGGCTGGTTACTGAGGCTGGGGCTGGTTACTGAGGCTGGGGCTGGGGCTGGTTACTGAGGCTCGGGCTGGTTACTGAGGCTGGGGCTGGGGCTGGTTACTGAGGCTGGGGCTGGTTACTGAGGCTGGGGCTGGTTACTGAGGCTGGGGCTGGTTACTGAGGCTGGGGCTGGTTACTGAGGCTAGGGCTGGGGCTGGTTACTGAGGCTGTTTACCAAGGCTGGGGCTGGTTACTGAGGCTGTTTACCAAGGCTGGGGCTGGTTACTGAGGTTGGTTACTGAGGCTGGGGCTGGTTACTGAGGCTGGGGCTGGTTACTGAGGCTGTTTACCAAGGCTGGGGCTGGTTACTGAGGCTGGGGCTGGTTACTGAGGCTGGGGCTGGTTACTGAGGCTGTTTACCAAGGCTGGGGCTGGTTACTGAGGCTAGGGCTGGTTACTGAGGCTGGGGCTGGTTACTGAGGTTGTTTACCAAGGATGAGTTACTGAGGCTAGGGCTGGTTACTGGGGCTGGGTCTGGGGCTGGGGCTGGATGAGAAAGAGGCTAGGGGGAGAGAAGCTGGGGGAGAGAGAGGCTGGGTGGGGGAGAGGCTGGGTCTCGGAGAGGCTGGCTGGCTGGGATGGCCTCTCCTGACAAGACAACGGGGCCATCATGCATGTGTGATTGGACGGAGGCTGGTCGCTAGGCTCCAGCAGAGACATAAACACACAGGAGACGAGGCCCAGCACCACGAGGCCCAGCCACAGCACCATGAGGCCCAGCCACAGCACCACGAGGCCCAGCCACAGCACCACGAGGCCCAGCCCCAAGACGTTCTGAAGTGAGGACTTAGGTGCACTTGATTCGTCAAAAGGGACGTGCACGTGGACAGTCCTGAACGGAGCACGGACCTCCTGCTGCTCAGCCCAGAGGCCCAGCGCTGGCCTGCCACCCTCGAACCCGACCCCCGACATGTTCAGGGCCTCTACTTTCATTCCTCCATAAAGGGATCCAGAAAGAGATCCATTAAGTTGTCTTAATGAGCAGAAATCAGAGCAGGGTTACTCCAGGAGTAGAGACGCCGTTATCCAATCTGATTGGGATTTGGAGTGATTTGTGCCAGGTTTCCCCGGGGAAATAAATAGTTTGAAGACTGTAATCCTGGGAGGGGCAACAAGCGAGGGTCCTGAGGGAGCTACGACGGTCCGCAAATAAAAACATGGACTATGACAATCCTCTGAGTGGCAACACTTCACACAGCGGAGACCTCTCCCGTTATACCTGATAGGTTTGAGTTCTGCTGGTATTAAGTGATTTATCTGTTCATTACTGCTGTTAATAACAGGATATCAGTCTTGATTAGCATGCATAGTACCATCTAGTAAAACTCACAAAAACATGCACATTTTGTATACTTACTTGCGTCCATGATGTCATCCTAGTGATGACACAGCTCAGACACTAGCAGGGGATTGTCGTAATAGGTGACGGTGTGCTAGCACAAGGTGGTGGAAGGAGAGGAAGACAAAGAGGAAATGAGAAGGGGGGAAAGAAAAAGGGAGAGGGAGAGAATATAGAGAGAATGAGAGAGGAAGAGAGAGGGAGATAGAAAGAGAATGGTGATGGAGGGAAGGGAGGGAAGGGAGATCCAGGCAGGTTGGATAGATAGAGGAGCTACGGCCTGCTCTTTTCATCCCTGAGTCCGTCAGTCCTCTCTCCTCCTTATCCTCTCTCCTCCTGTTTATCCTCTCTCCTCCTGTTTATCCTCTCTCCTCCTCTCTCCTCCTCTCCTCCTCTCCTCCTTATCCTCTCTCCTCCTCTTTATCCTCTCTCCTCCTGTTTATCCTCTCTCCTCCTCTCCTCCTCTCCTCTTTATCCTCTCTCCTCCTCTCCTCCTTATCCTCTCTCCTCCTGTTTATCCTCTCTCCTCCTCTCCTCCTCTCCTCTTTATCCTCTCTCCTCCTGTTTATCCTCTCTCCTCCTCTCCTCCTCTCCTCCTTATCCTCTCTCCTCCTGTTTATCCTCTCTCCTCCTCTCCTCCTCTCCTCCTCTCCTCTTTATCCTCTCTCCTCCTGTTTATCCTCTCTCCTCCTCTCCTCCTCTCCTCCTCTCCTCTTTATCCTCTCTCCTCCTGTTTATCCTCTCTCCTCCTCTCCTCCTCTCCTCCTCTCCTCTTTATCCTCTCTCCTCCTGTTTATCCTCTTTCCTCCTCTCTCCTCCTCTCCTCCTCTCCTCTTTATCCTCTCTCTTCCTGTTTATCCTCTCTCCTCCTGTTTATCCTCTCTCCTCCTCTCCTCCTCTCCTCCTCTCCTCTTTATCCTCTCTCCTCCTGTTTATCCTCTCTCCTCCTCTCCTCCTCTCCTCTTTATCCTCTCTCCTCCTGTTTATCCTCTCTCCTCCTCTCCTCCTCTCCTCTTTATCCTCTCTCCTCCTCCTTATCCTCTCTCCTCCTCTCCTCCTCTCCTCTTTATCCTCTCTCCTCCTGTTTATCCTCTCTCCTCCTCTCCTCCTCTCCTCTTTATCCTCTCTCCTCCTGTTTATCCTCTCTCCTCCTCTCCTCCTCTCCTCCTCTCCTCCTCTCCTCCTCTCCTCCTCTCCTCCTCTCCTCTTTATCCTCTCTCCTCCTCTCCTCCTCTCCTCCTCTCCTCCTCTCCTCCTCTCCTCCTCTCCTCTTTATCCTCTCTCCTCCTCTCCTCCTCTCCTCCTCTCCTCCTCTCTCCTCCTCCTCCACTGTCCTCTCCTCTGAGTCGAAGAGCAACACACTTCACCCTATCTGGCCCAATCTAGACTACTGTCACTCATTCAGACACACACACACACTGTAAATTGCACTTTCTCTCTCTCTCACACACACACACATATGGCAGCTTTGTCACACACACTTGGGGGAGGCCCCACGCCCCCTGTGTGTGTTTAGATATACAGAAGAACAGAACAGGCCTCATCACTCCTGCTGCTCCTCTAGCCCCAGCTTGTTACACCCACTGTGGGGCTGGCTGGCTGGCTACTGGGACACTTCTGGAGAATGTTGCCACGAGTCGCTTATTCTGAATACATGTTTCAGTGGAGTTGAAACACTTTGCCCTGTATTCATGATCAATAGTCCAATCTGTCCTCAGTCCCTTCCCTACAGAATCACACACACATTACTGGGCCATGCTCTCTAACTAATCCCTCCAGCAACGCTCGAGTCATTACCTCACAGTCCGCAAACATCTTCTGTTTTTCTGGGGGACTATACATCTATTTCAAGCTAATAATAACATTTACATTGATTTCCAATACATGATACGCAGTCAATAAGAGCTTAGCGAAAGTATTTATGTGTGATCGAAGTTAGCGAGACGAACGCATTCCATCTTCCCAGAACGGAAGTCTCGTGCTTCTGGTGATATCGGTTAAGGGAGCACGCGCCTTGCATATGAACGGCACAAAGACAGGAAAACTGTCACTAGATAATTATATGGCGTTTTGAATATGAACATAGATCCATGTCTAGTTTGCATGGGTTTAATATGGCATTTTATATAGCCCAACGTGTGGGAAATTGAGGATATTTATCATGCCGGCTGATATTCAATGTGGGCCATTTAATTAACTGGATACATTATCGTTAATGTATACTATTCCAAGTTGGATTCTGCTTTAAATCAACGCTCAGCTCGACGTGAAACACACTCAACGTATGTTATTAACGGTTGTTCAGATTAGCAGTAGGCCGTGTGAAGAAAATAAATTAAGAATACTTAAAGTAGCCTATAATTAAAAAGACCATTGAATCAATTAAATTGAAATTGTAATAGAGTGTATTAGTTGATCGTCTAATTTTTTGTTGCTGTTTTTTATCGTTTGAGTCAGCGTTATAAACTCATAACAAGCGTTGTGGGAGTCTAATTGGACAGAATATTGGTATGAACGGCGCTCATGGAGCAGCATGTAGTGCTTCATTAACAGGAAGGTAAAATGTTTCTCTCAAATGATGACATAAAAAATTCGTTGTGGTAGATTATCATAGCCTGTATTATGCTGCGTTGCCTGAATGCATGATATAGCAGCCTATGCAAGACCTGTCCATGGACGATTTATGCACCAGCAATATAACGAATAACCTTTTTAGAATTGTTGCAATATTCAAGTTTTTAGAATTAAAAAAATGCAGACATCTTAAAACTAAAGAAAACATTTTAATGTAACCTTTAATTTTCTTAATTTTATGAATAATATGGCAACTCTAATTTGAAGATTATACAATTGTCCGAAATCTTTTGATGCTGGTGCCGGGGAGCCTACTTCAGTTGACATGCTGTGAAGGACCGGTCAAGATGACAACAGTCGATTCAACCTCTCACTCATCTGTATAAACCCTGTGAAGGTTAACACCGGAGTTGCGACTAGGCCAGCAACACTGGTGCTAATTTGTAGATGACTGTAATCCACTCACCTAATCTGGAAACGTCAGTCATTTCCACAAGTTGTTTATGTTTGCTAGTTTGTGCATGAAAGGGGTTTGAATCAAGCTCCGTTTACCGGACTTTTTCGTAGTTAACGATGTGAGCACGAGCTAATACACGGATACCCTGCATCTCGTTATACCTACATTGTATATTACCCAAAATATTTGTATTAAATATGTTATGTTGTCTCCAGAGGACCAGATGGGTGTTATGTTTTACCTCGGAAAACAGAAGGGCAGATTTAACCTTTAGCTCTGCCGCCTGCGTCAAGACCGGCAGGGTTCTATA
Organism: Hypomesus nipponensis; assembly: GCF_054491055.1. Taxonomy (NCBI): domain Eukaryota; kingdom Metazoa; phylum Chordata; class Actinopteri; order Osmeriformes; family Osmeridae; genus Hypomesus; species Hypomesus nipponensis. Next base: position 1,488,138 of record NC_140372.1, read on the forward strand.
CGGACTTGTTCTCGGTGTTGAACCTTAAATTGTTCTTTCAGAACTGAACATAGCCTAGTTCTAGTGTACAATCGAACCATCAGCTCGTGGAGGTTCTTGTGGTGTAGACGCATCCAATCGTTGGAAATATCAATGGAAGGTTCGTCATTATGACCAGAAGACATCCTACTGATCCAACGATGGGTTTGTGTGTATTAGACTGATCCGCAGCCATTGAATGGCTGGTATCTAACCTACGTTTTCATTAGTCAGACACATGTAACTGATGATTCAGTAGCCGAGGTGTCAACTCCCCCATCTCCAGTTCTGCTCCCTTTGAAATTTCATATGGCCGTCAATATAAAAACAATTATGCATTCATCATACTGCTCACCCGCCAGACCCCCACGAGGAAGCGCGACACCTGCTGGTACAAATTATTTATCTGACCTAGAGTCAAACAACAAATACCTCAAAATTATTTCCCCAATCTAAAGCACCCGTCGCCTTAAGATACGCCTGTGTTCGATCTGGGGGGGGGGGGGGGGGGTGAAGGAAGATGAGTCTATCAGGGAGCCGTAGGAGACCTGCATCTACAGGCTGTGTTCTGTGTTGTAAGGCTGTAGCTTAGATGGTCTTGGCTTCAACGACTAACGTTGGGCTCCTTTCATCTCGACTCCAGCGCACAAACATACAGCTTAATGCGACCACTGTTCCCCCTTTATTCAGCTCACCATGACAACTAAAACGCGGGGTTCAGAAATGCCTCCCCATCAATGAAACAAACGGTCCACGCGGGGCCGCGCGAGAAGGCATCTTTAACAGCGAGGGAAAGCAAAGTTAACCCGTGAGAAAAAACGCTGCAAAGTATTAAAATGCGTGATTAAACTTTTGAAAGTGTTTAAATATTCATTGCGTGTAATTTAATTGGAAGTGGTAGTAGGACAAGTTACTTACCAGTGCTTTCAAAACTATATAGGCCTATTTATTTATTTTTTAAGAAATTGTTTTGAGATATAGCATGTGGATTAAGAAAACCTTATTGTCTCCATCTTTTCATCTACATAATAGCCTGTTGTTTAATTTGTTATCTCTGGCCCTCTGTCATGGAATCCCTCCATGCTTTCCAGTCGAAGCAAAATAGCTTGTGACAAATGATACGTCTACAGCGTCCCATTATCCCTGTTCCACGAGCTCATGAGGACGGTGATTACTGTTAAGAACTGGCCTGTGTCGGCAATGTTGCTTAACTTTAAACAAACTTCGCCACATCAACATAAGATCGATTTATATAAAACGATTTGATATTCGCTTGTGCCCACGCGAGTCCTCCAGAGAATTCAACCGAGGGGTCTGCTGTTTAAATTTGATTGATTGCACTTTCTCCAGTGGACATTCACCACAACACAGCACAGCTTAACCGTCTGCTCACTATTTATAAAACCGAGGCTGCAAGCTAAAGCCAACACAAAGCATATATTGATTTTTTGATTCGAAATAGGAAAAGAAAACATATATGTTTTTATAAGAGTTCGAGATGGAAAATGTTTAGGTAGTGTGTCAGCGGTGTGAAGCAAACCAATAGGCAAAAATATAGTGGAAAATAACTAAAATACATAAATCTAAATAAACCCTTAAATAACGGTAAGGTTAGTCTGTAAAGCGCACCATTTCCCTCCAGATGCATATGTTATAGAAAATTCTAAATTATTGTTGACTTACCTTACATCCAATAGGCTAATAGTCGAAAATAGCTTTACATATATATTTAGAGCCTTTTCATGGCAATCTTCTATCCTAGGAATCGGTGCTTCCTAAGATTTTCTTTCCACTGCCTCAACTGAGCACGAGCGCTCGTCGGCTCCGCTATTATTTTCACTAAAATATATGAAAATTTATGCAAATGAAAATCAGCACTAACTGTTCGTCTCTTGTTATACTTGGGGATTTTTCCCCCTTTCTTTTTTTTTTGCATACAAAACAAACGACCTCCAGGAGGAACTCGGGGACCTCATGAAGTAAACAACTAATAAACACATCATATATCAGAGACAGGGGTTATCGATATACCATGATATCGGATAAACATTTTCAAATGACTTTTTACTCCATTTGTCTATCTTGTGGAAGTGAACTCTGTTTGTGGTTCCTGGTGTCACGTTTCTCGCGGCCGCACGAGACGCCCTGCGAAAGCGTGCATTGTAAAATGCATAGTAGTAATTTAGACAGAAATCCTCCACTGTATATTAATGAAAAGACAGCCCCGTGGCACCGGCTCTATCCTGCCTATTCAATGTAAACAAATCCACGAGGCTTCCCCGGTTTTGAGCCGAGTCCAAATTAAATCTACTGGGAATGAGGGAGCTGGGGCAACGGTAAGGCTGAGCCTCATGAACATGCCCCGGTGTGCTGTCGCTGCTCACAATAAAATCCTCTCTTTCTTGTCTTTGGTTTGGTGGGCTTTACAACACACAGTATCCACGTTTAAGACGATTGAATGTTACCATTGTTTCTTGAACCCCTGGAACACAGGCAGGGTCGTGCTGGTGCATATTATTAACAGTAAGAATGTCTTATTGACATTCAGCGGGGAGTGGAACTGGAAGACCATCCGTGCTTCAGACCAACATGCACAAGACTATGTATCAACCAATGAACGCGATATATATTTGGCATACATCAACACCCCTGGATGAACCCAAACGCGGAGGGGTGCGCCAACAAAGGCCCTATTCATTTCTAGGTTATGTAGTGACATGAATCGGGGTGAGTTTTTGGGGGCTATCTTTAGCTAGTGGGATTCTGTTTTAATGGCAGCCGCTTTCCAAGCGAATCCCCTGAGGACTGCTCAATTTGCCCTTGTTTTGGTTGCCACTTTCTCTTCCACTGTGGTTCACGGAGGTTGCCTGCGCTACGTTTCCGCTTGGAAGCATCCCCCAACCTTTGTGTGTTCCTCAGCAACCTCAGCACAGCATTGTTAAAGCTACTGGTTATTGAATATCGTAGGGTTTTAGACAACAGTCACACACTGCATAATGTCGTGGTCCATATACCGCATCAGAAGCATTCCCCAAAGGCCCACAAAAAACTGACATGCGCCTAGAAACCACCACTGAATTACAGCGGGACGGTAACAGCGTGAAGTGCCCTTGCAGCACGCTGATAATGATCTCACCCACTGAACAAGGTCCCAATAACCAGGCTACTGGAGCCGTGTCCTGCTGAAATGCGCAGGGAACCATTCACATAAACATATAGTCTGTGTGGTCGAACAACGCTATTCATATTTCCACTAACTATCACTGAAAGGCCTGCATAGTTGTGAGGACAAGGTTAAGTATGTGTACCCAACGATATCATGTTTAACGATCGATCGATCTATTTTCAAACACTAATTTATGGTTTTATATGTACAGGTATATATACATATGTATATATTCCCTCCACAAATAGAGAGACACTTATTGAATTTCTTTTGACTTGTATCTGTGTACTTTTATACGTTTAGATTGAATTAAAAATCAGCCAATTGGAACGGCTAGAAGGAGGTTCACGCGCCTGAAGCAATGCTGGCCAAACCTGTCAATCGCACCCCGGGTATCCAATCAGCGGGAGGCTCGTGCTCGACTTCCTCGTATTTGGGGGAAGAGACGTGGACGATGTGCGCACGCTTGGCACAGGGTAAACATTCGTGTGTCCTCGAGCTTTGAGGGAGGGACTGTTCGAACTGTCAGAAAGAGAAAGAGAGGAGAGAGAGAGGGAGAGAGAGAGAGGGAGAGAACGAACAAGCGAATGAGAGGAGAGGCTTGCAACCATCGCCGTGCACTGTAATAGTGGATTGTACTTCAACGGGAGTTAGCGGTTTGGCAGGTTTATATACATCAAACCAGAACAAAGAGAGAGGCTGTACAGTACCATAAAAGACACAGCGAAAGAAAAGAATAAAGCGGCAAAGACCAAATCTTAGCGGCTAAATTACAAAAGAACTAAGGAGCCTATGCAGCCTGTTTTCTTCTCTACAAAAGGAACATAAAACCGGACTTCATTTTTTTGTGGAGAATTTGCGCGATTTCTTCAACCACTAGAAGTTTGTTGTGTGCTTATGTTTTCACTGTTTGAATCTGAATTCTAAGATTTTGCGAGACGACCAAACTTCCTCGCCTGCACGTGGTGTCAAAGGGCTCTTGAAAACCTGGATTTTTATTCACTGATGCACATTAATTTCCAATAGAAATAGGCCTACATGAATGTTTTAAATACAAGATATACGGATTTTACTCATTTTGGCCAGCCTTTTGCATCTTTTCACTTTTGACGCTTATGTCAATGGTATTTGCCAAAAAAACAACCCAGACTTTTAAAGTTTGAATAATTCATGAGATACAATTGCTTGCTTGAAAAAAGTAACTGAAAAGGGAGGGGGGTAATCCACAAACATATTCATAAGGGTTAACGGAATGGCCACCGCGGCTTCCAATCCCTATTTACCCAGCAATAGCATCTTATCATCCGGCTCGATCGTGCATTCTGACTCCGGAGGCGGTGGCATGCAGCCGGGCAGCACTGCGGTGACCTCGGTGTCTGGGGGGTACCGGGGAGATCCCACCGTAAAAATGGTACAGAGTGACTTCATGCAGGGGGCAATGGCAGCGAGCAGCGGAGGACATATGCTCAGCCATGCCCACCAGTGGGTGACTTCTCTGCCGCACGCTGCGGCCGCCGCTGCTGCAGCCGCAGTAGCTGCAGCCGAAACCGGATCACCGTGGTCGTCGAGTCCCGTCGGTATGACCGGCAGCCCGCAGCAACAGGACGTGAAAAACAATTCCGGTAGAGACGATCTGCACACCGGCACCGCGTTGCACCACAGGCCTCAGCACCTCGGTCCCCACCAGACTCACGCGGGTGCTTGGGGGAGCTCCACCGCGTCTCATATCAACTCCTTATCCGGGGGGCAGCAGCAGCAGCAGTCTCTCATCTACTCCCAGCCCGGGGGCTTCACGGTCAACGGGATGCTGAGTCCGGGGAACCAGAACCTAGTGCACCCGGGCTTAGTGAGGGGAGACACCCCTGAGCTCGACCACAGCAGCCACCACCATCACCACCACCACCAGCACGCGCATCACCAGCAGCACCACGGGGGGCTAAACAACCACGACCCGCACTCCGACGAGGACACGCCGACCTCGGACGACCTGGAGCAGTTTGCCAAGCAGTTCAAACAGCGCCGGATCAAACTGGGCTTCACGCAAGCTGACGTGGGGTTAGCTCTGGGCACGCTCTACGGAAACGTTTTCTCCCAGACCACCATCTGCAGGTTTGAGGCTCTGCAGCTCAGCTTCAAGAACATGTGCAAGCTGAAGCCGCTGCTGAACAAGTGGCTGGAGGAGGCGGACTCGACCACGGGTAGCCCCACGAGCATCGACAAGATCGCCGCGCAGGGAAGAAAGCGGAAGAAGCGCACGTCCATTGAAGTGAGCGTAAAAGGAGCTTTAGAGAGCCACTTTCTAAAATGCCCCAAACCCTCGGCCCAAGAGATAACCTCTCTAGCGGACAACTTGCAGTTGGAGAAAGAAGTGGTTAGAGTGTGGTTTTGCAATAGGAGACAGAAAGAGAAAAGGATGACCCCCCCCGGAGTGCCCCAGACGCCGGAGGATGTGTACTCTCAGGTCGGCAATGTGAGTGCAGACACACCGCCCCCCTCCATGGACTGCAAAAGAATGTTCAGTGAAACATAGAGCAGCACACAAGACTAAAAATATTTTATTAGAAAATTGATAAACTGATAAAAACACAGACTATCGTCCAGATAGTCAAACCATTTTTGATACTGTGATTGTGAGGGAATATGAATAAGACTGCAAATGTGTTATATTTTCACCAGAAAAAAACAGCCCTCTTTTCCACCCCAAACGCACCGCTAACCTTCTTCCAGGCCCTTAAATGTTTTAACCTAAAAGGTTCCTTCTGTTCTTTCTTCCAGGGACATTTTTTAGTAGATTACTTAAAAGATGCAAGTTTAACTGGACTGAGTGAACCAAGCGACCAGCGGGTGACAACTACAAGTTCATTCCATCAGGTAATTTTGGCGCATTAACACCAACAAGAAATTCAAAGCAAGTATTAATATTTTTACATAGAGATTCCCCCGTTATCCTGTTTCTGATTTGCGAAAGACAAAAGAATCAGGCAATTGTATATTAAAACATGGGACGTCAAACTCAACAATAACAAAGGAAAAAACTGCATCAGCACCAACGAAGAAGAGTGGCATCCACGAAGCTTCCAACATATGTTTTTGTGGGGTGGACTGCATGGTTTGATTCTGACACAAAGAGGAAGTGAGATTTTTTCAGGCCCTCCACGACTAAATGATAAGATAAACAGAGGACTGGCCTCATCTGATCAGAAGGATCACATCTTCTTCAAATGGGTTGTTATTTAAGCGACTTAACACCGTGAATGGATTTTTTTTAAACATAGACATTTGAAAAGACTATCTTCTGCTGCACTTATTTGAATTTCTCCTCTGCGAAAATCTGTGGCCAAGTGTGAGTGAGTGCTGTGGATGTTACTATTATGCTGCCATTTCTAAGCAGTATTCTTTGGTAGGTTTTAATAAACAAGACTCTGTAAAGCCGGCAATATAGATCCATTAGATCAGAGGATGATCTGAGTTATTTACTTTATATTTTTCATCAAAATGACTTGTTTTAATATTTTATTCGTAATACATATGAATGATTCCAAATGGTAATTTATTTTTCCCCAGAACTTGTGTAAGATGTTTTTCTTTCCTGTTTTCGTTGTTGACCTTATATGTTTTGTTTAATTTTGTATTATTGTTTCTAAAGGAGCACAAATCAACATAAGCTGACATTGACAGTTGTTAGGTAATAAGGGTATATTTTGATGTGATAATTTGATTGTAATTTAATTTCAGTAGTGATTCCGTAAGAGCTGATTGAGAACAATAAATTTCTTAGAATGAAATTAAGTTATCCTGTGTTTTGAGATTTATATTTTATTGTATATTTGGCTGTTTTAATTATAGTTTATATTCGCCTTTTTCGCAATGGGAGGGAGGACACAGAGGAGAAATGGCGGATTGTTTTGTCCCGGCTATGGGCCCCCTATTGTCAGGCGACGTGGGACATTAGCTGAATAGTAGAACAAGAAAAACTCAGTAGAAAATGATTAAAAGGTGAATTAAGCAAAGAAGTTTGAAATGTAGGGTAAATATAGTTTAAGCACGTGAACCTGTGAACCTTCAAAAACGTTATTGAGATTATCGAAGAAGATATTTGATGACATATCCTGGGTTGTTTTTATTCTGAAATACGCAGTTAAACTACATTTATTTCCTCATCCAAACCGCCAACATAACCGTTAAACCATTACTTATTGATCGCGGATCAGTAACTGGAAGTAGTGAGTACTTCTCAGAACCGTCTTTAAGTTTGTTTACATGGCCTCAGCATTGTTCTGTTTCCCAGCCTCGCTCTCCAGCGGGAGACTCAGCAGCAGCCTTGGCTATAGACATGCTGCACGTGTGGGACAGTAGTGGATTTATAAACGCAGATTTACTGCCTTTATGATGGTGCACCAGGCCTTTAAGGGGTGTTTGTTGTGAGATATTTTCCTCCGACTTTAAAGGGAGAAAATAATTTTTTTAGAAAAGTAATAGGTTAGGCTATATTTTGTTGTCTACATCATTACATTTAACGTCAAATTAGTTTTTGAAACAAACTATAGCTTGCCGTTTTGTTTCTTTCAGATGGGCTGTTCTGTGTCCAGGCCTCAGTCGAAGGCAATTGTCATTCAATGACAATGGGCTTAGCCGGCATAACATTATAACCCGCTCACGTTCACGTAGACGAGCAAACAAACAAGAAATGGAAATTGTAGTTTTTCCTTTTTGGTCGGTTTAGCCTGCACAGGGATGGAATATGATTCACTTGTTTTCTCAGTTTGAGACGTTTCTCTCGGCAGTAGCCTATACAGGAATAGGTAAGCTAGGCTATGAGTTGAAATAAGAGTTCCCTTTTTTGTCAAAATGGAATTTTAATCAAAGACACCCATCTCAAACTCGTTAGTGAAGACGTTGCGCTATATATCGTTCCACTTCATTTTGTATATCCTTTAGCATATGTTTCCTCGCCCTCGACTGTCTGCAACCAAGTCCAGGACACGCAGGAACAGTTGCTTTTCACTAAGGCGCATGGCTTTAATACGATGCTACAGAAATAATGATTGACAAAATTGTTTGTTTCAGTGAAACTTTTTGTTCAAAACTGACCGTGTTCTTGGCTGTAGTTTGATTTATTGAAATCCTGGCGTGTTAGGTCTTCACCTGTAGCCTGTGCTCGTGTGAGACTTTCATTTGGCAAGCATAGCAATTTAGGCCATAGCCTATGTGAAAGATCGGTATGTTTCCTGATATTAAAAAAGTGATTTCAGTTTATAGGCCACCAGATCTAGGAATAAGGACTTGCTTGGTCGCTGGTTCTCAACTTTGCCTGACTTGACTATTCAGCAAAACGCGTAAAACGCCTCTCCTCGCTGAAAGATTTGAATTTCGCGGATGATTTGCCATACACTAGTTGCTTAGCAACGGAATTCAATGTTATAGAAGTATGCATCAGTTTCTTTTGTCCCCATTAATAAAAGTGCCAGTCAGACACGCGGGCAGATTTCGTAAAGCCTTATTTCCATTCCATTCCATGGAATCCCAGAAAAAGAAAGCGGCAGCGTTCTCCAGCGAACAGCCGAGTGCACCATTTAACACGTGCCAAACTTTGCCTGGCGTGCAGTTGTAGAAAAGGAAACTAGCCTACTTCAAAATCCATAGTAGGCCTGTAGATATTCACTGAGGAATAGGTGAGGACGGAAATATGCCTTCGTTGTCCGTCCTATGAGCACGGTGGCTGGGGTGCTTGTCCGTAGACGGTCGCAACTGGACCCATGAACTATGTTTACAAGGCATACAGGGTGCGCATCAAAATAACATGACTAATGTTCACCAAGTTAATATGAAAGGCATTGTCATCTTTTAGATGAAAGTCTTTTTCATCGGTTTATATGTAGGCCTACACACAAGCTGTTTTACAGCCTCCTGGTTAGGTTACTCAGGATGCCTTTAAGACAAAACACCAAAAAACAATAACGCAAAGACTCCTATAATCACGAGCAGAGGACAACAGAACTCTACACTTACTTATATATGAGCCATAAATTACCAGATTTCTTCGTATCATTCTAATATCTCTCTTGGTTAAAACATAAAAACGTAGAGGCCTAGCCTATAATTCTTGTTTATCATTTAATGTGTGTGCTCAATGCGTTGGGGGTAAAAAAGTATCAAAGAATATTTTTAGTGAAGAAAATATGTAAGTGTCCTGAATTACTATATGAGGTAAAATAAAAAAAGTTACAAACGAGCAAAAGGTTTTGGGATCAGCTCTTTCTATTATCAAATATAGTTTTTCTCCTTGTTTTACCTGCAAAGGTAAAACATAGGCTATAAGAGGCGTCTGCCCCGCCCGGTCTAATGGTTGTCACAGTAATAAAATAAAATGGTTCATGGAAGCTTGTAAGTATTTTTCATAGTAGAATTCAGACTGCCATGCTTTATTCGAGGTTGATGGCGAAGTCAACATGCTTACAGACATCAGTCTTATCTGTGATACAATGCACTAAGCGCTACTCAAACACATCTTATCTCATCGTTTTCCATGCCTTTGTGTATGCGTGCACGCAGCGTAGAGGCCACATATAGCCTAATTAGGAATTATTATAATGGATGGACTCACTTGGCTTTACATCCATCTGAATGACACCGAGATATGGTTTTCCTAAAACTACATCAGTAACAGAACAACGTAAAGTTACAAAATCAAAACGTTCTGGTTTATTCCACACAGCACACCATGGCGTGCATTTAAGTTTGGTTTTCTGGGCTGTCTTGGGTCATCAGATTTGATCAGAAATATAGGCTTCATGTTATATGTGACTGTCTTCTTATAAAGTTCAAACCAAAATGTAGGCCTACAACCTTTTACATTTCACTCAGCTATGTATTTACGTTAGCCTAAATATCACAACCCATGCTTGGAATGGGTTCGCTTATATTCTATTTATCCCACGTGCCGGCCACATGAATATGTATCACCGTGGCGCGTCTCTCCGTGGGGAGGCTTCCTCGAGCTCCTATTGTAGTTCACATCCTGTTGCGAAAACGTAACCATTTTATCTACTATATGGCTTCCGGAGTAGGCTACCTATCCGCCCTCGTGCTCCGGCTTTAGTGATAAAAATCAAATACATTTTAATAACTTGATATTTAGCCTATAGTTCTCATAGCCGAGATAGGTCTTCTTGTCTGTGAGTTTACCATACCGGTTACTTATGCTTAATCATTTATATATATTTTATTGCGTGGTAACTTTTCCCGCGCAACTCTTCACGCGGCGGAGGGTACTTAGTGCACCAAGGGGTCAACGTCTCATGGACAGATTATATTAAGTCAATACTCTCCTAGTTCTGTTACAGTGTGATGTTGGGAACTTCCTCGATCACTGGGCGATAAACACCGAGTTCTTCCTTTATTAAAACGGTTTGGTATTGTGTGTGTACTTCATAGACGGAGGTAGGCATATAACCGTCCACATTTATAAATATGCAGCAAAAATAACTGCTTGACATTATGTGGGTATGAGTTGCTGCATTTGTTTTTATTTTACTTTTTTGGATAAAAAAAAGAAAAGAATTAGGCCTCATTTATAAGGCGCAGTAAAACTGATAAACATTCCGGTGATACAGGATCCTATTTATTAAATACTATTATTATTATCAGACTAGTATTATTATTAGTAGTACTCTAGTGGTATATTGTTGCTATTTTAATACGATTTAATGGTGGTGTTAAGTGCAATATTGTCATCATTTTTCTAGTCTGCCTCAACGCTCAAGTCAATACAAACACCTTTATGGAGTTCAGTTCTTGCAGTCTAGACCTATAGGCCTATAGTTCAGTTCTTGCCGTCTAGACCTATAGCCTTATAGTTCAGTTATTGCAGTCTAGACCTATAGCCTACTTCTACGCTTCAAACGAGTTTTAGGAGTTTTTTGTGGGGCTATCCCCAGTTGACATGTAAAATGAGGACAGGTAGTACCATGGTAATAACCGGTGAATATCCCCCGTTTCATTTATCACCCTCCGTTCTGGCGGCGAGCGCCTCAGAGATTGGACCGTACAAAGCAAAGATTGGATTCCACGGTTAGCATCGTGTGTGCAGCACGCGGGGTGCCTATATTCCCGATTCTGTCTGCCTCGTGCCTTCCCCAGATCGACGTTTTTTCACGCGCAAGAATGGAAGAGCACGTTTTAAAATATGTATGGCGGTGACGTGACTCTCGGGGTTTCCTTTCTATAAATTGTGAAGGTCATGGTCTCGTGATCAGCATAGATGGATATGTAGACGGGCGAACAGAGTTTAACTCGGCTAAGGGTTCTGAGGTAATGTGGTTCACCAAGTCCTGTCCCTGTCAACAACCCGAAGGGCTGACCTGCATCTTAAACTTTAATGTTTATTTTTCCTCAAAATGTCGCTGAAATAAATACAACAAAGAAACTCAACACGGGGTGGCCTACATGCAGGTCCGTCAGGTCACGCATGCGTTGATTGATCCCCACATGTAATGAACAGTCAAGATCAAGACATCTGGATATTAGGCTGCTATTTAGTCCACCCCAGTTTATATTAAGTACGATAATACAAGGTATGATATTATGTGATTCCGTTTCAAACTTTAAATGATTGATTACCCTATGATTACCCTACCTTATTTATTAATAATTAATAAAATGACAGAAAAAGTGTTATCT
>NC_140372.1:1505000-1707500 GCF_054491055.1 Hypomesus nipponensis
GAAGAACCTGGCGTGGAGACGGGAAAGCTGGCTGGAGTTCCTGGGACCTGCTCGTTCACCTGTTGATGTTTATGTGAGTCTGAATATTCCCCCCTCCTCCTTCTCCTCGTCTTCCTCCTCCTTCTCCTCCTCCTCCACAGGGACCCCCCCACACACAACTTTCCTCACCTGAAAAGGAGAAGTTGATTCAGATGGACAGAGGAAAGAGAGCCGTTTTCTTTTAATCCCTGGGAAGGACTGAAGTTAGCCCTCTGCTTATTAGAGGGCAGGAAAGGAAACTCAATACTGCTGCTGGGGTATTCCCTGAGACGAGAGAGAGAGCGTGAGAGAGAGAGAGCATGAGAGAGAGAGCATGAGAGAGAGAGGCCTCTAAAGTGGTTCCATGTGACAGATGGAAGCCTTCTATGCTCTGGGAAACCCAGAGGAAACTCCCCCTCCCTCCTTACGCACCCACCCACCCTCACCCTCCACCTCCCCCACCCTCACCCTCACCCTCCACCTCCCCCACCCTCCTCATCCACCAGTGGTAGTTGGGGGTAGTTGTATAGTTGTTGTGTACATCTGGCTAGCACTGCTGCAGCAGCTAACGTGTCCCAAGCTCCAGTGACGGTCGATGCTCCTCACTCTGTAGGACTGCTGTGTAATTAGCCTGATATTGATGAATCCTGATTCCAGCAGGTAATGGCTGGCAGGTCAGTTTCTCTATGCATCTCAGCAGAATGTCTCTATTCATTACTAGGTGTTTCTGTTTTCTGTTAAGGGGGGGGGGGGTGTGATGGATAAATCAATTTTTCACTTCATGCTCGTGCTCTTTGATAACAATCTGTGAGGAGAGATGTTGGTGCCATCACAGAGAGCATCGCTAGCTAAGCTGTCTTCATGGTGCCTTACTGGTGAAGCTGGTGAGACTGGCCTAGTCCTCACACTCACACACACACACACACACACAGAGACACACACACAGACACACACACACACACACAGACACACACACACACACACAGAGACACACACACACACACACACCCAGAGACACACACACACAGACACACACACACACACACAGAGACACACACACACACACTCACACAGAGAAACACACACACACACACACACACACACACAGAAACACACACACAAAGGTGAGGTACGGTACTTTCTGTCCAGCAGGGAAACCTGTCTTGGGTTGTAAGTGATTGTCTGTCTGTCTCTGTGTGTGTGTGTGTGTGTGAGTGTTGTAGGAATTTTACATGATAGAAAGGTAGTGTGCTTCTGGTAGTTCATTTTGAGCACAACCGTTGAAGAGATAGCATTAAGTTACATTTGTCAGGCACTAGATCGTGATAAGCTTTATCTTAGTAGGTTAAACCAGTCTAGTGCTGAACTCAGGCCCAGGCTTCAATCTCAGGATGAGTCCTCATGGACGCTGATGACGGAAATCCCCTCAGTGTTGATGTCGTCTCCTGGTGAGAGGAGACATGATCTACACATTAGGTCAACCCTCACTTAGCGTTCTCCTCTTCCTCCCCCCCCCTCTTTTCCTTCCCCCTCACTTCTCCTCCCTCCTCTGCCTCCCCCCGTGCATGTGTGTTTGTTTAGCAGAAGCTGGTTCCTCTGGGTGTGTCCCAGTGCCCTGGGCCTCCTCCCCCTGCCCCCTGCTCCCTGCCCCCCGCTCCCTGCTCCCTGCTGGGGTGGGGACACCACTCCAGCCCCAGGCTACATTTCCAATCACGGCCTGCGCCAGGCCCACTGATAAGAAGCCAATCAGGCTGGCCCGGGCACACAAGCTAGTCCCCGAATGAAAGAGTTGGAGTGTGTGTGTGTGTATGTGTGTGTGTAAGGAGGTTTGTGTGCATGTAAGGAGGTGTGTGTGTTTGTTTGTGTCTGTCTGTGTGTGTGTGTGTGTGTGTGTGTGTGTGTGTGTGTGTGAAGGCCTGGGGGTAGATAAGCATGGTGCTAGCACTCTTGACAGAAGCACAAGGCCCATACTCATCAAGAGAAGTGATGCAGAGACCAAATGTAAATATATTGTGAACAAAATATGCTGAAATTCGGGTTAGTTGTGGTTTTACTATCTACACACTTTGTAGGAACGAGTTGATTATTAGAATAAAATGTGTCATATTAAAGCTAAATATAAATTATACTCATTATGATAACATTACAAACAAACTTAAAACAATTAGAAGGTTTGGATACAAACTGTGTAGAAAGTCAAAATCAAACAAATGTTTGACATTTGGAGAGAGAGATCCTGCTCGATATTTTACTTTACAGTGATTCAGATTCAGCTTATCAGAGAGGAGGAGCAAGATGATCCACTTCCACAGCACTGATTCTTATCTTGCTACCGTTCAATGTTTATCTAAGGTTTGGAAATGAATAGGGTTAGGGTGAGTGACTAGTCACATTCACGTTGGCCATCACAATCTACAGCCATACTTCCATAATGACTGAGTGTTTATTATCCTGAATGAATCCCTTGACCACAGGAAGACCTAAGATGCTGTAGTTCACAGAACAGGACCTGTCATGTGCTCCCCCTCCTTCAGCAGTGCTTCATGATGGTGTTTGTGTGATACAATACATCTCAGTGGTCTAAACCTCTCGGAGGAAAACGGCCCTGTGCAGCCCGGCCCTCTGAGCCCATGTTTGGGGAACCTGTAATGGATTCTTAAAGCGATGAATGGCTTATAGGCATGACAGCCATGTTTCAGCGAGAAGGGCTTATCCCTGCGCACGGCGCTAAGGATATTAGAGAATCAGCGTAAAGCAGCGTGGAAATTATGACTGGGGCTGAGCCAGAGCACTGCTGCCACAACAACCCTGGAAATGGGGGAGTGAGAGGGAGGGGGGATTACTGGCACATATGTTCATGATATCCCCTCCATTATTTGTATTGATATTACGATTTTTATTATTCATACAATTACCTTGTTGTCAGTCAGTCCATTTGGCCAGTGTTGTCTACTGTGCTGTTGCCCTCTAAAGGATCTCCATTCTCCTCTATTTCTCCTACAATTTCATTTTATTTGTAGCATTCTTATCATCAAAAGCGTGTCGGTGTAAGGGTTTAGCAAATGAGGCTCAAATAAAAATGCAATTCAATAAACAATGTTTTTTTATAATAGATCAACTAGACTCTGAAGAGACATAAACGTTCTGTCTCCTGACCCCAGCCTGCATTGGCAGGAAATGGTGAAGTATGATTTATGTTCAACCTCACCCCCCACCGTGAATTAGAGACCACGGGTCGAAACTATTTTTCTTTGTGGGCAGTAGCATGCTTGTGGCTAAAAAGCGGGGCAAACACCGTTAATCATGTGGGTTGGCGAAAGCGCTCCTCAGGGCGCCCGTATCGAGCTGAGACTCTCCTCACCTTCACATTGATTCATCTCCCAGAATTCCCATTCCAACTCTATCAGAGAGAAGACACTGCATTGATCTGTGAGCACTACACACATGTAGGTACTCACGCGTGTACCTGCACACCTGAACGCACGCACACACATACAGCTCTGTGGAAGGCATTTCTCACACTGTGTCCTACTGTGTAACTGCACAACTGCACACTGATCAATATATTTGGTTGGGCTTGAGTGTATCTAGATCATCCATTCCCAACCTTTTCCACTGTGCGGCCTACTTGCATAACTCATATTATGCGGCCGCCCAACACACCCGTTCACTTCATTTGCGCTAATCACACGTTTAACAACACCACGGGAGCCAAACAGTTCGCTTTCACGGCAAAATATATTTGAGCAATCAAATAAGACAAAGTGTCCGTCATTGCCACAGTAAGCACACATTGTAGAGAGAGGTAACCTGCGTAACTACCACAGCCAGACCTAGAACTTCCGGTGAAGTTAGAAACTTGACTTTCAATAACCATAACAGGTTATGTTAGCTAACCCTTAGCTATTTCTCTCTTAACACTACACTCAGATTGTGCAGGTCTCCCTAACAGAGATAACAGGTCGCCCTCACGGAGATAACAGGTCACCCTAACAGAGATAACAGGTGGCCCTCACGGAGATAACAGGTCACCCTAACAGAGATAACAGGTTGCCCTCACGGAGATAACAGGTCACCCTAACAGAGATAACAGGTCGCCCTCATGGAGATAACAGGTCACCCTAACAGAGATAACAGGTGGCCCTCACAAAGATAACAGGTCACCCTCATGGAGATAACAGGTCGCCCTCATGGAGATAACAGGTCGCCCTCATGGAGATAACAGGTCACCCTAACAGAGATAACAGGTGGCCCTCACAAAGATAACAGGTCACCCTCATGGAGATAACAGGTCGCCTCCCGGAGATAACAGGTCGCCCTCACGGAGATAACAGGTCGCCCTCACGGAGATAACAGGTCGCCCTCACAGAGATCTCTCCCATTTCCATATGGCAGATTTTTGTCAGAAACTGAGACATGATACATTACATTACCCATAGGGAACATACATGACGGACTAAGCTGATAGATAATTGAGTATATTATAATGTAGCTAAATATTGTTAGCTAACTAGCCTAGCTAACATTACTGCTCAAATCCTAGATAGCGAGAACGAGCCTCGCTACAATAGTTACTTTTAGATAAACCTTATCTTTGTAATTGTCGATGTAGCTCGAAATGTACAAATTGACCCCTGTTTCCCTCTTACTTGAAGGGCAGCAACATAAACTCCCATGTACATCATTAATTGTCATTTTGGGAAGACCGGCAAAAGACCAGCATTTCGTGTTTGAAAACGTAACTCCGGAAGTTGTTGAATTGGCTTATGCAATATGCGGAAGTGATGCAAACATAGTGAGAGTAAACATGCCAAGCGTAACTATTGGCGTTTCGGTCATGATGAATTAAAGGCAAAATTTCATTTTAAAATTAGTAAGAATAATAATAATCATTTACCAACTGTGTATATAAATATTTTGATATTTATTCATTTTTCATACTTGAGTTTTCATTGGTTTGGTGGCCCATCTGTATTACCCTGACTAGCGGACTAGTGGGCCGCGGTTAGTTCACATGAGTCCACTCTCAATAATTTTCTTTCCATCATATGTATCCTATGTATCTGGATGGGTTTATCGCCAATATGTATTTAATGCAGTATATCGTAATATATATCCTACTGCATCGGACTACTTCGCAGTAACTTCGTCGCTTTAGTCGAAAACCACTGATGCTTTTGAAATGTCAGTGACGTATCCGCACTTCCTGTTACAACGTGCAAACATGGCGGCTTCCAGAGGGAGAACAGTGGGGTCTCTTATCTGGAGATGTGGGAGTCGCTGTAACAATGGCAACATCGTCTCATCCAGCCTGAGTAGTCAGGTAATTTCAGTCGTTTGATGCATAAAGTCGCTATTGATATACGAAAATATCCGCCCAGCTTTGAGCGCGTTGTTGCAGCGAGACCGTGAGAGCATGTCCTTGAATAAGGCTAGCTAGCACACTAGCAAGCTGTCAAACTAATCTCAGTAAGCAGAACTGTATGAATATGTTTACACTGTGTGTGCCCATTTCACGGCACGAGTCTTGCATACGGTAGTGTAAGATGTGTAGCTAACACACAATCGAGTTAGCTAGCTAAATAATGCAAACATTGTAGTGGTTGTGCTAGCGTCTTCAGCCTTTCTTGCTTGCACAACTTTAATTTGAATGATATTCATGGACACAGCCGTCTTTGAAATGCTACACCTTAAAAAGGAAGTCTATTGTAATCATATAAATATAGCAGTATGTACTGTTGGAGATCAGAGATATTCAATGTTAAATGTGTTGTGTCCGCGTCAGGTGAAAGTGTTCGGTAGGCAGGTGAGCCTGAGCGCTGCGGTTCACAGGAAGAACCTGGCGGCAGCGGGGCCGGAGAAGTTCTCCGAGGAGTTCATTAAGAAGCAGGTGGAGGAGTTCAACATCGGCAAACGACACCTGGCCAACATGATGGGAGAGGACGTAGAGAACTTCACCCAGGCAGACATTGATGTAAGATAATACGATGTATGATTATTATCAAGAGACCTTAGGAGCTTTGTGTGCTAGGCTGCTGGAAGGGAAGAGAATCAGGCTGGTATGTGCCTCTGCCTGGTGTCCTATGGAAACTACAAAACAAACTGAACACTTGTGAATGCAAAGTTAGCCAACAAGTTCAAAGAGAAGTATTAGCCTCTGAATTATTCTGAATACATTTTAATTGGAAGTGTGTTGACAGTAAAAGGAAAAAACTACAAATCATTTTTTTTTTGCATAATTGCGTCTTTAATGAAGATGCTAAAATGCCACATGCAGTTATAGTGTAGTAGCGGTATCAAGTGTGTTGCTCTGGCCGAGCAGGGAGAGCTCTCTGCTGTCAGGGAGCAGCTGTGGTCATACACACCCCAACCAGCAGGGGCCAGCACTGTGTAATCTGCTATTAGCAACGCTCTCAACAACACACACACACACTCACCAGGACGTGCACACTCACACTAAGAAGACACACACTCTTACTGACTCACAGAGACACACACACAACCTACATGTTTTATTCATTTCAGAAGGCAAAATGCATTATCTCCGATTGTCACCCTCATTTAGTTAAATGTCCCATTCTGCTGTGTTTGGTCCCCAAACTCCCTCTCACCTAATGAAGAGAGATGTTAGTCCCAGCCTGGATAAGCAGAAGTGACGGCCAGCAGCAGAGAAACCCGCCTCTCTAACTAGGGAGGGAGACACCAGCCTCTCTAACTAGGGAGGGAGAGACCAGCCTCTCTAACTAGGGAAGGAGAGACCAGCCTCTCTAACTAGGGAGGGAGAGACTAGCCTCTCTAACTAGGGAGGGAGAGACCAGCCTCTCTAACTAGGGAGGGAGAGACCAGCCTCTCTAACTAGGGAAGGAGAGACCAGCCTCTCTAACTAGGGAGGGAGAGACCAGCCTCTCTAACTAGGGAGGGAGAGACCAGCCTCTCTAACTAGGGAAGGAGAGACCAGCCTCTCTAACTAGGGAGGGAGAGACCAGCCTCTCTAACTAGTGAGGGAGAGACCAGCCTCTCTAACTAGTGAGGGAGAGACCGGCCTCTCTAACTAGTGAGGGAGAGACCAGCCTCTCTAACTAGGGAGGGAGAGACTGTCCTCCATCTCCACACTAACCTCCCTCCTTCCATCCCTGCTCTAAGAGTGCTGAGGAAGCAAAGGAGAAAAAGTTTCAAAATTTGGGAGGGAGGAGGGGGGGAGCAGACTGGCTGGGTGAGAGTGACACCACCTACCAGTCCCCGCACACACACACACACACACACACACACACACACACACACACACATCATCGGAAGAGACATCCATCTGTGGCCTGGACGCGCGAGCGCACATACACACACCTGCAGACACACCGGTCCTGTCAGCCGTGCCATCTGCAGGCCTGTAATGACCTGGCAGCGCTGCATGCTGGGCTGAACTCAGGATGAACTGTTGCTTGTCCTCTAGTCTACTTCCTGTCCTCTAGTCTACTTCCTGTCCTCTAGTCTACTTCCTGTCCTCTAGTCTACTTCCTGTCCTCTAGTCTCCTTTCTGCTTCCAGACAAAAGGCAGGCAGGAGGGAGATAGATAGATAGATAGATAGATAGATAGATAGATAGATAGATAGATAAGGAGGGTAAGAGGGAGAAAGTGTGTGTGTGTGGGGTGCAGGTATGTTTCTGTGACTGTATGACCATCTGTTAAACTATTAAATTGTTGAATGTTGTATTTACAGAGGAGTATAGCATATCTCTTCCCCTCAAGTCTGTTTGATAAGAAAGCAAGACCACTGATGAAGGTGAGTTCCTCTACCCCTCTCTCCCTTTCTCCTCTCTCGCTCTCCTTTCTCCTTCTCTCTCTCTTTCTTTATCTCCCTCTCTCCCTCCTTCTCTCCATCTCTCTTAAGGATTCCTCCTTGGGGTGTACAGTTAAGTGATTAATGAGCTGCCTGTGTCTTTGTTAACCAGCATCCAGATGAAATATTTCCAAGACAACGAGGCAAGTCTTGTTACCTTCCAAACTTAAATTGTTTTAATATGACTTTATATACTCGGCACTTATACACCTCTGGTTCATATATCAGTAGATGCCAGTGTTAGTTTCTCACAAAGCAGAGCATTTTCTAGCCAATAAGCTTGGTTTCCGTGTCCTCCCTCTAGCTGTCCAGTGGGGAGCGGATAGGCGGCCTTTCCACTTCCTGTTCTACACTGGAAAGCAGTCCTACTACAACCTGATGCATGTTAGTATTGGCTGTCAGAGTCTCAGCCTCCATCCTCTGTCCCAGCCTCACCCCAGCCTCCATCCTCTGTCCCAGGACCAGCCTCACCCCAGCCTCACCCCAGCCTCACACCTAGCCTCACCCCAGTGTCACTCCCAGCCTCCATCTTCTGTCCCAGCCCCAGCCTCACTCCTTGCCTCATACTCACCACCAGCCTCACCCCTGCCTCCATCCTCTGCACCAGTCCCCAGCTTCAGCCTCTAGTGGCCTCTGTTCTGCTGAGAGTGGCCTCAGAGAGAGCTGCTGTCAGACCCCATTACACACACCAGAGAGCAGCTGAACATGGGGGGGGGGGGGGGAGGGGAGGGGGGGGGAGGGGAGAAGGGAAAGGGATGTGGTGGTGGGGGGGGGGGGACCCCTGCCACTACTATAGCTCCTCTCGATTGAACAAGGAACCCTCTCTCTCCCCTCACCCCCCCTCTCCTCTTACCCCCTCTCTCTCCTCTCACCCCCTCTCTCCTCACCCCCTCTCTCTCCCTTCACCCCCTCTCTCCCCTCACCCCCTCTCCCCCTCTCTCTCCTCACCCCCTCTCTCTCCCCTCACCCCCTCTCTCCCCTCACCCCCTCTCCCCCTCTCTCCCCTCACCCCCTCTCCCCCTCTCTCTCCTCACCCCCTCTCTCTCCCCTCTCCCCCTCTCTCCCCTCACCCTCTCTCTCCCCTCACCCCCTCTCTCTTCTCTCTCTCCCCTCACCCCCTCTCTCTTCTCTCTCTCCTCTCACCCCCTCTCTCTCCCTCTCTCTCCTCTCACCCCTTCTCCTTCTCTTGTCAACGTTCACTCCTCCCATCCTCTGTTTTCCATCTTGGTTGACCTTGGGCATCTCCTCTGTAGATAAGAGGTGTGTGTTTGTGTGTGTGTGTGTCAGGAAGGCACGCCTCCCATGTGCCCTGCAGCAGAGTGCCCCCTGCTGTTGGTTTAAATATGTTTAGTTCTGGCTGCCTCTTTCTCCTCCTTCCCTCTCTTTACCCCTCACCCCCTCTCACCTCCTTCCCTCTCTTTACCCCTCTCTCTCCTTACTTCTTCTGTCACCCTTCTCACACACACACACCCTCTCTCACATACACACACACACACACACACACTCACACACACATCCTTCAAACTAGATCTCTTCTCTGTGGCTGGCGTCTTGTATGAGCTGGCCCTGTGCTATTCTGAGGTGTTCTGCCATCTTGTCAGGCTAGTGTTCTCCTCCATGCCTCTTTTTTCAGATTGTCTATTACCCTTTTTCTTTTTCTGTGATGAAAATTGCTTTTTTTTCTTGATGTTTGCTTTCGTGGCAGAGTGGTGGTGGATTAGAGGCACTCTATCAGGAAGGAATTAAACATCTGGGGAATAATTGACGGGGAAATGAGTTCCCACACCCAGGACTGTGGCTCAGGACGTGACCCGAATGCCTGCCTCTGTCCGCCTGCCTCTCTCTGCCTGCCTCTCTGTCTGCCTGCCTCTCTCTGTCTGCCTGCCTCTCCCTGTCTGCCTGCCTCTCTCTGTCTGCCTGCCTCTCCCTGTCTGGCTGCCTCTCCCTGTCTGGCTGCCTCTCCCTGTCTGGCTGCCTCTCCCTGTCTGCCTGCCTCTCCCTGTCTGCCTGCCTCTCCCTGTCTGCCTGCCTCTCCCTGTCTGCCTGCCTCTCCCTGTCTGCCTGCCTCTCCCTGTCTGCGTCTCTCTGCCTGCCTCTCTCTGCCTGCCTCTCTCTGCCTGCCTCTGTCTGCCTGCTTCTCCCTGTCTGCCTGCCTCTCCCTGTCTGCGTCTGTCTGCCTGCCTCTCTCTGCCTGCCTCTCTCTGCCTGCCTCTCTCTGCCTGCCTCTCCCTGTCTGCCTCTGTCTGCCTGCCTCTATCTGCCTGCCTCTCTCTGTCTGCGTCTGTGTGTCTGCCTCTCTGTCTGCCTCTCTCTGTCTGCCTGCCTCTCCCTGTCTGCCTGCCTCTCCCTGTCTGCGTCTGTCTGCCTGCCTCTCTCTGCCTGCCTCTCCCTGTCTTCGTCTCTCTGTCTGCCTCTCTCTGTCTGCCTCTCTCTGTCTGCCTCTCTGTCTCTCTCTCTGTCTGCTTCTGTCATTGTCTGCCATCCCCCAGCATCTCTCCTCAGCCTCAGGGAGGGGTGTTGTGGGGGGTGTGTGTGTGTGTGGGGGGGCGATGGGGTGTGGGGGCGACGGGGGGCAGGGAGGGAGGGGGCCAGGGAGTGTTGTATGTTACAACTCCAGCACCAACCTCAATTCAATTTCCCCACCTAATTAAATCCAGCCGGGGATGAGGACAAATATGGCATCTCCTTCCATAACAAACAAAAGAGCGCATGTGTGTGTGTGTCTGCGTGTGTGTAGGACACCTTTGCCAGGGTGCTGGCTGCAGAGAAGCAGCAGGATCGCCTGAGGGCCAGGAGTCTGCTTCCAGAACCATCCAAAAAAAGGTGAGTGACAACAGTGTGTTTGAGAGGTATGCCCTGGCACCCTGTCTGTGTGTAGGGGAAGGGGGGGTGCGTCTTGACTAAAAGTGTGTGTGTGTTGACAGCTCTCTGGGCGGTAGCAGGTGGCTGTTTAAGGAGGAGCTGGAGGAGCTGCTGGTGGAGACCATCTCTGATTACGATGTAAGATCACTGCCGCTAATGCTGCTTTGCAATGTTATTAAATGCTGCTTTCATTTTAATATTACTTTGACAATTCTTGCTCTGATTTAACCCATAGAGTCGAATAACTGTCATTCTATTTGTATTGGCATTATATGGTTCATGCTAATAGGGTTTAGTTTCCCATCTTCCTTTAAACCATAGGATAATTAGTTTAGGTTGTTTGGCCAATATTTAACCCCCTACAGTTTACACTCCTGCTCGCTCTCGATGAGTGTCTGCTAAATGACTTAATGTAGCTTCACACTCCTGCTAGCTTTACACTCCTGTTAGCTTTACACTCCTGTTAGCTTTACACTCCTGCCAGCTTTACACTCCTGTTAGCTTTACACTCCTGTTAGCTTTACACTCCTGTTAGCTTTACACTCCTGTTAGCTTTACACTCCTGTTAGCTTTACACTCCTGTTAGCTTTACACTCCTGTTAGCTTTACACTCCTGCTAGCTTTACACTCCTGTTAGCTTTACACTCCTGCCAGCTTTACACTCCTGTTAGCTTTACACTCCTGTTAGCTTTACACTCCTGCCAGCTTTACACTCCTGTTAGCTTTACACTCCTGTTAGCTTTACACTCCTGTTAGCTTTACACTCACTCCTGCTAGCTTTACACTCACTCCTGCTAGCTTTACACTCCTGTTAGCTTTACACTCCTGTTAGCTTTACACTCCTGCTAGCTTTACACTCCTGCTAGCATTACACTCCTGCTAGCTTTACACTCCTGCTAGCTTTACACTCCTGCTAGCATTACACTCCTGCTAGCTTTGCAGCTGAATAACCTTACTAATGGTACAGTTAACTCTGTCACCACTAGATGGTATCGTCAAGGACAAATTAATTGAAGAAGCAGTTTAGGCTGTGTCCAGGCAATGACCTGTCTGTATGTGTGTCCCTGTGTGTGTGCGTCTCTAGTACCAGCGTTTCCTGCAGCTGGTGATGCGTTTGCAGGAGAGAGGAAGCAGCACTGAGGAGGACTTCCTGCTCAGCCTGCGCCGACGCCTGGAGGTCCAGTCCAGCCGGCAGGAAGTCCCCACCCTGCAGGTGGACGAGCAGGGACACACATACAGCACTGCTGAGGGTACACACACACACACACAGCACTGCTGAGGGTACACACACACACACACTCTCACACACACACACAGCACTGCTGAGGGTACACACACACACACACACACTCATACAGCTTGAACAACAGTATTGTGACCCAGACTGAATACATAATTTCCTGTGTTTCAGGAAGGAGGAAGTCAGCGATGGGCTCGGTGGTGCTGACAGACGGAGGCTCCGGTGATGTCGTCATTAACGGCTCCCGCTGTCACCACTACTTCCCTGTCCTGCAGGACCGGTACGCTGGGGGTAGAACAGTGTGTGTGTATCCTGTGTTTGTGATGTCATTCTCCCACTCTAAGATGCGAGTCTTGTTGTAGTTCCAACAGCAGTGTTGAGAGCTCTGGCTGTATAATCTGCTAGAGGAGGTAATTACACAGGTGAATGAGTGTGTGCGTCTTTGTGCGTGTGTATCCTGTGTGTGTGTGTGTGTGCTGTCACTTCAGCCCAGTGCAGGACTAATTGGACATGAAGGGTGATGTTCGACAGTGTCAGCACAGGTCTTTCAGCCTGGGACACTGCAACACACACTAGACACACACACATGACAGAACACAAACTAGACACACAACACGAGGCACACAAATACTAGTAAGTCTAAGCTTGTCTTTCTGATTCTTGCTGAGTCAGAAGACAGTTGTGTGGCTGTAACACTGGCCCCTCCCCTCCCCAGAGAGCAGCTGATGTTCCCCCTGGTCTTCACGGGGGTGTTGGGGCGCTTCGACGTGCGCTGTAGCGTTGCCGGGGGCGGCCACTCCAGCCAGGCAGGGGCGCTGCGTCTGGCACTGTCCCGCGCTCTGCTCAGCTTCCTGTCCCAGGGCCAGGTGGAGAACATGAGACAAGGTAAACACATCCTGTCCCAGGTAAACACTTCTAGTCCCAGGGCCATGTGAACACTTCCTGTCCCAGGGCCATGTGAACACTTCCTGTCCCAGGGCCAGGTGAACACTTCCTGTCCCAGGGCCAGGTGAACACTTCCTGTCCCAGGGCCAGGTGAACACTTCCTGTCCCAGGGCCAGGTGAACACTTCCTGTCCCAGGGCCATGTAAACACTTCCTGTCCCAGGGCCAGATGAACACTTCCTGTCCCAGGGCCAGATGAACACTTTCTGTCCCAGGGCCAGGTGAACACTTCCTGTCCCAGGGCCAGGTGAACACTTCCTGTCCAAGGGCCATGTGAACACTTCCTGTCCCAGGGCCATGTGAAAACTTCCTGTCCCAGGGCCATGTGAACACTTCCTGTCCCAGGGCCAGGTGGAGGACATGAGACAAGGTGTCACTGAGTCTCTACTTCTACTTGAGGATCAAAGTGCTTTGAAACAAGCCAGGAGATGTTTGATATTGCAGACAAATAGACTAGAAGAACACAAGATGCATACTAGATATAAACATTTAGTATGAAGAAGACTAATATAAAATAAACATAAAATAAAATGGCTTAATGAGACAGAATCAGGTTGAAAATCCTATATACAGAAGTGATGCTTCAGTTGGATTTGTTTTGATTTTCACTTTCCTGTCTCTTGTCTCCTTGGGCATCCTCCCCCCTGTTGCCTGGCAGCCGGGCTGCTGACCCCTGACCCCAGAGTGAGGGAGAGGAAGAAGCCAGGACAGGAAGGAGCTCGCAGGAAGTTCACCTGGAACAAACGCTGAAGGAGGAGTGAAAACAACAAGATTCTCATTAACAGAAATAGACAGAACAATGAAATGTCTTAACTAGGCTGGATATACAGACCATTACTGATGATTATCACCTGTGCTGATGGACAATTTAAGAAGACAGTTCATTGAAACGTCCATAATAAATGTTTTGCTTTGTCAAACAAGTGGCTGAAGTGAGACGTACCTGCGTGCACCCGTCTGTCATGTGACGACATATTTCACATGTTGTAATGTGCTTCCGCCGCCACATGAGGGCGCTATACTACAAAGAAAGGCGGCCACTTGCACATGTTAAAAATAAAATACTGTTTTCCACAGAATGCTGGAGTTGCTTGGTCTGTTTTATGGCCAACATGAACATGAACGGCATAAAATAAAACCAGTAAGAAGTTTTTCGAGATGCTTCCATCTTCCTTAACTGTTTGTGACCAAAAAAGGTTTCTGCCGTTTTGGACACGAGCGCTGTCCAGGTGCTGAAAAGCCGGTAAGAACGTTTGTTCACGTGACATGGGCTTTCCTGTCTACAAACGAACTGGACTCCTGTGAAGGAAACGTTAACCTCGGGATGGCGACAGTTTATTTGAATTTCATTTTTACGTTTGGTAAAAAATAAACGTTTTCCCATTACATTTGTCAGGTTTGTTATTGCGCCGTCTTCCTGCTCAGCGTCGTAGATTATAACGTTTTACCAGAAAGATCTTAACAAGATTACTCCGCCCACACATGTACAGCCCTGTTCCGGCCAACGGAATACCTATTAGGTGTGTGTAACATACAGAAGAATTCTGGTATTAAAAAATGGTGCCACACTAATACCTACAAATAAAAATGGATCCACCTAATCCTGTTGCTCACCTGATAACGGAGGAACTCGCAAATTGCCCCGTTTGGGAAATGGAGATGTCCTAATATCTGATTGGACGGCATGCTGTTGATTGGCACATGAGGACGCGAGGCACCAGCTTACAACCGAATTACCGATACCGAAATCACAGTGAGAGTCACGGAGGGTAGCTTACCCCGTCCTCCATTTCAGTGAGAAAAATCTAATATTTATTATTCCAGTCATTCTTGATGGATGCTGCGGTGCTAACCCTTCAGATGATGACTGATGTCGACTGCAACAGCAACGCCGTTAACGCAGAGCTCGAGGTGGTGAAGTTGCAGCAGCTCGTTCGGAAACTAGAAAAGCAAAACGAGCAGCTAAGGGCGAGCGCGGTGAACGATTGCTCCACGAGTCCCCCAATCCAAACCACCTCACAAGCCTGCATACTAGACAGCAGGCCCGTCTCGGGGGGGTACCGTCTCCCGCTGACAGCCCTGCTGTGCCAGTCCTCCTGCCCGGCAGACAATTCTTTCCAGTATTTTCTTCCGCATTCCGCTGCTGATGCCACGGTTGAAGCTCAGGGCGGTGAGGACGAGCCCACGGTTCTGGACGAGGTGGCGCTGCTGGATCTGGATTCCATGTTCTCCCTTGACAAGTCTGAAGATTCCTGGTAAGGTTGTCCTAAACATTGTATTTGTAGACAACTCATCCCTATGACAAGTGAAACATGACGTCTCGTTAATTCATCGAATTTCTAAGATGGGCTACCATCTGCAATCAGTTTTTTATTTCCAGTGTTTAATTGGCGTTCAATAAAAAAAAAAAACTTTTGAAGCTACAAGTGCTTGAGCTTATAACCACACGTGATTGAGCTGTGAGTGATGCAATCTATAAACAACAATACTCAAGCCGGTGAGAAGTCTAATGAAACAGTCTTATTCAAAAGCAGAGGCACAGGAACTAACTTTATAGAGGCCACAGTCACCATCACAGTCATAGTCAGTCACCACTCTGAGAAACAACATGAACATGTAAACATGCTGTTTGGTTTGGGCAGAGCCTGTCAGCCAGCTCACCTCCTCCCTCCTCTACCTCTCACCTCCTCCCTCCTCTACCCTCCTCCCTCCTCTACCTCTCACCTCCTCCCTCCTCTACCTCTCACCTCCTCCCTCCTCTTCCTCTCACCTCCTCTCCCCCCTCCCTGCAGGCTGTATGTGTCAGCGAGGGCCAGGCCGTGGCAGCGCCCCCTGTTGTCTCCCCAGCAGTGGTGCAGGCAGGTGCTGGACGGGCTCAGAGGGGAGGGGTCCAGACGCTCCCGGTGTCTCAGGCAGGCCCCAGGTACGAGCACACACCTGTACACACCTGGACACACCTGGACACCTGTATACCCACAACTTACCTGTACACCTAGAACAGGATGTCCAATCATTTAAGCGCATGCAAGGTGTGTATGTGTGCGTGACTTGATATTTCTAAGCAAGTGAGGGAGGAAGTGATACTTACTAGCGATGGGATGACACCGGTGATGATCACCTCCATCCAGCTGGTTAACCTACGCACGCTAACACTGTGGGCCTGGTCTGGAACAAAAGCAGGTTTTCTGACTGCTGAAACAGCTAGGGAGACAGCCCCACTGATGCTTGAAGACGAGTAGTTTGGTTTCAAGTAACTCATGAAACATCTTTAAACTGGAGGTGAGATGGAAGTGAGATGATCAAGTACAGTCAGAGCTTGGGAAAGAAAAGGGAGGGAGTGAGAAGTATAGAGAGAGAGACGGAGAGAGAAAGAGGAGAGTGCTGACAGGGTAGGTGACTGAGGTGGTGTAACCATCTGACAGGATTAGTGAGGTATAACTGTCCAACTCCTGTCTATTTTAGACTGCTGGGGGAAGGACATGATCGACCTGCCAGACACAGTCACATCAAATGACACAACACTGTCTTTACACAGCCCCCACCTCCTCTCCTCCCTCTCCACCTCCTCTCTACCTTCTCTCCTCCCTATCCACCTCCTCTCCTCCCTCTCCACCTCCTCTCCTCCCTCTCCACCTCCTCTCCTCCCTCTCCACCTCCTCTCCTCCCTCTCCACCTCCTCTCCTCCCTCTCCACCTCTTCTCCTCCCTCTCCACCTCCTCTCCTCCCTCTCCACCTCTTCTCCTCCCTCTCCACCTCCTCTCCTCCCTCTCCACCTCTTCTCCTCCCTCTCCACCTCCTCTCCTCCCTCTCCACCTCCTCTCCTCCCTCTCCACCTCCTCTCCTCCCTCTCCACCTCCCCTCCTCCCTCTCAACCTCCTCTCCTCCATCTCCACCTCCTCTCCTCTCTTTCCACCTCCCTCTCCACCTCCTCTCCTCCCTCTCCACCTCCTCTCCTCCCTCTCCACCTCCTCTCCTCCCTCTCCACCTCCCCTCCTCCCTCTCAACCTCCTCTCCTCCATCTCCACCTCCTCTCCTCTCTTTCCACCTCCCTCTCCACCTCCTCTCCTCCCTCTCCACCTCCTCTCCTCCCTCTCCACCTCCTCTCCTCCCTCTCCACCTCCTTTCCTCCCTCTCCACCTCCTCTCCTCCCTCTCCACCTCTTCTCCTCCCTCTCCACCTCCTCTCCTCCCTCTCCACCTCCTCTCCTCCTTTTCCACCTCCTCTCCTCCCTCTCCACCTCCTCTCCTCCCTCTCCACCTCCTCTCCTCCCTTTCCACCTCCTCTCCTTTCCTCCCTCTCCACCTCCTCTCCTCCCTCTCCACCTCCTCTCCTCCCTCTCCACCTCCTCTCCTCCCTCTCCACCTCCTCTCCTCCCTCTCCACCTCCTCTCCTCCCTCTCCACCTCCTCTCCTCCCTCTCCACCTCCTCTCCTCTCCTCCCTCTCCACCTCCTCTCCTCCCTCTCCACCTCCTCTCCTCTCCTCCCTCTCCACCTCCTCTCCTCCCTCTCCACCTCCTCTCCTCCCTCTCCACCTCCTCTCCTCCCTCTCCACCTCCTTTCCTCCCTCTCCACCTCCTCTCCTCCCTCTCTCCTCCCTCTCCTCTCCTCTCCTCCCTCTCCACCTCCTCTCCTCCCTCTCCACCTCCTCTCCTCCCTCTCCACCTCCTCTCCTCCCTCTCCACCTCCTTTCCTCCCTCTCCACCTCCTCTCCTCCCTCTCCACCTCTTCTCCTCCCTCTCCACCTCCTCTCCTCCCTCTCCACCTCCTCTCCTCCCTTTCCACCTCCTCTCCTCCCTCTCCACCTCCTCTCCTCCCTCTCCACCTCCTCTCCTCCCTCTCCACCTCCTCTCCTCTCCTCCCTCTCCACCTCCTCTCCTCCCTCTCCACCTCTTCTCCTCCCTCTCCACCTCCTCTCCTCCCTCTCCACCTCCTCTCCTCCCTCTCCACCTCCTCTCCTCCCTCTCCACCTCCTCTCCTCCCTCTCCACCTCCTCTCCTCTCCTCCCTCTCCACCTCCTCTCCTCTCCTCCCTCTCCACCTCCTCTCCTCCCTCTCCACCTCCTCTCCTCCCTCTCCACCTCCACTCCTCCCTCTCCACCTCCTCTCCTCCCTCTCCACCTCCTCTCCTCCCTCTCCACCTCCTTTCCTCCCTCTCCACCTCCTCTCCTCCCTCTCTCCTCCCTCTCCTCTCCTCTCCTCCCTCTCCACCTCCTCTCCTCCCTCTCCACCTCCTCTCCTCCCTCTCCACCTCCTCTCCTCCCTCTCCACCTCCTCTCCTCCCTCTCCACCTCCTCTCCTCCCTCTCCACCTCCTTTCCTCCCTCTCCACCTCCTCTCCACCTCCTCTCCTCCCTCTCCACCTCCTTTCCTCCCTCTCCACCTCCTCTCCTCCCTCTCTCCTCCTTCTCCACCTCCTCTCCTCCCTCTCTCCCTCCTCTCTCTACCACTACCAGGTCCGGTCGCCATGGTAACCGTCTGTACATGAAAGGACTGTGTTGTTCCTTGATGCCAAGCAGCTTTGCTTCTCCCTGACAGCCCCCTCTGTCTCATACACACACTCTGCACACACACACACTCTGCACACACACACACACACACACACACTCTGCACACACACACACTACACACACACACTCTGCACACACACACACACTACACACACACACACTCTGCACACACACACACTACACACTCACACCGTATAAAGGGACATTATGTACTTCTTTTAGCAGCTGTGTATTGATGCTCTCTGTGACCCTAACCCTAACCCTCTGTGACCCTGACCCTCTGTGACCCTAACCCTCTGTGACCCTGACCTCTCTGTGACCCTGACCTCTCTGTGACCCTGACCTCTCTGTGGGTTCTTCCTCCTTCATGTTTACTCTGCTTGTGTTTGTCCTTTAGTACATCTCCTCTCTCTGACAATCGCTGATGAGGTGTGTGCGAGTGTGCATGCATGAGTGAGACTGTGTGTGTGAGAGAGAGAGTGATGCTGTTCCTGGTGCTGGTCTAGGATGAGTTGGATTGAGCTGTGTGTGAATGCAGCCCAGTGTCTCAGTCTGAACACAGATGTGTGTGTGTGTGTGTACAGCAGACGTTGTTGCTCAGTGCTGCTTTATGACTCTAGAGTGAGGTAAGTGTACGCGAGTCAGAGAGCACTGACTGCAGTGTGTGTGTGTGTGTGTGTGTGTGTGTGTGTGTGTGTGTGTGTGTGTGTGTGTGTGTGTGTGTGTGTGTGTGTGTGTGTGTGTGTGTGTGTGTGTGTGTGTGTGTGTGTGTGTGTGTGTGTGTGTGTGTGAGGTCAGATATGAGCACCCTTGTTTCCCCCATCCACTGAGCCCTGCCACACACAAACACAGCCCTGCTGACAAGGTGCTTGTGGGTTAACATAATCCACTCCTGGGATTATTTTCAATGGTCACATGGACATAATCATGCATACCATTCACACTCTGGTTGCTTGTCACCACTTGAACTGAGTTTACAGATCAGTTCAAATTATATCAGATAAAAAGTCTCTCTCCTCCATAGACAGTCACACATCAAGAGTAGATTAAAACGATGTTGAGACACTGATATCCAGGGTTCTCCTTAGTGCTGTCAGTTGGTGCATGTTAGTTCAGGCAGTCATCAAGAGCAGACATCTCCATATTATCTCACGGTGTTCATTGTGATCAAAAGAACACAGAAAATAACACACATGATGGCAGGACAGACCCTGTGCATGTTAGGGGAGGGGGTACACATGATATCAGGTGAACAAACGGCCTGATATCATCTGTATCCTAGGCAGCCCGTTTGAGTTGAGATGGCATGCTAGGATACTGCTTACAAGTTTCAACCATGCTGGTCACACGATGGAGGTTCAGTGTTCAATGATGGTTGAAATATGAAGTGATGCTTTGTTTGTCCTCTCAGTTCCCTCCCCTCTCCACCCCCTCCTCCTCACCTCCCTGAGTCCCATGGTGACGGATCCTGAGAGAGCTTCCTCCTTCCTCCCTCAGCCCACCAGTAAGATCCCTGACCCTCCTGGCTCTGCCCTCTCCTCCTCTCCTTCTCTCCTCCTCTCCTCCTCTTTTGTCATACAAAATTCCATAATGCTATTGTTTTAAGTTTTATTGCTTTGCGCAGATGGTCATCACGCTGAGCAGGAGGCAGACTGCATCTCCCTGGGTTACAAGCTGCAGGACCTGACTGATGTCCAGGTGATGGCTCGCCTGCAGGAGGAGAGTGAGTCCCCTAGTAACCATAGCAACCCTGGTCTCTCTCTGGTCTCTCTCTGGTCTCTCTCTCTCTCTCTCTCTCTCTGTCTGAGATCAGAAGGAGCTACGAGAGCCACTCTGTGTTCCAGAGTTGAGGACTGGCAGGAACAGTGACCTGATCTAAGCTCCAGCTGATTGATGTCTGACAGCTGTGAGAGCTGTGGTGGGGTGATGATGATGTCATTGTGGTGGGGGTGATGATGATGTCATTGTGGTGGGGGTGATGATGATGTCATTGTGGTGGGGGTGATGATGATGTCATTGTGGTGGGGGTGATGATGATGTCATTGTGGTGGGGTGATGATGATGTCATTGTGGTGGGGGTGATGATGATGTCATTGTGGTGGGGGTGATGATGATGTCATTGTGGTGGGGGTGATGATGATGTCATTGTGGTGGGGGTGATGATGATGTCATTGTGGTGGGGGTGATGATGATGTCATTGTGGTGGGGGTGATGATGATGTCATTGTGGTGGGGTGATGATGATGTCATTGTGGTGGGGTGATGATGATGTCATTGTGGTGGGGTGATGATGATGTCATTGTGGTGGGGTGATGATGATGTCATTGTGGTGGGGTGATGATGATGTCATTGTCTACCTGTGCAGAACAGTCATCCAGAGTGCAGGTGATTTGGTTTCAGGGTTTCTGAACTTCCAGGAAGTTGTTCTTTCTGACTGTTTCTCTGTTCTGCCCTTCCTAACATTACCTTTTATTTGATTACATGTTAACTACTGTTTAACTCACTACTACATTGTTTAAACTTTTTTTTGCTCACAAGACCTCCGAGCTCATCGTTACTTCAGCTTTATTAACCCCCGGAGGTGACACTAACTGTGTGCATGGGTGGTGTGTGTGTGTTTGCCTGTGTGTGTGTGTGTTTGCCTGTGTGTGTGTTCGCTCGTCCCCCCTCCCCCAGGTCTCCGTCAGGACTATGCCTCCACCTCCATCACTCGGAGCAGCTCCAGTTTCTGCTTCCAGTTCAGCCAGCAGGGGGAGCCCCACCTGCAGGGGGAGGAGGAGGAGCAGGAGCAGGGCTCCAGGAAGCCTGGCCTCCCCCACTCCCACACGTTCTCCAGCCTCCCAGACTGGGTTAGGGTAGACTGGCGCAGAAGCATCTCCAACCCCCAGTGCCCCTCCTCTGGGTCCTCCCAGCCCAGCCCCCCCTCCAGCCCCTGCTCACCCCAGCAGCTGGCCTTCAGGCCTGGGTCAGGTGAGCAGGAAAGGCCCATGCTTCTGCTCATGGTTATTGAAGGCCTACATGTTTCTTTCAGAACTGAAATATGACATCTCTCTGTAAATGTTTATCTGCTGTATATATTAACGCAACATTTGACAACTGTCCTCAATGACCTCCATGTTCCTAGAGCAGCCAGGGTCCTCTCAGCAGATATACACATAATAGATATCCAGTAGATATAGATCTATGTAGAGGATATCTGGAGGCGTAGGGGCAGAGCTGACAAGGGGCAACTAAAAGGATAACTTGAAATGTTCCATTCATGCAGAATTCCTGTGTGTGTGTGTTTGTTCCTTCCTGTTTAGATAAGCTGCGTCGGAGCATGCCCAGCCTGGTCAGAGTTCCCAGCATGCCTAGCGTGCCCAACCCAGCCAATCACACATGCTCTCCTTCTCAGCTCAGGAATAGTCAGAGCTTTGACTCGTCCAATGGGCTCGCCCGACTGCAGGCCTGCAGTGAGTACCTTCCCCCTGTATTGTCACATGTAACAAACAAACACCACATTAAGCAAACATAGTTTAGCCTTGCATCTGTGAGCTATCACAGCACCACCTAGTGGCTGCTGTACTGATGGCACAGCTTGACATAGTGGATACTGTACTGTACGGATGGCACAGCGCCACCTAAAGGCCTCTACATAGAGCTGTCTCCTATCTACTCTGCAGAGCAGTAATGTGTGTTTGTGTGGCAGCATCCCCGGCCCAGAGCGTTGGCAACATCGGGGCGTTGTCGCGGCAACCCCTCAAAGCTACGGCGTACGTCAGCCCCACTGTCAAGGGTTCCGTTGCCATGCCAACCTCCGCCAGCCTGCAGTCTCTGATCCCTAACAAGGCCACGCCCCCTCGTAGCTCCCTGCCACGCCCCGCCTCCTTTGTAGGCTCCGCCTCCCGCAGCAGGACCAGCCAACCAGCACGCAGGTAGGCCACAAAATGCAATTTTACATTTTCATATTTTTACCGCCACTTTTATCCAAAGCAAAAGACGGATAGTGCGTATACAGTTGTAGTCTAGGGTTAGGGTTAGTGTAGCTCATGCAGTGTAGCTCATGCTGTAGGTTTGTTGGTTAGAGGTGATAGAGATAGAATGATCTGTATTACACAGCCACAGTGCAAAGTAACCACATCTCAGCTACCAGGCATCGTGCATAGTAGCCACATCCCACATCTCTGCTATATGAACGTGTATCATTATCATTATTTAAAGGGGGTCTGATCACCACGGTTATGTTCAGAGTGAGAATGTCTATGATCTGTGTTGGGTGACTGTGTTTGGTATTGACTGTGTGGGGTGACTGTGTTTGGTATTGACTGTGTGGGGTGACTGTGTTTGGTATTGACTGTGTGGGGTGACTGTGTTTGGTATTGACTGTGTGGGGTGACTGTGTTTGGTATTGACTGTGTGGGGTGACTGTGTTTGGTATTGACTGTGTGGGGTGACTGTGTTTGGTATTGACTGTGTGGGGTGACTGTGTTTGGTATTGACTGTGTGGGGTGACTGTGTTTGGTATTGACTGTGTGGGGTGACTGTGTTTGGTATTGACTGTGTGGGGTGACTGTGTTTGGTATTGACTGTGTGGGGTGACTGTGTTTGGTATTGACTGTGTGGGGTGACTGTGTTCTCGTCCAG
The DNA here is from genome assembly GCF_054491055.1 of Hypomesus nipponensis. Classification (NCBI taxonomy): domain Eukaryota; kingdom Metazoa; phylum Chordata; class Actinopteri; order Osmeriformes; family Osmeridae; genus Hypomesus; species Hypomesus nipponensis. The sequence goes on from NC_140372.1 coordinate 1,528,027, forward strand.
TTTACTGACGCCTCCCAAGAGTCTGTCGGCCCTCAGTGCACTTCCAGACAGGAGCTGGAGAGACGGCTGCTACTGACTCACCCACGAGATGCCCCCCCCTGCTGGACTCACCCAGGAGATGCCCCCCTGCTGGGGTCAGGGTCCGGGTCAGGGTTCGCCCCCTGCTGGGGTCAGGGTCAGGGTCAGGGTTAGCCCCCTGCTGGGGTCAGGGTCCGGGTCAGGGTCTGGGTCTGGGTCTGGGTCTGGGTCAGGGTTAGCCCCCCCCTGCTGGGGTCAGGGTCAGGGTCCGGGTCAAGGTCTGGGTCAGGGTTAGCTCCCCCCTGCTGGGGTCAGGGTCAGGGTCTGGGTCAGCCCCCTGCTGGGGTCAGGGTCAGGGTCTGGGTTCACCCCCTGCTGGGGTCAGGGTCAGGGTCTGGGTCAGCCCCCTATGCACCTCAGGGTGTCGACCTGCCTCCTGGTGTCCAGGAGGAGAGAAGAAGGACTGACGGACACAAACGTTTCAGGACAAACAGGAGGAAAGACATGGTGCTAAACACTGTTTCAGGTGTGGGGATCTGGACATAGCACCTATTTACAGGCAGTGTGTGTGTTTGGGTGTGTGTTCATTCCACAGCTGTTTAATTCAGCCTGCACCTCTAGGTCTGCTCCTTGGTGGAATGTTGTGCAATACCCCCTCTGGGCTATAGCTGACCTGAGACCTGTTCATACTGGGGTATAGCTGACCTGAGACCTGTTCATACTGGGGTATAGCTGACCTGAGACCTGTTCATACTGGGGTATAGCTGACCTGAGACCTGTTCATACTGGGCTATAGCTGACCTGAGACCTGTTCATACTGGGCTATAGCTGACCTGAGACCTGTTCATACTGGGCTATAGCTGACCTGAGACCTGTTCGTACTCTCCTAACCTCAGATGTTCTTTCCTACTTAAACTGATTAATAACGATGCTTTCTCCTGGGGGAGAAGCAGTAAGATGCTGCTAAAATTAAATCCCTCCCTGTTATCGGGGTGTATTAGGTTGAATTTTTACTAACTAGATTTGTGTTTGTATATACAAACAAAAACATATATATTTATTACTAATACCATATTAAATAGGAAGGAGCATTGTGAAAATGCTTATTGATGCAATATTCTGGGTTTTCAATATGAAACTCTGGAACCAAATAAGTGTGTTTACAAAATGTATGACTAAACACAAGTGACTAAGTTGTTTTGAATTGTAACACTTTTTAAACGACAAAGATTTAATACTGAATGGAATATTTGTAATTGTTGCACCAGTAAAATGAACGGAGTTTTTATTTGATTTGTGATTACACGTTCTGTTCTTGGTTTGAGGAGCACTGAATGGATTAATTAGGATGAATTCTTGTAGCATTTGATCACATTGTGTTTGAAAGGGTTATGCGTGTTAAAAAATAGTCTACTTAGATTAGTTTATGCCACATTTCAGAATCTCACCCCAACACTTTTGGTTACTATATTTAATTGAAAGAGTGTATGATCTCAAAGCAACTTGAATAAAGATGTTTTAATAATTTCACTTATCTTTTATGGAAGCCTATTTTGTATTTTATCTATCACAATTAAAAGGGTTTGAATGAAACAATGGAGATTCATTATTTGGATATTAATTCCCTGATTATTTTCAATACATCTTCATTAGTTTAATTTATGTATTATTTTAGCCGGGTTCTATGGCCTTTAAACGATGAAGGGAAATAACATATGTTCATAAATATTACGGCGACATCAAAGTTGAGTGAATATTCCCAACCACACGTTATACCATCAAAAAGTCTGTTCCCATACCGGGAGTCGAACCCGGGCCGCCTGGGTGAAAACCAGGAATCCTAACCGCTAGACCATATGGGAGGTCTTAAAAGCCAGAGAATGTATACGATTTTAAATAATCATAGCATAAAACATTGGTTTTTAATATTTTTTTCCCAGCACTATCCTCATTATGTGTTTTTAGTTGTCGTTTTTTTCATTCACGATATTTATTTGCAAAGATTTGAGGGCAATCATTTGTCTGTATCTGCGAGGGTGACGTATCCACCTCTACCTTTTTTAATCGGCCCATACAATTTACGTCATCATAAATGGACACGGTGTTCATGTTGTTAGCATAAAGTGCTTATTAGATGTTCCAAGGTTTCTTTTATCCCATTTTATCTAATCCAAATCAACTATGTGAGTATGGAGTTCTATAGCTGAACTATTCAGCCCTCGTTGTATAACTAACGGCTTAGTTAGGCTACTACTAATCAGCTATAAAACAAACCACTGTGTGCTGCGTCCGTTTACAAAGCTAGTCAGTTTGGGTTAATGGTAAACCGGTTTGTCAGGTCAGAGGTGTTTCTCTATTTTTGATTGTCGTGTTATTATCCCATTACATTGTTGTATATTTCAGGGCTGATTATTGGAAATCCCAGCCGAAGAAATTTTGCCAGTACTGCAAATGTTGGATAGCTGACAACAAACCTGTGAGTAACGTGAAACATTTGTGATTGGTCTTTTTCTCCTCTGTTTTACTCGAAAATGCTCCATCATGTCGTTTACTGGCTTTGTGGTCAAACGAATAATAATAATTTTGGTACTTGAAGGATGAGCCGCCTGTCCCGTTGATAACATGCGCTCTTTTACTGTCCCGATGATAACATGCGCTCTTTTACTGTCCCGATGATAACAAGCGCTCTTGTGTTTCTGTCTCGATGCAGAGTGTTGACTTCCACGAAAGAGGGAAGAACCACAAAGAAAATGTTGAGCTCAAAATTGCAGAGGTGTGTGCTACTGTTGTATTCACATATTCCGCTCTTCATTTCATTTCACAATACAAATGTTATACTCACATCCTAGACATTGCAGATATGGCAGTTGAGTAGCAACTTAGATACACTGAATGATCAGTAGAGTGTGGATGTGATACAGTCCCAGTTTGTCTACTATGTTTGGAATCAGCAGGATTGCCACTCTCTCAGGCTGTTGTTCTACTGGTCAGTGATACATCTGGCCCCCTCTGCCCTCGCCCCCCTCCCTCCCTCTCTCCCTGCATGCAGATTAAGAAGAGGAGCCTTGACAAAGCGAAGCAGGAGGATCGCATGTCTAAAGAGTTTGCAGCCATGGAGGAGGCTGCACAGAAAGCCTATGAGGAGGACATGAGGAGGCTGGGAGTAGACCCAGGTAGATCTATAACATATACCTCTATACCACCAGAGGCTGGGAGGAGATAATTCAAATGAATGGTCATCATCATCAGGCTTTGGCAGAGCTTCATAACTACTCGGTACATCAATGTTGTTGTACAACTAAATGTTGTACTGTAGAGTACAGTCTATGTAGTCGTCCTTTATGACCTGGTTTATATTGTGTTTGTGTGTCTTGTACAGGACCCCCGGCCCAGACCAAGGCCCCAGCCCAGACCAAGGCCCCAGCCCAGACCAAGGCCCCAGCCCAGACCAAGGCCCCAGCCCAGACCAAGGCCCCAGCCCAGACCAAGGCCCCAGCCCAGACCAAGGCCCCAGCCCAGACTAAACCCCCAGGTCCAAAGAACAGGAAGGAGAAGCGTGCTGGGAAAGCCCGCCGTCCGGAGGGTCAGGCCCAGCTGGAGGGTCAGGCCCAGCTGGAGGGTCAGGCGTGGGTGGAGGGTCAGGCGTGGGTGGAGGGCCGCTCAGACGATGGGATGACTTACTACTACAACACACTGACTGGAGGTGAGCGTCAACAACACAGCTCCTCGGGAATACTGGATACATTTTACAGCCAACTAAGTCCCTGATTATAGAACTCAATACTCGATGGGCATCTAATAATAATAAAATAAGAGGCCTAAGATAAATAAGTGGGCCTCTGCTTGTTTCTCCACAGCCCGTTAACATGAACACAGATGTGTCCTAAGGAGGTGTCAGGCCTCAGTGCTGCCTTGTTGTGATTGTGTGTGTGTGATTGTTCTTTTCCTTTAAGAGTCAGGATGGGAGAGGCCTCAGGGATTCCAGGGAGAAAAATCTGCATCCAATGCCCAGCCAGGCCACAGTGAGGTACACACCACACCACACACACACAACACCACACCACACCACACCACACACACAACACCACACACACACACCACACCACACACACACCACACACACACACCACACATCCGCATAGCACAGCTCCAATACATTCATATTTTTTTATAGATTATTTTTCACTCATTTGCAGTGTGTATTTTATACTAGATAAATACTGTACATAAAAAAAAATACTTTAGGTTAAATTGTTTCATTTATACCTCGTGTTCTCTAAGTGTACTTGTATTAACGGTTAGAGGAGCCTGAAATTCAAACATTTCATCAATGTGTTGTGTTTCCTGTGAGTCAGGCCCCAGGCGTGTGGACAGAGGCGCTGAGTCCTGACGGGTACACCTACTACTACAACACAGAGACTGGAGGTCAGACATGCTCATATCCACACTACATCTCCTTTCAGATGGACTTTTATTCAAATGTGTTTCATCTACTCACATTTTACTATCCCCCTGCCTCTCTCTCTCTCCAATACACACACACCCAGAATCCAGCTGGGAGCGTCCAGCTGGCCTCCCCGCAGAAGGTTCAGGGAGCCGTGGAGAGCCGGAAGGCCAGGGGGAGGAGACGGGCTCCCAGCCAGGGAGCCTCCCAGGAGGGGAGGAGAGCTCCAGGCCGGCAGAGGCAGGGGACTCCACACAGGCCAGCATCAAGGTCAGCTTCAGGGTGAGTCCTCTCTCTCTCTCTGGTTCAAGACTCCTGCCAGAGGCTGACCAGACTAACCAGACTGTCTCTCCCCAGAAAAGACAAGAGGAGAATGAGTCTGGAGGGGGTGGAGGAGAGGAGGAGGATGGTGGTGGTGGTGGTAAGGAGGGAGATGGAAAAAGTAAAGAGGCTGTTGCGAAGGATGACCCTCCTGTTGCTAAGGAGGACCCTCCTGCTAAGAAGCCCAGGAAGCCGCTTACTCCCTATGGAGCCTGGGAACAGATCCAGGTGGAAGAGAACCCCTAGTAAGAACATCTCTACACCCTAACCTCTACCCCTCGACCCCTAACCTCTACCCTTTAACCCTTAACCTCTAGTAAGACTTTCTCTACCCCCTAACCCCAGTGAGACAATCTGCAATCCTGACCTGTACCCATACCTGGTCTGACTCTAGCCGTCTCTCTCCTGCAGTGAGAAGGTCGACCTGCAGCTGCCCCAGGTGGAGGGGGGCCCAGCCTCTGGGGGGCCCCCAGCCCCCGGCCGCCCCCCTGAGGCCAAACCCCGGTTCAAGGAGCGCACCATCACCTCCCTGGGGGCCCAGGGGGGCCCCGCCTCCTTTAGGAAGAGGAAGCCGGAGAACGTAAAAGCACGGAGCCTCCGGCAGAGAGACACGGACGACTGAGACAGACGTGTCGTCTGTACAGATGATGTAGGCTGGACTACAGGAGGGGAGACTACTCACACATAAACTCAACCCTGATTCAGGAGGTAAATCTGTTCCTAGCTGTGAACATGACCGACTTAACCTGTTCATACGCTGCATGTTCAACAGAGAATCAGTCCTGGAAACATTCTTAGTATGTCTCCCCTTCATGAAGTAATGTCTTGATTGTCGAGAGATTGGCTTCATCTAGAATATTCACCAGAGCGTACAAAATTCATAAAGACAATGATTTTCTTGTGTATTTTTTTACCTGAATACTTAATGTCTCTTATCAGTTTGATGTGTACTTGTCACATTTCCCTACATGAGGTAACTGGTCGCTCATCCTTGGTCTGTTTGATATAGATCTTGGAACTGAAGGTTTATGGGCGCAGTGTTTTCTACAGTATGATTGCGAGTGTCACTGAATAAACTTGAGTGGCTGGTGTATCCACAGTTACTCAGATGTTGTGTTGTTTATCTCGGACACGGTAGTAACAAACCAATTCCATTCAAGTATTTCAGTTGTGTTGTTTGAATCAGACACTTTTCATCACACCTTTGGTTTTTATTTCAGGATTATTTATATCCAAATTACAAATATTCTTACATCATTACAAAATATATCTTTATAATTGCCTTGGCTGTAAAGGGACAGGAATACACAGCCTGTCATATTAGTATAAAAGACATGCCTTCACCTTACTAGACATGAAGCAGCAACATGATGCCTCAGTAGCTATTTCCAGGGCCAGATTCTTCCAGACCAATGGTTCTTAACCCTGTCCTGCATCTTTCCCTGCTCCAAAACACCTGATTCAAATAAATGGATCTATAGAAGCCTGGAAACGAACATGCATTTGAATCAGGTGTGTTGGAGCCAAGAAACATCTAAAACATGCAGGACAGGGGTTCCCTGAGGACAGGGTTATGAACCACTGTTACAGACCAACAGTTGGTATAGTGTCCAGGGTTAGCTAGTTAGCCTCCTGTGTAGTGGGCCTGGGTTCAGAGGGCCTCTGGCTAGGCTAGGCTAGGCTAGTCAGCCTCCTGTGTAGTGGGCCTGGGTTCAGAGGGCCTCTGGCTAGGCTAGGCTAGGCTAGGCTAGGCTAGGCTAGTCAGCCTCCTGTGTAGTGGGCCTGGGTTCAGAGGGCCTCTGGCTAGGCTAGGCTAGGCTAGGCTAGTCAGCCTCCTGTGTAGTGGGCCTGGGTTCAGAGGGCCTCTGGCTAGGCTAGGCTAGGCTAGTCAGCCTCCTGTGTAGTGGGCCTGGGTTCAGAGGGCCTCTGGCTAGGCTAGGCTAGGCTAGGCTGCAGCTCTCCACCAGTTCCAGCAGGGCCTCCCTCTCTCTGTGCTGCAGCAGGTGTGAGATCAGCTCGTCCAGGTCCTCCCCACCTCGCATGAACTCCTGCCAGACAGAAGACATCACTGCACCATCACTGCACCATCACTGCACCATCACTGCACCATCACTGCACCATCACTGCACCACCACTGCACCATCACTGCACCATCACTGCACCATCACTGCACCATCACTGCACCACCAGAGGAGACATTACCCCACCCTCACAGCCAGAGATGGAAAAAGGACAAACTGGGTTAGAGTGTATTTTGTGGTAAATTACCAAAGGGGTTCGTGTGTTGTGTGGTAAATTACCAAAGGCCCTTTTGAAAAATGTTGAGCATAAAAAATTTAAATGAGCCTAAAAACTCGAGCCTATCAAATTCGAGCCGAAAAAGTTCGAGCTTAAATTCAGATTGTAACATCCGGGATACCAAGGCCAGGTAGAGCAATCCAGCCTCAATCCAAGATTTGATCACATCGGACTCACCAAAGCATGGTTGTTTTCCCTGGTAGTCATCATGCGTTTTATCTTCTATTGCTCGATTGCTCTACCTATCCTTGGTATCCTGGATGTTGCAATCTGAATTTTTTCACCTCTAATTTTTGAAGATACATTTTTGGGCTCAATTCTTTTTAGGCTCAAATTTCTTAAGATCATTTTTTTGGGCTTGAATTTAAGCAACCTGAATTTTATTTTACGTTGAAAAATGTTCATGAGAATTCTGTGTTTTTTAAATTTCAATATTAAGTATTCAATGCGTTTTAAAATTCAAAACATTGTCACTGATTTGCTTATATACTAAAGGGGTTAGTACTTTAGATACAAATTGCAAAGAAAGCCAAGGTGTCGGTGAGTAGTTTCCTACACCATCAAAAGGCACTTAGAGACTGACAGGAAGAAGCCTGGCAGACTCAAAGCCGCAACAGAATCAAGAGACAAGTTTCTGATAGTCAACAGCTTCCGCGATAGGCGGCTCACAGAACAACAGCTTCAAGCACAGCTTAACACTGGTGTAAATAAGCAAGTCTTAGTTGATAGTTGCAGCATTTCAACCATTAACTGAGACTTGCTTACTTCAAACAGTCTAAAGTGAAGCATGGCACTGCTGGTCCTGACTACCTTGATGTCCCGACTCTGGTATCCAGACCGGTGGTCTGTCACACGGTCCTGGCTGAAGTTGTAGGTTCTGATCCTCTCTGACTGGGAGCGCGAACCCACCTGGTGGTCAGAGCAGAGAAGGTTAAAAGGCAGGGTTAGGGTTAACAGGCAGGGTTAGGGTTAACAGGGAGGGTTAGGGTTAACAGGGAGGGTTAGGGTTAACAGGGAGGGTTAGGGTTAACAGGCAGGGTTAGGGTTAACAGGGAGGGTTAGGGTTAACAGGCAGGGTTAGGGTTAACAGGCAGGGTTAGGGTTAACAGGGAGGGTTCACACTGGGATGAAGAAGGCTTCTTCTTGCACTATTTATATTTGTCTTGGGTGAAACCATCTTGTAAGTGAACAACATGTTAAAGGTAACATGTTAAAAACAGGTGGTGAAAAGGACGCCCACCTGTAGCTTCCTGGCAGTGTGCATCTGCTCTGCCTCCTTACCCAGCATGCCCTGGTACAGCCGGGCCTGCAGCAGGCGCATGGCCCTGCTGCGGTTCTGCAGCTGGGACCGTGTCTGCTGGCACTCCACCGCCACGCCTGGGGTCAGAGGTCAGGGGTCTGGGGTCAGGGGTCAGGACACAAGTAACAATAATACCTGCTCGACACAAGCACTAGGTTAAGTGCCATTTGTGTTCTTAGCATAAACACCTGTGTTCTCTAACAATGGTTGCGCATCAGGAGAGAGGTGATTCTGTTGGAGATGGTGATAGTAGGAACAGCACACACACACACACACACACGGACAAGGGGACTTGTGTGTGTGCTGGGCGGAGGCGTCACCTGTGGGCAGGTGGACGATGCGGACAGCGCTGTCTGTCGTGTTGACGCTCTGACCCCCGGGGCCCTTTGACCGGAACGTGTCGATGCGCAGATCCCTCGGGTCGATGACCACATCCAGCTACAACACAGCATCACCGCGGCGACCAGGGATGTTAGACAGTTAGGTACTGTAATGGTTGTCATATGCATATTAAACAGATTACATGCAGGGAGAAACGTTTATTTTGTGATTTCTAATGTGAGATTCCCATACAGGAAGTCCATACAGGACGGCCTGCAGTAGCATTGGTACCTGGCTGGGCTGAGGCAGCACGATGACGGTCATGGTTCCTGTGTGGATGCGCTGCATCCGGGAGGACAGGCCCACCTGAGGGATCCTCTGCACCCGGTGAGTTCCACCCTCCATCTTCAGGCTGCGGTACACGCCCTCCCCCGCCACACGCACGGCCGCATGGTGCAGCCCACCTGCAGGGGGCGACATGGAGCTGCAGCTGTCTGGACCGTCACACATGGCTGCAGTACGCTAGCTTTCCAACCTGACACACACAGACATACCGTAGTCCGCAGGCGTGTAGTTAAGAACATCAAACTCCCAGTTGCGGTACCTGGCGAGGCCTTGGTACATCTCGAACATCTCTTTAGTGAACTGCTGGCAGATGTCTCCTGTGTAAGGACAGCAGGAGGGTTATCTTAGTGTGTGTCTGTGTAAGGACAGCAGGAGGGTTATCTTAGTGTGTGTCTGTGTAAGGACAGCAGGAGGGTTATCTTAGTGTGTGTCTGTGTAAGGACAGCAGGAGGGTTATCTTAGTGTGTGTCTGTGTAAGGACAGCAGGAGGGTTATCTTAGTGTGTGTCTGTGTAAGGACAGCAGGAGGGTTATCTTAGTGTGTGTCTGTGTAAGGACAGCAGGAGGGTTATCTTAGTGTGTGTCTGTGTAAGGACAGCAGGAGGGTTATCTTAGTGTGTGTCTGTGTAAGGACAGCAGGAGGGTTATCTTAGTGTGTGTCTGTGTAAGGACAGCAGGAGGGTTATCTTAGTGTGTGTCTGTGTAAGGACAGCAGGAGGGTTATCTTAGTGTGTGTCTGTGTAAGGACAGCAGGAGGGTTATCTTAGTGTGTGTCTGTGTAAGGACAGCAGGAGGGTTATCTTAGTGTGTGTCTGTGTAAGGACAGCAGGAGGGTTATCTTAGTGTGTGTCTGTGTAAGGACAGCAGGAGGGTTATCTTAGTGTGTGTCTGTGTAAGGACAGCAGGAGGGTTATCTTAGTGTGTGTCTGTGTAAGGACAGCAGGAGGGTTATCTTAGTGTGTGTCTGTGTAAGGACAGCAGGAGGGTTATCTTAGTGTGTGTCTGTGTAAGGACAGCAGGAGGGTTATCTTAGTGTGTGTCTGTGTAAGGACAGCAGGAGGGTTATCTTAGTGTGTGTCTGTGTAAGGACAGCAGGAGGGTTATCTTAGTGTGTGTCTGTGTAAGGACAGCAGGAGGGTTATCTTAGTGTGTGTCTGTGTAAGGACAGCAGGAGGGTTATCTTAGTGTGTGTCTGTGTAAGGACAGCAGGAGGGTTATCTTAGTGTGTGTCTGTGTAAGGACAGCAGGAGGGTTATCTTAGTGTGTGTCTGTGTAAGGACAGCAGGAGGGTTATCTTAGTGTGTGTCTGTGTAAGGACAGCAGGAGGGTTCAGTGGGATAACACCCCCAGTCCCCCACCTCCTGTGGTCCGCCCTGAGACCACCTCCAGCAGGGAGCTGCTGTCGTCATGAGGGTCCCGGGGAACCAGCGTCCGGATCAGCTAGAACGTAGACCACAAGTCAATAACAATCATCCAACACGCTTTCCCTCTATGATCTAGAGTCTTGCTTTTACATACTTGGGGAAAATACAGTTTGACTCTGCACTTATGATACTTGATTTTCTGCTGTGCATTATTTGTATGTTGCTTTGGATAAAAGTGTCTGCTAAATGAATAACATGCAAATGTAAAATGTAGGGGCCATATGTCCTTACGTTTAGTTTGAGAGTGTGTATTTTCTGGGAGGTGAGCGCGTGCTCCTCTGCCAGTAGCGGGATCATCTCCCGCTCCTCTCCTCCGGCCCCGCGCGCACCTGCAAACACAACTGCTGCATCACTTCAGGAAGCAACACCGACCAACTGTCATAGAGTGCAATGACATGCCTATACTACAGAACAGGACGCAAACCACACAGCTCACTCTGAATCAGAGATGTCATCTCCTCGAGCTCTTTCATAGCATTTACTGTACATCTGAATGCCTTTTCCACCGGCAACAGTTCCGTCTGTCTGTGATTTAGTTCTTTCCTTTCAGAGTCGCTTAAAAACGTGTACTGTAACTTCTTTGTGACTTCTCCGTATTCGTCCACGAGCTGTCGTATGTATCTTCGAACGGATGCATTCTGGTGTATATCATCTAAACCACCGTGACAGTGTCGTCGAGGTGAGATGGAGGAAGGCATAGCGGAGAAGCGAAGTGTAACTGGCATCCCTCCTCTCGTGTTTGGGTTTATACGGGAGCTAAGGCGGCCGCACGAGGCGCACAAGCGAATACATTTCGATGCCAGCATTTGTCGAATTATTCCCAATATTCGTGCTTTGTTAACGGAGAAAATGGTCCAATAGTAATGTGTGTTTGTCCTCCTTGACACGGTGCCATGCTGCAAGAAGTAGGAAACGGGCAAGGTCAAAACATACTCGCTTTGAACACTGGGAAATGTAGTGACAATATAACCATGTAAACTACACGTTAATTTACAGCGCCCTCCACAGGAGATAACCTGACTATTCTAATTCTAAAAACACTTTGAACTATCTTGAGATATTTAGTGGAGAAGTCACAATCTCATTTGTTAGTAATCTTTTCTTTTTTATTCATGCACTCTTGGGGGCCCCGTTTCCCCATCGGTGTTGTACAAAAAGATGAAAATAAAGGAGAAGGTTGTTTAAACCAGGGGTGTGTGAGAACCACTTTGAGAACCCCTGGTATAAACGGTAGAACAGCGTTCACTAGATGTCAGTATTGCTCTACAGTTCCACCTCCAATACCATGCACATGAGTTGTGGTTTAACTGAAAACATTTTACTGTCAAAATCAATTTTCTTTTTCAATTCTTCCATAAATGTTTGTTAGAAATGCTAAGTGTGTCACCAATCACCAGTGTCACAGAACTATATAGTTTATAGATTAATATAGAATGAGGCTCAATAAGCCAACGTTTCCTTGTCGGTATATCATTTCCCTTTTGGCGTGCACATGCCCACACACCCACACACGTACACACATAGGTACATACAAAAGAAACAAAGAAACAAATGTGAGTAACTGAGGATCACTTGATCATTAGAGCAGTGTAGAAAAGCACCATGCGTCGTCTCCTGGCTCTGGTGGCCCTGGTGGCCCTGGTCCTTCCACTCACTCTTTCAGCAGGTAAACCAGAAAACCTGTTTGAGTTCATTTCTTTATTACAGATGACTCACATGTGACTGCTCAGAGTTATGGCTCACATGTAAATTCTATGTAAATCATGTATTGTTTAACATGTTTGAGAAATGTAAGTCCCCAGGGACTACAGGTGGAAAATAGCAATCTACTAGAACCTGGCACAATGCATATTCTCGTGTTGTACAAGATTAATGTTTTACTGGGCGCTGTCCCTGTCTTTAAATAAATAAATACAAATATTAAAAAGGAAAATGATTACAAGGCAGGAATGTTACATTTTATGTGAAGCAACAGCAGATACAAACAACTGATGTGTTTCACTGATTTTATGTTTTTATTTAAGGAAATGTCAAGAAAAATGTCCTAAAAACATGACAAAACTAAGGTTAAAACCCCCACAAACTTCTGATTTAGCTACAAACTATACTCAAGACCTAAGATTATATTTTTCAAGACAATATTTTGGGGGGCTCTTTAATATTTTTTGTTAACACTTCTGTATTAGAGATACTGGCAACAAAATAAGTGAAAAAGGTTTAACTTCTGACAGGTCATAATGATACATAAAACATGTGTGTTTTCTTTCAGGATGTACGCACACTGTTGCAGAAGGGACTGATAAATACGAGCTTCCCCTGCTTGAGAAAAGGGCTCCAGACTTGTCAGAAATAGAATGGAAACACAATTCAGTATTTATATTCAAAAAAAAGAACAACAAGATCCACCCAGGCCAGCAGGAGGACATCACTGAGAAAGGAGCTCTGGTACTCAGACAGCTGGCAGCCAAACATGCAGGAACGTACTTGGGAGAGGTGTTCCACGATGGAAAAAATTTGAAAAAGCAGGAGATTAAACTGTGTGTGAAAGGTGAGTAGGAAGTAGACAATATAACCTGTCTATTGTCTATTGCCAGACTGCCAACATCTGGGTGTATATTAGACATATAGACCTATAGACTGCCAACATCTGGGTGTGTTAGACATATACCCCTATAGACTTCCAACATCTGGGTATGTGTTGGACCCATAGACTGTGTTATGCATTAGACCTATAGACTGTGCTATGCATTAGACCTATAGACTGTGCTATGCATTAGACCTATAGACTGTGCTATGCATTAGACCTATAGACTGTGCTATGCATTAGACCTATAGACTGTGCTATGCATTAGACCTATAGACTGTGCTATGCATTAGACCTATAGACTGTGCTATGCATTAGACCTATAGACTGTCCAAGGACACCTGTAGGAAGCAGAAGTGTTGCCACGAGGACACACTACATCCCTCTCTTACATGTTGTTGACTTGTTCCCCTTGAAACAAACACTACGAGCAGCAGAAAACATCTCAAGACTGAGAAGATGTCACTTCTGAAAATAATCTAACTTTTGTGTCTTCCCAGCCAAAGTCCCCAAACCTACTGTGACGATTGTTTGTCCCACAAAGGAAAAGCCTTCACCTGAAGTCACCTTCAGCTGCACCCTGACCAAGCAGCCAAACATGGCCTTCACATGGAGAAAAAACAAAGATATCATGAAGGGGGAAAAGGCATCTACTCTGGTAATGAAAATAAAAGATCTGAAAAGGGTCGACACATTTAGCTGCACCGTCGATGACACGTACAGCAAAGAGACGAGCGACAGCGTCGAGTCCCCCTGTGAAGGTATCCAAGGTAGGCCTGGCCGAGCCCACAGTCTAACTATCTGCACACTGCAACATGAACACACCTAAGTGCACATCACCCTCCACCTCTGGGGACGTAACAGGTCACAAAACTTATCACACGTGTTTGCAATGAGTGGTCATCTACTTTGTCACATTATGAGTGAAACGGTTACAGTTGCACATGTCTGAAACAGTCTTTTAACTTGGTGGAATTACTGCCGTCAGAGTTTTCACCTCGCTGCCAACATCTGGGTGTGTGTTAGTCATATAGACCTATAGACTGCCAACATCTGGGTGTGTTAGACATGGGTTGCACCAGTCTGAAAGTCTTTTAACGTGGTGGAATTAATGCCGTCAGATTTTTCACCTCGCCAAACAAAAAATGTACAAAAGTGTGAAAATATGACTTTTAGGCCTTCAATTCTTTTTCTTATTGTCACTTGTTAGTTCAAGCAAAAGATTGTGTCTGGTGTGTTTCCTCTGTCTCAATCTCAGGTGGCAGCAAGGTGACAGCGGGAACTCTGCTTGGGTTTCCTTTCTGGGTGACGGTGAGCGTCCTGGCCGGGGGCGGAGGATTCGTCCTGCTGCTCATCGTCATCACTGCCGTGTGCTGCTACCGCAACCACTGCAAGAACCATGAGGATGGTAAGACCCGGGGTCGGCGTTTCAAAACGTAGAAACACACAGAGCAGAACACGCCACGTACACCAATCATTTGCTGGATGGATACCAAGTGCGTCTTAATGTCTAATAGTTCAACCACAGACACGACGCGTCTAAAACGAGTATGTTGAATAGTGTTAGCATCTTAACACCACGTAGGACTGGTCCCAGGGCTGCACGGCTAAGCTGTATTGTTATATATCCAGACACAGTAAGATACCTGTATTTTACCAAACATACTTGAAATCTACCATTGCAATCTTTGTTAGGGTTAACTTGAAATCTGAAGTGAAGATATATTAAGCTTCCAGACCAACACTAGACACCCGACACATCTGTGAGCTGGCTTTTGATGTTAACTGTCTCATCTAACATGTCCACCACAAAGCTGTGAGGTTTTAAGCTGGCTACTGGGGGCCTGACATTATTGTAAGAAAAGCTATACAAGTAAAGTTTTGTTTGATTTGACAAAGCATCCACCTGTGATTTTAACTGCATTTCATCTGTTCATTTACTTCCGCAGAGGAGGCTGAATTCAGGCTGGCTCCTCTGACCCAGTCCCAGCCCCCGCCCCAGCCCCGCCACAAGGACCCAGCACACAAACAGAAATCCCCCATGGACGCCACGCGGCCCGTGCCCAGTACGGGAGCACCTCGGCAGGCCTCAGCTCAACCCAGGGCCCAGGCCCGGGGGCGGCCTCCTCCGACGCCGCAGGAAGAAGACGAGGACTGCCCCCCGCCGCTGCCCCACCCCCGGAGATCTGGGCCCCGACCACCCCACCACTGAGCAGCTCCACCCCACCTCTGACCACCTCCACCCCTCCACCCAATACCCCCTCCTCTGACCACCTCCACCCCTCCACCCAATACCCCCTCCTCTGACCACCTCCACCCCTCCACCCAATACCCCCACCTCTGACCACCTCCACCCCTCCACCCAATACCCCCTCCTCTGACCACCTCCACCCCTCCACCCAATACCCCCACCTCTGACCACCTCCACCCCTCCACCCAATACCCCCTCCTCTGACCACCTCCACCCCTCCACAGAACTCCTCTATACGTGAGAGGAACTGTAAACTGGCCTCTCGTCCCTGTCTTTTCCTCCATGAGCACAGCAGGGAGGAGAGGAGACAGGCTAGGATCAGGAGACCCACCTCTGCTGGTCACTGAGGAGAGAGAGACTGAAAGTGTTTAGATGAGAAGCACAGAAGGCGGACAGCACCTCGGGTAGCCACAGGCTTCAGAGTTGTCATCTGAGCCTGTTTTAGAAATGAGTTGTTTGCTTTGATTGAAAGTATTTGAGCTATTGCTCTGCTGACAGTAGGCAATATTTAAATTTGTGTTTTTTCACTTTGGTCAGTGTTCTGGACCTTCCGAAAGTTTGTTGAGGATGTGGGAGAAAGAAACAAGTTAATTTCCTTTAATGCCTTTTCAAGTAACGCTCCATGGTTGTTGTTTAGCTCAAGATTCAATAAAAAGATACTCAGTAATTCAGTCATACATCGTACCCACGGACTACAAATGGTGCAAACTCCTCCATATCATCTTTAATTACATGAAGACTCGTAAACGTTGAGATCTAACTGCAAAATCAGCTGACATTCACAGTAAAGAAAGCACATCTCACATTCTCATCAGGCTACATTTAAATATGCAGCGCACTGCCATTTTACCTTCCTGCACAGGATTGTGGTTTTGCGGTTGAGCTAAGTGGAACAGAAACACTGACAAACATATTCTGTGTGTGACAGGATGTGTGTTTTTATATGTCATTGTGCAAAGGATGTGCTTCCAATGCTGCAGATACTAGAGACACTTCAGTTCAGTCAATCTAAATGTGTTTGTAGTTTAACCACTGGATGGCGTTTGGATCCAGGTTGCATACTGCATGGTATGTAGCATGAAGTAGCTCAATGATAACATGAAGAACAATCATAGGTAACACAATTACGGAACCCCCTAGATTGAAGCTCTGCCTCATTAATCAGAATACACACCCACTATGTCCTTCAGGAATTCAACAGCAAAACAATTACAAGCAAATACAGTAAAACCTCATTATTTCTTAAATATGAACCAGTGTTTTCCAGTCCTTTTCTCCACCATCTTGCTGAACAAAGTCTTGGAATTACAGAGTATTATTAATTTGCAGTCACATTAACTGTGTACACAGAATCATATCTGCCATATTATGGGAGGTGAAAAGGGCCATTAAGGATATGATGCGGCTTCATTTTATGCAGGAAAGAAATTCTGTGAGTAGCAGTTAGTTTGTGTGAACCTACCTTCTGGACACCAGCCAACTCTGTTCCCCTGAAACCTCCCCCCACCCCCATAACACACACACACATACACACACACACACACACACACATACACACACAAGATAAAAATAGGATTTCTGAATGCAGCTCCCTGGATTAAGTAACAAAAGTTACATTTCAACCATAACCTTTAACCCTGGTAGAAGCCATAGCCACTAACATTTCCTCCCATTCCTTAACCACCCCCACCCTGCTAACAGGGCTGTGTTTATGTGAGTATACTGTATATGAGCTACTAGTCCACTGGTTACTGGATCCAGCTGAACATTGGTCCCAGGCGCTTCCACCCTCAGCATGACTGTCCAAATGTTGGAAACGCACCTCCAGTACACTACATTACACTAAGTATCTCACAGTATACTACATTACATTAAGTAGCTCACAGTATACTAAATTACACTAAGTATCTCACAGTACACTACATTACATTAAGTATCTCACAGTATACTACATTACATTAAGTAGCTCACAGTATACTAAATTACACTAAGTATCTCACAGTACACTACATTACATTAAGTAGCTCACAGTATACTAAATTACACTAAGTATCTCACAGTACACTACATTACATTAAGTAGCTCACAGTATACTAAATTACACTAAGTATCTCACAGTACACTACATTACATTAAGTGGCTCACAGTATACTAAATTACACTACGTATCTCACAGTACACTACATTACATTAAGTAGCTCACAGTATACTAAATTACACTAAGTATCTCACAGTATACTACATTACACTATCTCAAAACCATAACGAATACAGTGTGGAGGGTCCTGTGCTTGAGGCAGCACTTGCTGGCCACAGGAGAGTCTTGATGTGATCGCCAGCACACCTGCAGATATCTACATTACTTGGTTGTGTCACATTTGCTCAGTTGCATGAACTGGTAGGCACGGTACGAACAATGTTATGGTCATCGGTACCACAAATTACAAGTCACTTTTTTCATTAACTCGTTCCCAGCCTTTAGATGACCACTGGAAGGCCCCACAGCCGCAATACCCCTCCTCCATCACCCCCAAAACTTCCGGACGGAGTTCCCTACATTTCAGGCACTCCTCCCACTCTCCATTCCTTAAAGACAAAACGTTAACAAACGATATTCAGGATGAATCATGCGAACACTCGGGATCGCTCCCACTGAACTCGTAGTACGTTCACTTAGAGGACATCTGACCATTCATCTTACGCCGCTGACAATTGTAGCTACACGTTTTCCCAACTCCGAGGAGTAGCCGGTGGATCAGCTTTTGCACAGATCCAAGCGGACTTTCTTTACCCCGCGTCAGATTCCAGTGACAAAGGATTAGCCAGGCAGCTACACGACCTGCCGACATGGAACGTTCGTCTTTCATCGTTCTGCTTATCTTTGTATCGATTGGTAAGTGAGACAGCAACATATAAATACTCGTAATTATTTTACAGATCATTTTTGCAACGTCTTTTCCCAACAGTTTACATTGACATGAAAGTAGGCTATGGCTATTTTGCGGAGTCCGATTTTTGATTTGGAACAGTCGTTTAGCTACATTACCAAAAGGCTGACTAAATAATTTCACCGCTCATACATTGAAGGGACTCCTGAATATCGACAAACATTTGGTTACAAAAATGAACTTGTGGAAACGGACGTCCCAGATGTCTGACTTCCTCGTTAAGAGTTTCTTTCAGTAGCCTACAGGTGAGGTGTCATGGGTGTGGGAATATGTCCGTTTGGATTTGTGTATGACAGTTTCGTACTTTCTCTCCCCCTCCACTCCTCTCCCCCCCGGGCTTGTTTGATCTGTGATGGGTCCGATCACAATCCCAGTCCTTCACCCTAGATTAATCACGGTCAATCTTTGGTCGTTAATGAATGACCACGAGCGATAATTGCTTGCCAAGAGGGCGAACACCCATTAAGTTAAACGAAAATTCTTCTGAAAGGTTAAGATTAACAGATGTGACATCAGTCCAGTTAATTTCGGTTTCTGGTCCTAACAATTTCATTGTCAGATACGTAGGCTATATCCATCCCATTGATCAGTAGGGGGAATTGAAATAATGGGCTCCCGACCTTCATGGTTTCATGAAGCATTCGGATGTAATCATCCAGCGTTGTTCTAATGTAGCGTCCTGTTGTCACTTTACGACTACAGCACACAGATCAAAGCGTAGGAGAAAGAGTATGTATGTATGTTTATAACTCTTTCTCTGTGCGTCATTAAACGCTTCCGGGGGAGGGAGGGGGGGGCTACCTAAATGATTGCAATGTTGGATGATCAAATGAACGCTGTTAACAGCATGTCTCTAGTCTGGGTGAGGGGTAGGGATCCTGCAGTCTGCAGGTCAGCGCTGAACCATGTTCAATTATCAGTAGGGTTAGCCCTGGATAGGTTCAGATTTTGTGAAAAGCAAAAATCAAGGAGAGCTCCAGTAAACAGCCTCCTAGAGGGTTGAGGGCTGTGAGAGGCCTGGAGCGCCAGTAAACAGCCTCCTAGCGGGTTGAGGAGGCTGGCTGTGGCAGGGGAGAGGTTGCTGATGAGGCTTAGTGAGGGGCTGGAGAGGGTTAGGGTTAGACTGCCTCTCATCAGACTCCTCCTGCCAACCGATGTGCAGGACGGGTGATTAGGTGTGTGTGCTGATTGTTAGCTTCAGCATGTTGGTGTTCTGCCTTTCCCTGTTCTTGTTCAAGCAAGCCGAGAGAGAGAGAGAGAGAGAGAGAGAGAGAGAGAGAGAGAGAGAGAGAGAGAGAGAGAGAGAGAGAGAGAGAGAGAGAGAGAGAGAGAGAGAGAGAGAGAGAGAGAGAGAGAGAGAGAGAGAGAGAGAGAGAGAGAGAGAGAGAGAGAGAGAGAGAGAGAGAGAGAGAGAGAGAGAGAGAGAGAGAGAGAGAGAGAGAGAGAGAGAGAGAGAGAGAGAGAGAGAGAGAGAGAGAGAGAGAGAGAGAGAGAGAGAGAGAGAGAGAGAGAGAGAGAGAGAGAGAGAGAGAGAGAGAGAGAGAGAGAGAGAGCTTGCTGCTCTGTCTGTTCCTCTGCTTGTCTAAACAGGTTCCATTTTAGGGGCGTGAACAGACTCTCCAGAGTCTGTTCTAGCGTGTTCTCTCTCTCTGTAGTGTGTTCTCTCTCTCCACTGCCATGTCAGAAAGCAGAAGCTGGTCAGTCATGTCTGTGTAAGTGAAAGACTCAAGGACCCATCAATGAAGATGACTGAGACTACGTTTTTGCGTTTGCAGAAGAGGTTGGTCTCCACTGGAAGACCCACACACAATGTGTCTGGCGCTCTCACACGCACAAACACATGCTCTCTCCCTCGCTGCAGGCATGGGCAGTGTTTGGAAGGGACATATACAGTAGAATGCCTGTAATGAGATCTGGTTCAGATCGAAAGTGCTTCTCAGGCGGTCTGTGTGTCTCCTGGTCCCCCAGGTTAAGAATGTGTCCTGTACCCCTGCAGGCGTGTGTGAGGCCCGGCTGGTGTCCGTGTCCAGCACCCCCCTGATCCGCGTGGCGGGCCAGCCCACATCCATCCGCTGTGACGTCATCGAGTACGAGGGCCCCCGAGAGCAGGACTTTGATTGGGACGTGAAGAAGGGTGATGCGAGGGCTGTGCAGGTCATCTCCACCTTTGACCCCGAGTACTCGGACGCGTCGCTGAGGGACCGCATCGCCAGCGGCGACGTCTCCGTGGTGAGGCTGCAGGACAACGCGGTGGAGCTGAGGATAAAGGAAGTGAGGTCGTCGGACAGCGGCACCTACGTCTGCAAAACCCCGAGCACAGACTCCGTCATGAGCGGCGTCTACGAGGCAGAGGTCCAGCTCACAGGTAGGGGGAGAGGGGGCGTGTCTCTGGGGCGTGTCCTGTATACAGGTGTGTCCTGACTCATCTCTTCTGACTTCCTGTCAGGGTGTGTCAACAAACAGCGCTGGTTACAGAGTGTTTTGTGTGCAGGCTGTTCAGACTGAGGTAACAGGACAGCAGGAGTCTGCTCTCATGTTGACATGATGACAAGCTGAGGGGCTTGACTGCCGTTCATCTTTATGACACAGTCATGCTTCCCTGGGTGCTTTATAACAGTTTATCCCAGTAAATAACACAGGTTGGTAACATGGGGAGAGAGAGAGATATTTAAAGATAATAAGATTAACAGCTTCCACAGAAATGGACAGGGTGTCAGAGACGGTTTGTTGTTTCCACTGGAATATGGTTGGACCTGCACCCTCCTGGTTACTGATCATGTGCTGGTCTGTCGGTATGCAGTCCTTGTAAGTCGCTTTGGATCAACACGTCCGCTGACTGAATACGTGTGCATGTGAACACACAGCTTAGAGGAAGGAGGAAGAGAGAGAGAAGGACCCTGGGATTGAAGAAGGAGGATGATGCATGTTTTTGTGTGTTTATGAAACCAGAGGAAGGGAGGGCTGGATAGAACAGAAGACGTAACATGAGTTTGTCTGTGTGGCTTCAGGCGTCCGCTGGTTCTGACATTCAGAGTGGAGGAGAACCAGCACTCATAGCAGCCAACATCAACTCCCCTCAGGCTCAACACAGCTTTCTGTTCGTGTGTGTGATAGTGTATATGTGTGTGTGTGTGTACGTGTGTCATGGATATAATGTGTGCGTGTAGGGTGTGTGTGTGTGTGTGTGTGTGTGTGTAGTATGTGTTAACCAGGTCCCTCTCTCTCTCTGCAGTGATCCCTGACACCCTCCAGGTTTCCCCGAGGTCGGCCACGCCCATAGTCCCCGAGGGCGGGTCCTTCCTCCTGTCCTGCAATGTCACTCGCCAGCTCACTCTCCCCACCTACCTGTCCGTCACCTGGTTGCTACAGAGAGGAACCGGCCCATTGGAGGAGATTCTGACCTTCGGCCCAGGGGGAGGAGTCACCACCGGGGCTGGATACGCTCAGCGCAACTCGGACGGAGGAATTCGATTGGTTCCCCGCGGAGAGGGCGTGTTTGGATTGGTGGTTTTCGGGGCGACTGCGTCAGATGCAGGGCTGTACAAGTGTGTGGGGAGGCAGTGGACCACGGAGCAGGGGACGTGGAAGAACATCCGGGAGAAGAGCGGAGAGATGGGGGCTGTCAGCGTCACGCCCACTGGTGAGAGGGGGGGGGCTGTCAGCGTCACGCCCACTGGTGAGAGGGGGGGGGCTGTCAGCGTCACGCCCACTGGTGAGAGGGGGGGGGCTGTCAGCGTCACGCCCACTGGTGAGGGGGGGGGGGGCTGTCAGCGTCACGCCCACTGGTGAGAGGGGGGGGGCTGTCAGCGTCACGCCCACTGGTGAGAGGGGGGGGGTTGAATGGGTGCTAGCTGGAGTAGTTTCTTTGTCGTTCAAATGATTCTACCCTGACAACACTGTCTGTGTGCTTACTGGAGAGGATCTTGACCTCTAGCTGTATGTCAGCTCTGTCTCTCCTGCTCAGGAAGACCCTCACACAAGCACCAGGAGCACACACACACACTCTCTCTCACACACACACACTTTCTGTCACACTCATACACACTCACAGGTTTTAAGTGTAGTTGTTATGCTGTTGCTGGGGACACTCTTGGTTACCATATCCAGAGAGAAGGAATGAAAGAGGGTGCAAGGGAGAGTGAGAGAGAGAGAAGAAGAGACAGAGAGTTATAACTTGGGCCTCTAGAAGTGTCCGTATCTAAGTGCAGTGTAGCCAAGAGGAGCCCTTATTGACTGAGAGACTCAAGCAAAGAGGATTGGAGACGTCAAACGGGGAGATTTGCCATGGTTTTCTTTTGCAAATATGCAGGGATTAATAGTCACACACACACACATGCTGTCCAATCATGAGAAATCCAATCTGTAGCTATTCTACTGTTCTATAGAATCATATTATATATTTACACTTTTTTTACATTGTAACTTTGACATTCTACAATTGTATTTTTACTTTCTAATTGCTAGATGTTTGATATTGATTCATTAATTAATCAGATCACTCTTTCTTTGGGTCTACACACTGCTGGCTTCTGAGTCTTTTGATGTGACAAAACATTTTCTTCAAGTTTTTATTCGATTGTTAATTCCCCTTCATTCTGGGTGGTTCCTCATCCTGTCATCCCATAACGCATCTCGGTTCTCTCTCTCTCTGTTCGCTCTCGCTTGCTCTCTCTCTCACACACTTTCTCTTTCTTTCGTCTTTTGGGGATCTCAAATTTGCTAGAAATCCGTCTTCTATTGACACTTCATCTCAACCCAAATCAATGTCTGATGTGGGATGTAGTGCTCAGCTCCCCTGTTCAGCCCCAGAACGGCACACAGCCTCAGGGAGACATGGGATGAACACTTTCACAATAACATCGACTCTCCTTGAACGGCTGCCATGTCTCTCCCTCTCTTCCCTCTTCCAGCCAAGTCCCTGGTGGTGTCCGCTCTCTCCGACACCACCCTCAACGTGGACGACACTCTGACCCTGTCCTGCATGGTGACCTCCGACCCCCTGAGCCAGCTGGCGCTGGAGGTGTCGTGGCTGGTGGACGGGCGCGGCGTGGCCAGCCTGTCCCGGGATGCCGTGCTGACCAACGGCTCCACCCTGGTGGGGCTGCAGCGAAGCGGGCCGGGGGAGTTCACCCTGGTGGTGAGGGAGGTGGCAGGCTCGGACGCAGGGCTGTACTCCTGCAGGGTGAGGGCGTGGAGCCGGAGCGGAGAGGCTGGGTCTTGGTACCAAGCTGCAGAGAAGACATCCAACCCGGTCAAGGTCCAGGTGGCCCGGATAGGTGAGTGTCTGGGATGAAGGGAGCGCCGTCAGCAACACTACATTAAGGTTACATGAAAATACGTATCCGTACTGGAAGGAACCTTGTGGTTACCTAAGAACATGTTTAAACCATGTTTCAGTTCAGTGGAACTGGGAGCAACGACAGCAGTATAGAATAGTACTGAAGTGTAAGAAAGGGGGGGGGGGGGTGTTAGGGGAGGGGTGAGGTGAGGTGTGTGTGTGAGGGGATGTTGTAAAGGGGCAGTTGAAGGTTGTGTAACCAAAACAAGATCAATGTTAACATCCACTCACTCCTGAAAGCCCTATCTCCCCCACTTGTGTCATAACTTGTACCGCTAAACCACAGTGAAGCACCTTAGTTAATGTAACCTCTGTGTAAAGGGTTGACCCCTTTTAGTATGTTGGTAGTTTGATACAGTATGTAACCATGCTAATCAGGGTATTGTAGTTCCTTTGACCGTCTGAGTGTTCTCCTGTCTCATCATGTGAATAACGTCCTCCGCCTCGAATGATCTCTGAAGTCCCTTGCTTTCTAACTAACTGAAACACTCCATTATACCAGGCCATTACAGACACTCTTTACCCAAAGAGGATCACTTGCGCACTTTCACACACTGTTGGGAGCCTCGAAAATTACAGACTTTTTAACGTTTCTGGTGATGCCAATAATTGTGACCCAAACAAAATTACGACTTCTTGACCCACATTTTTTTTTTGCGATTTCAACTCGAATATTAGATGAACATGATATTTTGAGTGAAGCTGATGAACACAAACGCTTTCTTTTGCTTTAGACTGCCAGTACTTGGAGCTTGTGACTGTAACCATGTAACCCTCCCTCCAGCTAAGCTGCTAGTGTGGTCTGCTCACATACTGGCCTACCTCTGTGAAGAGGATTGATTAGTCAAGCCTGCTCACTGCAGCGCTAACCTGTGTGTTTGGTTTCATAACACTGTGTGTGCATGTGTGAACTGACCTATTGCTGGTTTTAAGAGCTGCAGTGTCTTGCGCACACACACACACACACAGATGGCACCCTCTAACCATCACCAGGCCAGTGGGTGGTCCACACAGAGCGGTGTCCACTATAACTCACCTGACGTGAACAGGTTGTTTTAAACCGACGTAAAACTGAAAATGATAGTCAAAGTTTCCGTAGAGTATAACATCATATATAAAAGACAGCTTAGTGGATCAGATGGACTCCTGTAGCGGCGGTTCTGTAGCGGACATAAACTTCTCATGAATCTGTCTCTCGTCTCTTGGTGGCTGAGCCTTCCTTAGAGGGGTGGGGGTGGGGGGGTCAGTCTTGGGTTACCCTCCAACATTTCTGCTGGATGTTTACACACACATACACACACAGACAGTATGTCAGCGTGGGCCTACGGAGCTGGGAGAGTCAGGACTCACCACCCGGAGCCCTGGGGATGCAAACCGCATTTAGCTGGAAATGCCAGCCTGACTCCTGTGTTAGCGCTAGCCTGACTCCTGTGTTAGCGCTAGCCTGACTCCTGTGTTAGCGCTAGCCTGACTCCTGTGTTAGCGCTAGCCTGACTCCTATGTTAGCGCTAGCCTGCTCCTGTGTTAGCGCTAGCCTGACTCCTGTGTTAGCGCTAGCCTGGCTCCTGTGTTAGCGCTAGCCCGGCTCCTGTGTTAGCGCTAGCCTGGCTCCTGTGTTAGCGCTAGCCTGGCTCCTGTGTTAGCGCTAGCCAGGCTCCTGTGTTAGCGCTAGCCAGGCTCCTGTGTTAGCGCCAGCCTGCTCCTGTGTTAGCGCTAGCCTGACTCCTGTGTTAGCGCTAGCCTGACTCCTGTGTTAGCGCTAGCCTGCTCCTGTGTTAGCGCTAGCCTGGCTCCTGTGTTAGCGCTAGCCTGGCTCCTGTGTTAGCGCTAGCCTGGCTCCTGTGTTAGCGCCAGCCTGGTTCCTGTTTTAGCGCTAGCCTGGCTCTTGTGTAGCGCTAGCCTGGTTCCTGTGTTAGCGCTAGCCTGGCTCCTGTGTTAGCGCCAGCCTGGCTCCTGTGTTGTGGTTTACGGATGAGGTTAACCCAAGGCCATTAAGGTGTTGTTTTGAAATTAAGTGTATCTGTGTAATGTTCCAACATGGATGTTTGTAAACTGCAAGGCCTTAATACTTTTTAATACACTCTGTCTTTCTACTGTTGCTCTGTTTTTCTTTCACGCTGTCCCACACACACTCACAGCCAAAGTTCAACATTTAGGAAGTGAGAAGGGCATGAGAGGAGAACCTTTAGGTGAGGATATCAAGGTGGAGACCAAGTGAAGGAATGTTATAAGTTTCCTGGTCATCCTGCTCACTTTAGTCATTCACACAACACACACACCAACACAAACCCACACATCTGAAACCAGAGACCCAAGCTGAGGGCTGTCAGCAAAGCCTTGGTCTGTGAAGCAGGTGGTTACACGTTTGTTAAACTTTAACAGTATTCAGACATAGTTAACTTGAGTATAGTTAGGCCCCTGTTTAGTTGCTGGCAAATGGTATGCGAATGAGAAGCCAAACAGGGAAATACTATCAAGATCAACCGTTACTTGAGAGACAGGGAGGGATTGTGAGGTAGAGAGGAAAGATTGAATGTGAGAGAGAGTGAATGTGAGAGAGAGAGAGGGAGGGAATGTAAGGGAGAGAGAGGGAGGGAATGTAAGGGAGAGAGAGGGAGGGAATGTAAGGGAGAGAGTGTGAGTGGGGTGGGGTTAGAGAAAGTCATGTTTAGTGCAGGTATAAGCAGGGTAGTTTCCGTCTGTTATAAAGAGACGTTATCTCTGTGGCAGCACGCCAAACCACATGGAACCAGAGCACAGCGTTACTCAACGTTAAATTCCAGACCTTGTGTCGCACCTTTGTAAGTTGTTCAGGAAACGCAGGGCTTGTTGACTGGTTCCTGGTCAGAGTCCACCCTGCAGGAACACATTTTCTTCATCCCAGCAAGGATGGTCATTATCCATGTGTCTCTCTTTTTGTCTCAGAAGAAGCTTTTGTTAAGTATACTGTCTTAGTTGTTTCACACAGCAAACCATCCACCCACCTGCTTTTAGTTCTTATCAGTGCCATCTCATGCAGGCGTACTCATTTATGTAAGTACAGATAAACACTAACAATAAGCTGCAGTCGTGGTGCTTATTTGTAGTATTGACACCTGTTTTCAACACCCCGACAGTGCCTAGGCAGTGTTGACTGTTGAAACCCTTCCCTGCACCGAGTCTTATCCATGAGTCATCTCCAAACAAGTCTTATGCACGAGGCTCCAACTGAGGTGAAACTGAAACCGGTTATATCAGAGTTACTGACCCCCCGAGACCTGTCACAGTTCTAGAGAAGATTTTCTGTCTCTAACAATAGCAGAGTAGTTGATGAATCCAACCTTAGCCCCACGTTTGTCCCTGTCTCTCAGGACGAGTCCAGGCTGTGTGCTGAACTCTGGACAACGCCTCTGCTTGGCGTGAGGAGCATTTCCTCTTCTGAGGTTCCACTAGATCTTATCCTCATAACCTGCTCCGCTCTGGCTCAGCGACACGCTAGTCAGCTAGCAGACACTTTCATCCAAAGCGACGCACAAATAGCGAGAGTATACAGAGTACTACAGAAAATCGAGGATGGGAAGTACATGGCTCTAGCAGTGTTTTGGTGGTCGGAGTCAAGGAACGGTCTGCATTTACAGGCACAGCTGAGCTGACCTCAGATCAGAGGTTGTTCTACAAGGCTGGACTGTAGCAGTGCATGTTGGCGGAGTTGGGTGCAGAAGAAGTTGATCCTAGATCAGTTCAGTATGATCCTAACGCCACCCCACCCTGCTTCCTGGGTGAGAGAGACAAATGACCTTCGACCTCCTCTATCACCCTCACATCCAGATCCTCTACAGCAGGGTTTCTTTAAATCTCTTGCAAGATTTATTTTGAAGCATTTGTGTGCCTCAGCTGAAGAAGGCTGGAGTCTTCACACTGCGCGGGATTGTGCGCCTTTGTTCTATTTTTGAACCAACTGTGTGTGTGTGTGTGCGTATGTGTGTGCGGTGCGTGTGCATGTGTGCGTCAGAATAAGAGAGACAGAGAGAGCGAGAGGAAAGCAGGGGGTTGTGAGAGAAGGATATGGGCACATGGGTAATTGGCAGGGTTCCTCTCATCATGAAAGAAGTGGGAAGGATTTGCACAAACAACGTGTGTGTGTGTGTGTGTGTGTGTGTGTGTGTGTGTGTGTGTGTGTGTGTGTGTGTGTGTGTGTGTGTGTGTGTGTGTGTGTGTGTGTGTGTGTGTGTGTGTGTGTGTGTGTGTGTGTGTGTGTGTGCAGGCAAAGATGAGGGGGGGGTTGTGTAGCAGATGGTGACAGTGCATGATTCAAGCCCTGTGACGTGCAGATAACATTATGCAAACTCAACACACACACACATATATACACACACACACACATACATACAGATGGCCCTAATAAAAGGCTGAGGTGTGTGTGTGTGTGTGTGTGTAAATCTTCTGTCAAATGAAGCAGAAAGAGCCGGTTTGTGGGAGGGGCTGGCCTGCTGGACCTGGCAGGGCTGACACCCTCCACACACCCCTCCCCACCTCCCCTCCTCCACACACCCCTCCACCCCTCCCCACCTCCCCTCCTCCCAACATCCACACACCCCTCCACACCTCCCCACCTCCACACCATTTAACACTGTCACACTCAGACGTGCGTGTGAGGAGGGGAAGTCTCATGCCCTACACCAGCTAGTCTTGGCTTCAAATGCCTCTACGCAGAAAATACATCACTGCCCTCATTCTACAGCTTCTTATATTGCAGTCCATAACCTTTATACAATGTATTCTAACCTTCCCTTCAAGGTTTTTGTATGTATTGTATTTTAATGATTTAAGCTCTGCATACTTATTTATGATGGTTATTAATTGAAGGTCCATCATGGCTTGCACCTGGTTTGGTGATCATCCCGTATTCCACTGGGATCAGTTTCTGGATGACGTCATCCCTTCTCTTCCTCTCTGACATCATCAACTCTCTCCTGCAGAGCCTAATTTCTCGGTGACCTCCAACCTCGTGCTGACCCCCCAGGCTGCCGGTGACCCCACAGAGCTGGCGTGTCACGTGACCAACATCACCCACCTTCCTGCAGTGGGAAGACTGGGCGTGGCCTGGGAGTACAGTACACTTCCTGGTCCTCCCGGAGACCGCCCGGTAACCGCTCAGACAACGCAGCTGATTGGCTCCCTGGATGCCCAGGGTAACCTCCAGACAGGAGAGCTGTACCGAGGCAGGGTGGAGTCTGGTGTGATCTCTCTGACCAGGGTCAAACCTGACACATTCATGCTGCGCTTTCTACAAACGCAAGTAAGGGTGTGTGGCTGTGGTGTGTCGTAAGAGGGTGAAGGTGGTGTGTGTGTGTGCGTGCGTGCGTTTGAGAAGTGAGGCTGAAGGTGTGATATGCTGCAGTGTGCCTCACGCTGTGAATCATCCTCAGGACTTTCCCAGCAACGTACCTACGTCTCTTTTCCTGACTCACATCCTGTGTCTCTCTCTGTCTCTCTCTGTCTCTCTTTGTCTGTCTCTCTCTGTCTCTCTCTGTCTGTCTCTCTGTCTCTCTCTGTCTCTGTCTGTCTCTC
The DNA here is from genome assembly GCF_054491055.1 of Hypomesus nipponensis. Taxonomy (NCBI): domain Eukaryota; kingdom Metazoa; phylum Chordata; class Actinopteri; order Osmeriformes; family Osmeridae; genus Hypomesus; species Hypomesus nipponensis. The sequence continues at coordinate 1,557,168 of NC_140372.1, forward strand.
TCTGTCTCTCTCTGTCTCTCTCTGTCTCTCTCTGTCTCTGTCTGTCTCTCTGTCTGTCTCTGTCTCTCTCTGTCTCTCTCTGTCTCTCTCTGTCTCTCTGTGTCTCTCTGTGTCTCTCTCTGTCTCTCTCCGTCTCTCTCTGTCTGTCTCTGTCTCTCTCCGTTTCTCTCCGTCTGTCTCTGTCTCTCTGTCTCTCTCCGTCTGTCTCTATCTGTCTGTCTCTGTCTGTCTGTCTGTCTGTCTGTCTGTCTGTCTGTCTGTCTGTCTCTCTCTCTCTCTCTCTCTCTCTCTCTCTCTCTCTCTCTGTCTCTGTCTCTGTCTGTCTCTGTCTCTGTCTGTCTCTGTCTCTCACGTTCTCTGGCCTCTGCTCCCCAGGATGGAGACATGGGTGTGTACACCTGCTCTGTGAGCGCCTGGACCCCCGCCCGGCAGGGGGGGGTGGAGCGAGCAGCTGAGCTCAAGACTCTCCCGCTCACCTTACGCTGGGAGTCCAAACGTTAGTGCCTGCCTGTCTGCCTGCCTGTCTGTCTGCCTGTCTGCCTCTCTGTCTGTCTGCCTGTCTGTGTCTGTCTGCCTGTCTGTCTGCCTCTCTGTCTGCCTGTCTGTTTGCCTGTCTGTCTGCCTCTCTGTCTGCCTGTCTGTCTGTCTGTCTATCTGCCTGCCTCTCTGTCTGCCTGTCTGTCTGTCTGTCTGCCTGCCTGTCTGCCTGTCTGCCTGTCTGTCTGTCTTCACAAACATGTTTCTAGGGATGTTTATATTCTAACAATAGATACCATGAACCAGTCCTATGACCATGAACTTAAACAATCACACAGACACACAAACTCAACCGTTCACATGGCAGAGATGGTAGCACAGGAAGACATGAGTCATTGTTTCCACAGCTTGGTTTTTATTGACATCCTTCAAGAAGTCACACAGAAGAAGGACTTGTTCTCACCCACAAGCATACACACATACACACACACACACACATACACACACACACACACACACACACACATACATACACACACACACACACACATACATACACACCAACACATACACACACATACACACACACACAGACTTCCTTCTCTAAACATCTCTGTTATGATGAGAGTATTAAGTCATGATGAGACTATTAATTCATGAATTGGTAAAGCAAGTCAGGAATTGGACTGGGTTGATGTATAGACTAGCTGATTGATGTAGCGACCAGCTTGCTGAGCGTGGTGTGGTGTGGTCCGCTGCAGGCCCGGGGCTGAGCGTTGTGGCTCAGACTAGGCGTGAGGCATCAGCAGGGGGAGCTGCGTTCCAGATGAGCTGCAGCGTGGTGGTGGAGCATCTGCAGGAGCCAGGGTTCTCCGTGCTGGTCCAGACCCAGGAGAACCTGGAGGGAACCCCCAGGACCGTGGTGTCCCTCAGCCCAGACGCTGTGCTGCACTACGGGGGGATCACCGACCCCAGCCGCAGGTACCCTGGAGACACGCATGCATAGTGTGCATGCACACAGTGTGTGATGATGGTGGGGGTGATAACGTTGATGACAATGATGGAGGGGATGGTGATCGTGGTGGGGATGGAGGTGGTGGTGGTGGTGGAGGTGATGATGGTGGTGGTGATGATGGTGGTGGTGGTGATGATGGTGGTGGTAATGATGATGGTGGTGATGATGGTGGTGGTAATGATGGAGGTGGTGATGATGGTGGTGGTGATGATGGTGGTGTTGGTGATGGTGGTGGTGGTGGTGGAGGTGGTGATGATGACAGTCCTCTCCCTGTCTTCAGAGACAGCCTGGTGCTGGTGAAGACCGGCCCGGCAGAGTTCAGCTTCCGCCTGGCCGGGGTGCAGCTGTCTGACCGGGGCTTCTACTGGTGTGATGTCACAGCCTGGACCCGGCAGCGTGGCCAGGCCTGGACCCGAGCTGTCAGCGCAGAGTCCAACAAGATCCAGGTCACCTTCGACGAGACTGGTGGGTGTGGTTAGGGGTCACACAGGGGTCACGCACTGTTCTATCACTCTTGACTATTATGTTCATCTTATATTCTTTAATAAATTAGTATATCATATGTTGATATTTATTATGGACATTAGATGTTAACATCATCAGACGGAAATGGAGAACGCCAGTGTTAGTAATATGATGTATGTGTGTGTGTATGTGTGTGTATGTTAACGGCCGCATCCTCAAAAAAAAAGAAAAAAGAAAGTTGAATTGCTTCTTTCTTGTCTTCGTGTACCTTCTGCACTTGCCCCCAACATTTCACTGTAACCATATCGAAACCATTTTGATATTCTTAATACTGAATGAAGGCCTTGTGCTGATTATGGACACACAATAAGTGTTTTTTTGTTTAACGTAGGCAATGTGGTACAGAACAACTTTTGGTATCCCCCCCTGACTTGGCAGCTTTGCAGTGAAGACACATCATTCACTAGCATATATACTTATGTTTATACTTGTGATTCTTGAGTTGTAAGTCTTGGATATCTATATTTAACACATGCTTAAAAGCTCGCACACACAGGCTTGGTCGACCTACTTTGCCGTGTTTGATGTTACTGGTAGAAGGGTAGGAACAGGGAGGGTTAGCTTCTCAATCTTCTGTCTCCTGGGAAGTACGGACGGTTCTTTTGCTCATTCTCTCTCCTCTTTACCTCCTCTCTCTCTCTCTCCTCTCTCTCTCTCTCCTCTCTCTCTCTCTCTCTCTCTCTCTCTCTCTCTCTCTCTCTCTCTCTCTCTCTCTCTCTCTCTCTCTCTCTCTCTCTCTCTCTCTCTCTCTCTCTCTCTCTCTCTCTCTCTCTCTCTCTCTCTCTCTCTCTCTCTCTCTCTCTCTCTCTCTCTCTCTCTCTCTCTCTCTCTCTCTCTCTCTCTCTCTCTCTCTCTCTCTCTCTCTCTCTCTCTCTCTCCCCCCCCCCTCCCTCTTCTCTGTGTGCCTCTGTGGGGTAGAGGCTTCAAAGCAGCGCCCCATGGCAAATCTTTACTGGACAAATCAGTTACAAGCTGCAAGGATCCGTATCACTGATTCTCTTTTCCCTGTGTGAGGGTTCAACTGTGTTTGTATGTTGAACAAACGCCAAGAAGAGACTGCACTGATCGTGAAGGGCACGCATACACACACACACACACACAACTCTAAGACCTCTAATAAACACAGTACATTAAATGTGCTGGGCTTGTAGTTATGTGTGTGTGTGTGTGTGTCTTCCAGGCCCCTCGTTCTCCGTGGATATCAAGTCTGACACCACCAAGGTGTTTCCCTGGGAGACAGCCAAGATGGAGTGTAACCTCGGAGTGTCAGGATCCTCCCGCAGGACTGGTAGGAACCTCACACACACACACACATTGAACTACACACACACACACACACTCACACACATTGAACTACACACTCACACACTCACACACATTGAATCACACACACACCCACTCACTCATTGAACTACACACACACACACACTCACACACACACACATTGAACTACACTCACACACACACACATTGAACTACACACTCACACACACACACATTGAACTACACCCACACACTCTCACACACACACAACTAAACTATACACACGCAAACGCTCACATACTCCTTTACTCGCGCTCACTCTCACTCGCTCACTCACTCAATTTTATTCATTTGATCTCAAAAAGAAAATTCCACCATAAACACGTCACAAACTGCCATTAAAATGAATTCCTGTCTAAATGAATAGGTATCACATCATGCTTTATGTCATCACATGGCTTGTTAGTCGTCTGTAGTGAGTTTCAGAAGCTCCCGGGTGTTTAACAGTGTTGATACTGAGCCAGACTCCCTGAGACAAGCCTCTTGTCACACTCCCTCCCTCCCTGAGAGAGAGACACTATAGAGCTGTGTAGAGATGAGAGAGAGAGACTATAGAGCTGTGTAGAGATGAGAGAGAGAGAGAGAGAGAGAGAGAGAGAGAGAGAGAGAGAGAGACTATAGAGCTGTGTAGAGATGAGAGAGAAAGAGAGAGAGACTATAGAGCTGTGTAGAGATGAGAGAGAGAGAGAGACTATAGAGCTGTGTAGAGATGAGAGAGAGAGAGAGAGAGAGAGACTATAGAGCTGTGTAGAGATGAGAGAGAGAGAGAGAGAGAGAGACTATAGAGCTGTGTAGAGATGAGAGAGAGAGAGAGACTATAGAGCTGTGTAGAGATGAGAGAGAGATTGAGCTGTGTGTTGAGTAATGCAGTGTGATGCGTCTTCAGCATTCTTACCTAGGGACAAGCCTGGGCAGGACAGAGTCATAACTCTGGAATGGAGCTTGGAGGGGGGGAGGAACATGTGATAACAGTTATCACTCGTGTTCACCTACAGTGATTTTCTGGACCAGATCCCTTTTCATCTTGTATATCTCCACTCTCCTGGCCTCGACCCTCAAACATGAAGACTCGTCTGTGTGTGTACATGTTGCGTGTTTGAGACACACAATGCCATTATTGTGTGTGATGTTGGCCTTGTTGTTCCGTGTACCTGTGCAAGCGTGCAGACTCCCTGGAGACGCTCCAGTGTGGAATGTGAGGACAGGAAGCTCGTCGTTTTCACAGGAAATGTGTGTGGACGTCAGTCGAAACTGCAGTCAGAGTACACAAACTTATTCTTGTTTTCGGACAAAATATGTTTGTTTTGAGTACCCAGTGTACCACCCTTATCCTTGAAACTTGAAACTGCTAACAAGCAAAAAACAGTTCAAGTTTCCGCCAGCCAGAATCGTATTGAAGATAATAGCCTGTCATGGGCTCTTTCGTCTTACATTTTGGTTTACAGAGTTCTAGAACTGTCCGTTGTATCTGCAGACTTCTGAAACTGTCGGTTGTATCTGCAGAGTTGTAGAACTTTCCGTTGTATCTGCAGAGTTCTAGAACTGTCCGTTGTATCTGCAGAGTTCTAGAACTAGCAGACATCCCCACCTGACCCGCACAATCCCGTTACCCAGCTGCCCCTGCTTGGCTTTAGCAGCCTGTAATTCATGATGCTTTCCTGTGGTTCATTAGGCGGAGGGAGGGAGGCAGGGGGTGGAGGAGGAGAATGAGAATGACTCCCAGGTCTTTCACCCCCGTTGGGTGGACAGTTCGGCCATAGATGTACAGATTATAGAGCAGGCTTTGAAATCAACATAATGATTAGCTGCTGATCTAGTAGCGTGGATGCAGACGGTTCATTCATCGTGTGGTGTTGGCCTTATATGTGGGCAAAGAATCGAACCGCTAGTGTCTGTCCTGGTGTCTGTCCCCGTGTCTGTCCTGTCTGTCCCGGTGTCTGTCCTGTCTGTCCTGGTGTCTGTCCTGTCTGTCCTGGTGTCTGTCCCGGTGTCTGTCCTGGTGTCTGTCCCCGTGTCTGTCCTGTCTGTCCCGGTGTCTGTCCTGGTGTCTGTCCTGGTGTCTGTCCTGTCTGTCCTGGTGTCTGTCCTGTCTGTCCTGGTGTCTGTCCTGGTGTCTGTCCCGGTGTCTGTCCTGTCTGTCCCGGTGTCTGTCCTGTCTGTCCTGGTGTCTGTCCTGTCTGTCCTGGTGTCTGTCCTGTCTGTCCTGGTGTCTGTCCCGGTGTCTGTCCTGTCTGTCCCGGTGTCTGTCCTGTCTGTCCTGGTGTCTGTCCTGTCTGTCCTGGTGTCTGTCCCCGTGTCTGTCCTGGTGTCTGTCCTGTCTGTCCTGGTGTCTGTCCTGTCTGTCCTGGTGTCTGTCCTGGTGTCTGTCCCGGTGTCTGTCCTGTCTGTCCCGGTGTCTGTCCTGTCTGTCCTGGTGTCTGTCCTGTCTGTCCTGGTGTCTGTCCCGGTGTCTGTCCTGGTGTCTGTCCTGGTGTCTGTCCCGGTGTCTGTCCTGTCTTTCCTGGTGTCTGTCCCAGTGTCTGTCCTGTCTGTCCTGGTGTCTGTCCTGGTGTCTGTCCTGGTGTCTGTCCTGGTGTCTGTCCCGGTGTCTGTCCTGTCTGTCCTGGTGTCTGTCCTGGTGTCTGTCCTGTCTGTCCCGGTGTCTGTCCCGGTGTCTGTCCTGGTGTCTGTCCTGGTGTCTGTCCTGGTGTCTGTCCCGGTGTCTGTCCCGGTGTCTGTCCCGGTGTCTGTCCCGGTGTCTGTCCTGGTGTCTGTCCTGGTGTCTGTCCTGTCTGTCCTAGTCAGTGAACTTGTATGTGCTTGCAGGAGTGTGTTGTTCTCTGGTTTGTGTTGATTTCCTCTCTGCTGCCCTGCTGGCTTCAGCCACATGTGACTGGGGTTATGTGACTGGGGTCATGTGACTGTGCAGCCAGTGTAGTTTAGTTGTCATTTGTGCTGAATGGTGTTCAAGTTAAATAGGAAGGGGCAGTTAAATATGAGATCCTTCCTCTTTCTCATTGAACTGCCTCTTTCTCATTGAACTTGAACACCATTCAGCACAAATATACACATACGTAGCATCGCTCACTGTTAGCAGTTGAGTGTCTTATATCAGCATCACTAACGGTTGGCTGCGTTGCTTAGTCTTCCAATCCACACCCACACAAGGTTGTTGTTTCTGAAGAAACCTCAGCTAGTGCAGGGTAGCGGCTCCAGCCTGGCCAGGACCAGCGAGCCCTTTTAAGGTCTGGATCTGCGTTTGTTCTGGTTGACTGGTGTCTGCAGAGGGGGGCTTGTGGTAAAGCATTAACGAGCTTCACACAAAATGAGTCTTCTTCCCTTGTGAATCACGACATCCGAGTCATTTCATCTCGCTGTCGTCGCTCGCTATCCTTGCCTTCTGTTGTTTCCTTGACTATTCTTCTTTTAACTTTCATGTTCTTGTACCTCTGCTCTCTTTTTGATTCATCCTTTCCTCCCTCTCTCCCCCCTCTTGTTCTAGCAAGGGTATTATTCCAGTTCTGTTTGTGTGAGCAAGCAAGCGTGTGTGTGTGTGTGTGTGTGTGTGTGTGTGTGTGTGTGTGTGTGTGTGTGTGTGTGTGTGTGTGTGTGTGTGTGTGTGTGTGTGTGTGTGTGTGTGTGTGTGTGTGTGTGTGTGTGTGTGTGTGTGTGTGTGTGTGTGTGTGTGTGTGTGTGTGTGTGTGTGTGTGTGTGAGTGAGTGGGAGGACCAGCTCTAATAGCTCCTCTCTCTGACACAGTAATGACCAGCTAGAGGTTCCCCTCAGAACAGGAACCTGCTGTGCTGTCTCCCAGCCAGACAGCGACGCACACACGCACACGCACACACACACACAGCGATGTCTCCAGATCCACCTCACACAACCTCACACTCGTCCTCAACACTTCTTGTCTCCGTAGGAAAAACGCAGGTTAAATGTGAGGCTGTACGAACGAATACATGACACAATGCATCATGGGAAATGTAGTCAAACCTTTTAACGTATCCTCCCATTCCCCCTCCTCCTCCTCACCCCACAGACGACGTGTCGTATGAGGTGAGCTGGTTCCTGACGCGCATGCGCGGCGCTCAGACGAGCACGCTCCTCGCCAGCGTCGACCGCTTCGGCGTGGTGAGGAAGGGCCAGCGCAACTCCAGCAGCGACGTGTCTCTGGAGCGCAGCGGGCCCCACACCTACACCCTGAGCGTTCACGCCACCCAGGACAGCGACTCGGGGGAGTACCACTGCCTGGCCACGCCCTGGCACCTGTCTGCTTCCACCGGGGCCTGGACCCAGGCCGCTCAGATCAGCTCCACCAGAGTGTTCCTCACCGTACGCTTCGCTAGTGAGTAGTGTGTGTGTGTGTGTTTCAGTGTGTGTTTGTGTGTTTCAGTGTGTGTGTGTGTGTGTTTCAGTGTGTGTGTGTGTGTGTGTGTGTGTGTTTCAATGTGTGTGTGTGTGTTTGTGTGTTTCTGTGTGTGTGTGTGTGTGTTTCAGTGTGTGTTTGTGTGTGTGTGTGTGTTTCAGTGTGTGTTTGTGTGTTTCTGTGTGTGTGTGTGTGTTTCAGTGTGTGTTTCTGTGTGTGTGTGTGTGTGTGTGTTTCAGTGTGTTTCAGTGTGTGTGTGTGTGTGTTTCTGTGTGTGTGTTTCAGTGTGTGTGTGTGTGTGTGTGTGTTTCAGTGTGTGTTTCTGTGTGTTTCTGTGTGTGAGTGTGTGTGTGTGTGTGTGTGTGTGTGTGTGTGTGTGTGTGTTTTATTATTATTATAACCTTTATTTAACCAGGAGAAGACCCATCGAGATTAAGAATCTCTTTTTCAAGGGAGACCTGGCCAAGATAGCCAGCAGCATACATACATACAAATATAGTTACAAAAATACAAAAGGAAACAAAATATAGGCGTTAGGGTCGTACCCTGGTACATTAAAAACATTTACATTTTAAGGAATCTGTCTCTCACTCTTTCATTTTTAATTTAAAAGCATTAAGCAAGATTAATTCCTTTAGTTTCAAGACATTTTGCAACATATTCCATGCCGAGGGTGAGGATTACAGAAATGCCCTCTTTCTAATTTCCGTACGGGCATATGGTACAGATAGTATGACGCAGTCTTGCAAACGCAGAGAGTATTTCCCGTCACTCTTCTGCTTTATAAGGACACACAAATAGTATGGGAGCAGACCAAGAATGGCCTTATATATAAAGGCATACCAATGACAGAGCCTACGGGTGGTCAGAGCAGGCCATCCTACCCGAGAGTATAACTCACAGTGGTGAGTTTCAGTGTGTGCGTGTTTCAGTGTGTGTGTGTTTCAGTGTGTGCGTGTTTCAGTGTGTGCGTGTTTCAGTGTGTGTGTGTTTCAGTGTGTGTGTGTTTCAGTGTGTGTGTGTTTCAGACTGTGTTTCAGAGTGTGTGTGACTCTTCTCTCTCTCTCTCCTCAGTGTGGGACTCCCTGAAGCTGCCCCTGCTGTACGGTGCGGGGGCGTCCCTGGCGGTGGGCGTGTTCTCCCTCCTGCTGGGCCTGGTGTGCGCCCACTGCTGCTGCCGGAACACCACACACACCCCGCGCTCACGCACCAAGCTCATGGACCTGGAGATGGACTGACACACAGCCCGTCACACACACACGCACACACACTCTCTCTGGGACCATCACGCTTTGCTAGTCCAGTGAACGAGGGGGCGACGAGCGTGCATGGCCAGGCACGTTACCACCGCCGCGCCGACCGACCAATTGCAGCGCTTGGAGCTTTCTGATTGGCCGATGGAAGAGGAAGCATTCAGTCGTGAGGATTGCCATTGGCTGGTGTGACGTGTGACTTGCACTACAAAACTCCTGGACTACATCTCCCTCGAGAGGACTCTACCTTCTCTCCTGAACACTAGTTTTTGAAATGACTTTTTTTAAGCTTTAAACAGAGACGTGTGTGTGTGTGTGTGTGTGTGTGTGTGTGTGTGTGTGTGTGTGTGTGTGTGTGTGTGTGTGTGTGTGTGTGTGTGTGTGTGTGTGTGTGTGTGTGTGTGTGTGTGTGTGTGTGTGTGTGTGTGTGTGTGTGTGTGTGGCGAACACTCCCCACGCTGGAATAGACAGATGTATTTCCTGTCCCCCACCTCCCCCTTGTCAAGGTGATGATGTCATAACTGTGCGACTGGGATCCAAATGACCTGGTGCACCGTGACATCATACACTGTGAGACTGTAGACTTGAACCTCCTTCCCCCTCTATAGTGCCCCTGGTGCTACCCCAATTGTGAACAACGCAGAGGAGCCTGTTTACACCCCAGGCTCAGATGACATGTGGTCAAAAGGGAGAATGAAACTGGATGGAAGTGACAGAGAATGTGGTCGGCTCTTGTGACTCAACCAAGTTACAAGAACAAGTCATCAAGCAGCGGATAGAGATGGACGATGTATAGAAGAGTGTGTATACGTCGTAGGCTGGGCTGCTAGGTAGCAATGAAACAGGATGAGCAGAGGAAGTCTTGGTGCTGTGTGTGTCTCTGCCTGCTCTGCAGCTGGGAGCAGCTCTGCTGCTGATGGTGCTACACCCCGAGGCCTTCCTCTCCTACCCCCTCAGAAGCACCCTGGGCTGGGTTCTAACACTGCTGCTGCCCCCCCCCCCCCCCCCTGTCCTTCTGGTAGACGAGCAGAGAGTAATTACTGATCCGTAAGCCGAAGAGGCTGAATTGAATATGGGTCAGTTTAAACCACTATAAAGTTATGTGCATTGTCCCAGTTGCACGGTCTAATGAAGGCACTGTTGTTTCCTCAGAGATGTTGTTGTACTGCAGCTTTAAGGGTTCAAATCACTTCCCATATTAGTAGATCACAGTTCCAGCATGATTAAGCAGTCTCTCTACCTCTCTCTCCCTCTCTCTCTCTCTCTCTCTCTCTCTCTCTCTCTTTCTCTCTCAGCTCTTCCTCTGGGCTACAAGGTGTGTATCTTCAGCCAGCTCAGTCCTGGGACTCTGACAGAGACTGGGGGTGTTTGTCCCAGTCCCTTGGGCTCTGCTGGCAGTTCTCAGCCTGGGGACAAAGAGCTGCCCTTCCCTGTTAATCCTCCACCAGGCTTTAGAGGCCTTTATAGCTGATATCCTGTCCTGTCGCTCCATCGACAAACAAACGTGTTCAACAGTCCTCATTCTGCACACGCCCTAACTTGAATGCACATACACACATACACACATACACATAGACACGAGCATGGCTCAAACACACACAGCTTGAACATAACCCTACCTACCCCCATGCATTGCAGTGTAACGACTTGAATTTACATTCAGCACACACTGACACACACAAGGAGAGACAGTCTAACAGCATTCCCACTTGTGCTGCAGCCCTTCAGTGGAGTACCAGCTGTCTGGGAAGGGAACCAGGCCGGGTTTCGGGTTTGGAATCTGACAGGGTTTAGTCCACTCCATCCCTCCACTGCCCCCAGCAGGAGCAGAGTGGTAGTGCCAAACTAGAGACTGACGCTTCCTGGTGTTGAGACTACTCCTAATACACACGACACGCAAACACACACACACACTACACACACAACCCACAATAAAACACTTCAAGTGGTCATGAAAGTCCTTTGTAGTTTATTTTTAGTTTGACATTATTTTGTGATAGATGTTTTTAAATAGATTTCTAAGTCTTCTTTTTTGTTGTAAATGACTATAAAAGCTTCTATGAATTTTATCTGATTTGAATATTGTATAGTTGTGCCAATGTTTCCCTGGGTAACGATCAATCAGGTTTTTATATGATGCTTCCAGCCTTCTGAACAACTTCAAATATTTCTGCCAGAATAAATGTTTTATAACTGTGCGTTGGGCTGATATGAGCTTGTTGAATCGTTCCATATTCTCTCCGTCTCTCGTGTTCTTCAGGGAATCAGCCCTGCTCCTTCTCTTTTCTCAATTAGAAATGCAGATTAGTTTTATGTTTAGAACAGAATCTGTCAAGCCCCCAACCTCCAGTGAGGTTTGTTTTCACTTTTTCTCCATCTCTCTCTCTCTCTCATACACACACACTCTCTCTTGCCCTCTCTCTTGCCCTCTCTCTTGCCCTCTCTCTTGCCCTCTCTCTCGTCCCCTGTCCTCTCTTCCTCCTTGTCTCCGTCTCTCTCATTCTTCCTTTTCTCTCCATCACTGGCACCGTTCCAGTTTTTGGTGCTGTGGTTTTTCATCCAAATCTGTGTGTGTCTCTGTGTGTGTCCTCCAACCACACATCATTCCTGCACATCCAGAGCTGCAAGATCAACCTGCTCATAAACAGTGTCTGCTGGGGTTGCGAGAGTCACTAAGTTAATAATGGTTATGGAAGGTTATTATAAAATGCTAAACTGCTAGCTGTGATGAAGCTGAGCTGAGGACAGCGTTTCACACGGCTCTGGAGGAGAGCTTAGGAGCAGAGAGTGGTTCTCATGGCAGGGACTGTCTCTCTGACACCCTGAGGGTGAGGGGGTGGGGGAAGTTCTACTGAGGGTAGGAGGGCAGCGTGGAACTCTGGAGATGGAATGCAGCGATGACTCGTCAACACTTTCTCGTCATGGCAACGTTGTCAACAGACTTTGTGAGTGGCGGTGAGAGGGAGGGGGGAGTTTACGGTTTGGGTTAGAAGATATCTGACCTGAGTCCTGAAGATGTCTCGCATACACACACACACAGCGACAGCCTCAGTCACAGTCCCATTTGTAACATCCAGAACACTAAAGTCCCTGTATGGCAGCATTCCAACCAAGCAGTGTGACTTGTCCTTGTAGGGCTGAGTCCTCGGCAGGGGGGCCCTTCAGGCACAGCCTGGACAGCTATCTGCCTGGCTGCACTTCCATCTAGTATGAGCCAACACTCATACTACCATAGTATCTAGTATGACCCAGTCCTACCATAGTATCTAGTTTACCAGATGAACACACACACACACACACACTGGTTCATCTTCTCTGATTAGATTAATCCATCTAAGGGTTTTCTTACCCTCTGCCATGCTGCGCTTCCGAAGTCAATGTTTAATGCACATTCATTCATACAGTTGTCATAACCTATTATGAATGCTGTATGGATGCTCATGTCTTGCCTGGGGCAAGACACTGAACTGGGCTACTAGACAGGACAGACAGGTCATGATCTTAAGTCTGACTCATTCTGACCACACATTTGAAGTTCTGTAACTAAGTTTAACTTCAGCCCTGTTATGACATTGTTGCCCGGTGACAATGAATCCAGCAGAGGAGTTAAGAGTCTTTAATAAAGGAGGAGCGTGCATAACTGCAGCTGGAGGCAGGGAGGACTGAGGCAGGGCAGGACTGAGGCAGGGCAGGGGAGAGAGAGAGCGAGAGAGACTACCCACATAAAAAGGAATGTATTAATCATCTGACACCGATAACATGCTGTGTTCTCCTGGTCATCGTTGTGGTTGTTCTGTCCGCAGGGTGATATAGGTCAGCCTCCAACCCCCAACTGTTCCCCTCAGAGACACTCAGGAGCCACACAGCTCCAGGCCTAATCAGATTAACCCCACCCAGGCCTGCTGCCCCCCCTGCTCTGGGCAGCCGCACAGCCTTACAGCTTCCACAGATCTTGTGTGTACATTATTAGTTTATTTATCTGTCTTTAAAGTATGTTTTGGGGTACAGTTTTTTTTGTGTGCATCTTTTAATAACTTGTATATCAGGACTCAAATTTAAAAAGAGGTTCATAACATTTAGTTGTTTGGTCTCAGTTTGAGATAGAGCTGGTGTGTTCCAGAACAATACATGCCACACTCACCACTCTCTTAAGCCCCTCCCCCCTCCCCTCTGCCTTGTTTATATCAAGTCCCCCTTTCTCGCTCTCCCTTTATTTGAGCTCTTCTGGTCAGTGAGTGGATCAGATTTCACCTCTCTACAGACCACGAGATGCCCTACATACCGCGTTTAAACAACTAAACAACATATATACTGTTCTTGTGCTGCCTTCGGGTCACATGACCAAAAGGTTCATAACGAACCATCATTGTGTTTACCCAATTTTACCCAATACAAAAGCAAATAAAATAAATGTATTTTAACCTTCGCAATGTGGGGGGTCTGAGACAGCCCAACGGATAAAAGAACATGCTTCACTTTGTTTTTGTATGCGGTAAAGTTGTCGCAAACGACGGTGGGTCACAATGACTGATGGGTCAGAATGATCCGAAGATAACACAAGGGTTAAACAAGTAGTCAACAGTATCTGGCTTCACATGGGGAGGCAGAAGTGACTGATGAATCTTTCTCCTTCACCACCACTCTTACTTTGGAAAGACCGTATTCACCCAGATTGTTATGTTCACCAGCAAAACTAGCAAAATATGCCTGAAGGAAAACTAAAATATCCTAAGATTTATACAAGTGAAAAATGTTTATAAATCTTGGGATACTCTGATACAGAAGCAGAACCAGTTCCACTCCTGCAACCTCCAGGTCGCCAGGATCAGCCCCTTCGTGGGATTCAACAATTTCTCTCCTTTGTAATAAAGGTTTCAGACTACGAGCTTGTCACTGTCTTCGCTTTCTGAGCCTTTCTCCCACACAGCTGTTCTGCTGTGTAGGAAATGACTTTAAGACGGGGTCGTCTGGGTCAAAACCCTTTGTGAGTTCCTCTCGGCATTCCCTGGCAAATAATCTGAATGTTCAGACGCTGTTCAATCAACTTCTTCAATGTGTATTTTTCTCTCTCCTTCTTTTCTCCCCCTCCGTCCACCTAAAGGACCCCCAATCCCATTTCCTCTCGTCTGAGGGAAGGTAGCAACAGACACACTGTGACCTTCTGATGTCCCACTGCAGTCAGAACTCTGAGCATTCTTCTCCTGTGTCATGAGAAGATATTCCAGAGATTCTCTTGTTAGCATTCAAGTTGAGTACAAGAGTGTGTTAAATGCTGAAGTCAGTGTTTGTTGTATTTATAACAAAGACGTGTTTCATTGTACATCTCACATCTCCATCTGCAATAGAATCACGCGACGTCCTGAACAGGACTTTCTCATTTATCACCTGCTTCCACATTGACCTCATATAATGAGGAGAACCATGCAGTTCTGAAGCTGTTTTTATCAGTCAAGCAAGACAGCCATTTAGGGTATGAAATCAAGAGGTTCAAGCGACTACATCCATGTAAAACGTTTGTTGACTATTTGTAATATTTACTAAAATAACTGTAGGTGTGGCCTACCCTTTTCAAACTTTCACTGCAAACAGTTGATTATATCCACTTTAGACAGAAGTTATGACAGCCACACACAAGTTATTAATAAAATGACAAATTTAAGACCAAAATCTTTTTTGCTTTTCAGACCTGACTTTGTCAACAGTCGTCATTTTCTCCAAAGATATCCTAACATTAATTTTTTATTTGGATTATAAATATTTGATAGTCTTTGTGGTTTTGGTCCATGTTTTTAGGTAAGTCATACAAATCTAGAACAATGACCTCAATCTCTCACCAGATTTTAAATGTTTCTGATGGAAATAACTCACATTAATAGTGTCTTTTCAAAATACTCTTTGCCCCCACTGTAAATACAGTTGAGTTATGTATGTCATGAGCAGAGATGGGAAGTAACAAAGTACAAACATTTTTCTGGTATCAGTAGTTGAAAAATTAAAAAAAGCTTACAAAATGATTTTTTGATGAAATACGTTTTGAAAATAAAGTTGAAAGCTAAAAAAAAAATCTAAAAAAATATATATGGAACACCTGTCTTGCTGTGTGACTGCATATCCAAAGCTTGCTTTCACCACTTAAGCAAGACTACCATCTAGCGTCTAAAATGAAGAAATGCAAGCGACTATTAAGGCAAAACGACTTCTGAAATTTCTAATTTCTAAAATAACTGTGTATGTGGACTACCATTTTTAAACGTCAACTGCAAACAGTTGATTCTGCGAGCTGTAGAAATTATTAGATTATTATTATTAAAACATCAGACAGCCCTGCCTCACACAGTTTTACCATAAAATGACAAATTTCAGCTTTTCCATCCAGAGTTGGATTCTGGTTTCATCCCGAGACTTTGTTAAAGCCTGGACATGGCTGAGAAAACGTTGTCTTGACTTTAGATGGTGACATCCATGGAGGGGATGGCGTTCATCGCTAGTATCTTTTGTTTTCTTGACTCGGCTGGCAACTTCCTGTCTAATATCAGCAGGGGCAATGCCAGCAGGCTTGGGTCTTCTCTCAAGGCTTATTTATTGATCAGGTGGATCATCAAGAGAAACGTATAGGTTTTGTGGCTTTGAATCCTGGTCTTACGTAAGGCAAAGAATGCTTCACTCTCTTTCACCAGATTTAAAATGTTACTGGTGAAAAAGTGCACATTCATGGTGTCTTAACAGAAAACCCCGTCGAACCGTTAGATCCTGGGTCTGGTTACTGGGTAAGATCTGCTATCATCACGCCTCACGCCTGGGACACACTGGCTGCGAAGGGCCGCGATTAGCTGCCATATGGAAGAGCTGCCTTTTTTCTTTCGGCGCCCATGTTATCAAATTGGACCGGACACTCAGGCTGCAACGCCGCGATTGGCTCGCGCTCTGCAGCGATAGTTTCGGCAGCTGGTCGAACTTTTCCGCGAGACGCTTGCGAAATTGGCTGCAGGATGATAATGTACACCATATTATTTGATATATTTGAATAAAAAACATCTTATTAAGATTGTACTACGTTAGTTGTAGGCTATAGCCTATCACTTAACACCCAAATTCACTACGCTGCTAACAAATCGGCCAAACATGTTGTTTACGCCGATAAAAACAATATCCAATCAATTCTCAAAATGTAAACATTTTAAAATAAAAACATCCTGATTGTTGATTGCGTTGATTGTCAAGCCAACATAGCCAATTTGTCGGTTGTTTCTATCCCTCCTGAAAAGCAAATGGCAGTCTCCATCCCAATCACCCAGTTCACTTTATAGCCTAGTATTTAAACCTGTATTGGCAGTATTTGATATGCTTTAGAATACTGTTTCGTAGAGCTTAAGATCTCAAGATAATCACGAACCTTCTCTTCAGGGGCAGTTAAAACTAACGGACACAGGATCAACTGGTAATGGATCCACACCCTCTACACCTCTTTAGTTAGCCTATATGGGTTGTGGTTATTGCCAAATCAATTATCTTTACCCTGTCTTGGATGTCAATTGAGAAAAAAATATTTTATAAGTAGTATTTTCTTGTGTTTTTGAAGTCTCTGGTGTTTTGTGCAACCGGCAATCTTCAACACTTTAACGAGATGATGGCGTTACCTGACTCAGAAGGGTACAACTGCGAGTTCACTACGTAGCTATAGCAACCACAGGACAAGAGAACCTGTACCTGACAGTACTAGTCGACTGACTGTCTTTTGTTTTGAACGTAGTCCGTTTGCTACCACCTTTGAAATAATTGTGTGCTATGAGCGTAGGCATTGTTTAACCCATTTAGCACTATATTATGTTGATAGGAATACGTTAAACTTATTTTCGTTTGTAAAGCAAAGAAAGCGAACGTTTGGTGATTCTGTCGGCATATTAACTTGCACAGCCAACTGACTTATAGGAAACTGTCAGAAGTGGAGCTAAACCAGTAGGGGGGTCGATGGTGACGCAGGAAAAACACCCCAAGTGCAGACAAAAAAATTCAAGGAAGCGAGATAGCATACTAGCTCGCAAACCCGGTGCATACCTAGAAATCGTACATGATAAACGCCGATAAACAAAACATGAAATAGAAAGATTCATACACGGAATACGTGAACAGAAGACGTCACATCAAAATTCTGGTAAGAAACATTTGCTAGCTGCCTAGCATAGTTTGCTAACCGGCTGATAGTGTGATGTTATTGACAGCTAGATAGCCCTTGTAGCATGCCGGCTAGCTGGCTAGTTAGCAGCAGGCTAGCTAGACCAACGTAAAATTGTCTTTGTTAGCTATCCAGGCTTCTAGCGACACTGTTAGCCTAGCAAAGTGGTTAGCTAGCTCACTGCTAGCTACACCTGGTATCAACAGAAGAAACATGATTCAAAGTCAATGTCATGAGTTGGAGCTCATAGCTTGCTAGCAAGTCTTTATCAGACGACATTAATGCAAGTTTCGTAACATTAATCAAAAAAACAAATGCTGGCATGCCGGTTGTACAGCTAACTAGCCAACTGTCTGTATTTTTATTAGTGTGGTAAAATGGCTGACGTCTTCCCATACTAACCTGTTCATGTTTGCTTTGGGGAATGGCATATAGTAATCAAGTGAGCTTGGGTGTAAATTTGTCCAAGGTCAGTTCACACATGCCTTGCTTGGCCAGCTTCATCATGTAAACTAAGGACAATTATTAACGCCATAGCTAGCTACGTGTCCTATTCTCAGTGAAACGCGGTTGACTGTTGATTGTTATGTCAGGCGAGAGGGAGTGCTTTAGCAGCAGGCCCGATGCTACTGCTGCAGGTTCGGTTGTTTATGATGTACAGCTGGGCCGTGCTAGCTCTCGCTATAACACAGTTCGTTCCTGTCTTGGCGCAGCTAGTTGTACTAGCTACCATATTCTGGACTTTTGGTTTTCTAGCTACAAAACGCTCAAATAAGTCTGACCAGTACTGTACTACGATGTTTTGTTGAAATTCACTTAACGTGCTTGTGGGAGCGACCTGACAGTTGACAATGGTTTATAAAGTTGGCTAACGAGCTAGCTACATTTCTTACGCGTTAGCTAGCGTTAGCGAGTGGTGCAGTTTGTCTTCCAATACATTTTATTTCTAGCTGGATGTTACATAAAATTAAAATGGCTAGTTGTTAATACACCATCGACGGTTGTGCTTGCTAGATCGCCACGTTTAACATATCTGTAGTGTTGTACATTTGTCTTAACGTCGCGTACTTTGCATAGCTAGATTACATTTTCCATAGAATAATTACAGAATATGGCAGCTATAGCGTATTACTAGCCTACTATCAATTGCTATATTTAGCCCATTGCAAAATTCTCAAGATACTAGTTGGCTGTGGCTTATATTTTTAGACAGATGTAGCGATAAGGGAATGTGTTCGTGATTGGAATTGCTAGTACCGACATGAGTTATTCAGACATCTCAGCCATTACCAGGCAATAGTCTGCACAGTGTTTACCTTTGAGAATGGCTCATTTGTAACTTGCAGCCAATGTTGGACTTAATACCATTAACTGTGCAGATAGCATGACACTTTAATGCTGTCTGAAATATATAGGTAGAATGTTGACGATTTTGCAGGCCTAAAAATGGTCTTTGCAGGCCAGTACTAGCAAGGCCTGGTTTTGCACTAATGTTTCCGTTCCGTCAGTTCCGTTGTCTATCATTGTGACTCACCAATTTGTCTCAAAGGCAGTGATAAAGAGTTAAACCAACAATCGTATGTTTTTTTGTCCTGAAATGTATTAGTGTTTTGATCTCGGCCTCACAGAAACCCGTGTTACCAGTTCCTAACCGCAGGTCTTATCAGCTGACTTTACAAGCCTCACTGCTGGTAGTGTCAACACTATAGGCGAAGTATCATCATTTCCACTTTACTGTGTCTTCTTGTACAGTGAATGGGCCACTAAAGCCCATTCATTAGTGGCAAGGGCAAACGGAGCAATAGGATATTGGTTAGCCTAAAGCAAAATAAACCTGTCCAAACGCATATGTTTAAAATCAAAATATTGAATCTTATGGGCTCTTCCTAGGATCTGCATGGGACACTTTCTTTCGGACTAGTTTACAACACGTATGACTAGTTTACAACACGTATGACTAGTTTACAACACGTATGACTAGTTTACAACACGTATGACTAGTTTACAACACGTATGACTGCTCTAGCTTCTCTTGAGGGCAGACTTCTACCTGTCAAACTTGCAAACTGCCCACATGTAGTTAAATATAAATCTGAGTCATTTTATAGGTGAGCTCTCCAGGACTCGGGTTCCTCTCAGGATCTGCAGTCTGTGACAGGGTACACGGGTCATCTCGAACTCTCTGCCTATCTTAGAATAAGCTACACCTTCAGTACCTTTTCCTTCCAGAAGCCCCCACAGTTGTAGCAGTTGGGTTAGAGGTGAAACAGTTGTCATCATCAGCATACTGTTTTTTGCATCAAAAACATTGAACGGTCCACTGCATCCATTGTGCTCCAGAGAGAGTTACTGAGCTGGATTTTTAGCAGCAGACAGGAAGCGGTGCTCAAGCTAGTCTCAGACCAGAGAACCGTCATGACTGACTGGATTTCAAGACTTGTCCTGTGTAGCCATTTGGGTTTAGTAAAGTGAAAGTGAGTTTAGCCAATTGTTTAGTCGTGAGTTCTCTAGCTAACTTGCGCTACACAAATGGATAACTAAAGGAGGAGGCCAAAGTTCATACGTTGGCTAACATTTTTAAAATTCACATTGACAAATTGAGTCCCTCCCATTGACTTTTTAATTCTCCTGCAAGCACGGTCAGTGAGTGTTTGGTGCAATGGCTGAATGAAACAATTTGTTGCACAGCTATCTGGACCAGTTTGACAGACACCTATAAATAGCTTGGTGTGGTGTATGGTGAAAGTCCGGGCCAGTCTACCTCAAAGCTGAAGTCGAAATAGGATAGGTAACACTAGGCTGGAGGTGGGCGTGTGTCTGGGCAGGACTCCATGTTTGTGTCTGTGTTGTTGACAGATTCTCACCCTGTTTATCTCGATAGTGGTTTAACAGAGGAATTGCCTACCCCATTGATAACCCAGCAAGACCAGGCTTTCAACCTCCATAAATGATGTCAGAGATGGTATCAGGAAGCAGGTTTGAAACACACCTGCTTAGGGACTGAGTGCACCTGGCTTAGGGACTGAGGGCACCTGTTGTGCCATTATTAGGAGAAGGACCAGGAAGCAGCCCTCACCTCCCTCACCTCACACCTATGGAGGAATGACAAACATGAAACCTCTCATGGGTTCCTTCCTGTCTGTGTCAGGTTCTGCAATGTTCTCTGCAGCCCGCGCTGGCCCTCAGGTGGAGCTTTCCCTCGCAGCCGGCCGCAGGTTCTCCGTCCCTGCCCAGGAGCAGGCAGTGATTCTTCCCCAGGCCAGGGCCTCCTAAAGCGGACAAGATTGCCAAGATCTGCCCCGTGGCGAGCATGACGGCCACCACCCGTGGCTCTCCTGTTGGCGGCAATGACAGCCAGGGCCAGGCGCCTGACGCTCAGAGCCCGCCCCCTCCCCACAGAACCAGGTGAGGGGGAGTCTCTCTCTGTGTGTGTGTGTTGTGTACGTGGGCGTGTGTGAGTGTACTCAATGTGTGTGTTTATGTGACGTGTGTGAGTGTACTCGATGTGTGTGTATGTGGGCGTGTGAGTGTACTCTGTGTGTGTTTACGTGACGTGTGTGCGCTCTCCAGACGGCCTCCCCAGCTCGTCCACGGAGCCCTCCCCAGTCAGCCCAGCGGAGGAGCAGGGCCAGGGCGATGCTGCCCCCGCCCTGGAGGAGGGCGAGCCAGCCTTCCCCCACACAGATCTGGCCAAGCTGGACGACATGATCAACAGGTACACACACACACACACACTCTTATCGTTTTTCCACTCACCCGGTGAGGCGGGGAGGCGTGCCCCGAACATGTAAAAGCACTTTGAGCTGCAATTCTTGTATGAAAAGTGCTATATTAATAAAGTCTTACTTACTCACACACACACTGCCAAGTATAGGCACATGACTGTGCCCCCTGGTCTGACCTGCTCTCTCTGCTCAGGCCTCGCTGGGTTGTACCAGTCCTACCAAAGGGGGAGTTAGAGGTCCTACTTGAAGCTGCTATCGACCTTAGTAAAAAAGGTAAGTGTCTCTGTGTTGTGCATGATGGGCAGGAACACCGACTCAGAACCCATGGTAGTGTTGTAGGCTGATGATGAGAGCGACACTTTAGGACTGTTCTTGATTGTGGGACCTGGTGCCGTGTGTCCTCAGGTCTGGATGGGAAGTGTGAGGCCTGCCAGAGGTTTTTCCGTGACGGTCTGACCATCTCTTTCACCAAGATTCTCACAGACGAGGCCGTGAGCGGGTGGAAGTTTGAGATTCACGTAAGTTTGAAGTCAGAGTTCAGACTGCTGCTGTAGAGGCTGAGGACAAGCCTGCACCAGACCAGCTGGAGCTGGGTTATACAGTGGACTCAACCTTTGAGCAAGACACAACCTTTGACTTCACATCTAAATCTCCAAAATAAAATGGTTTAAATGTTTTAAAATAGACTATTTTCTTCCTCTCCTGCAGAGATGCATCATCAACAACACCCACCGCCTGGTGGAGCTGTGTGTGAGCAAACTCTCTCAGGACTGGTTTCCTCTGCTGGAGCTGTTGGCCATGGCCGTCAACCCCCACTGCAAGTTCCACATCTACAACGGCACACGGCCCTCTGAGACCGTCCCTGCCGGCACCACGCCGGCTGACGACGAGCTGTACGCGCGCCCCCCCGATCCCCGCTCGCCCAAGGTAGGGGTAGGGGCAGGGGCAGGGGTCAGTACAAGGGTCGATTTTATTGTCCCTTTAGGATAGACATTTCTTTTGCATTTACCTTCAAGTAAATGCATCACATAGACAGATGGAACTTTCTCTGTTTACTGAATAATAATCATAATTCTTCATTTGATTAATTTGGGAAAACCTTTCAAATGTATTTCTGTAGTAGAACTCCTCCTCTGGGTGTGTGTCCCCTCTGTCCCGCAGGGCTGGCTGGTGGATCTCATCAACAAGTTTGGAACCCTGAATGGGTTTCAGACCCTCCACGATCGCTTCATGAGTGGACAGGCCCTCAACGTCCAGATCATCGCTGCCCTCATAAAGTACGCTCTCAAACACACCACACTAGCTGCCCTCGCTGCCGTCCAAATGTTCCTTCCTGACGCGTGTGTGTGTGTGGTTCAGACCGTTCGGGCAGTGTTACGAGTTCCTCACGCTGCACACGGTGAAGAAGTTCTTCCTCCCGGTGATCGAGATGGTCCCTCAGTTCCTGGAGAACCTCACGGACGAGGAGCTGAAGAAGGAGGCCAAGAACGAGGCCAAGAATGATGCTTTGTCCATGATCATCAAGTCCCTGAAGAACCTGGCATCCAGGGTCCCCGGCCAGGAGGAAACCGTGAAGAACCTGGAGATCTTCCGCCTGAAGATGATCCTCAGGTGTTTATCATTATTAGTTATCTTTAGCTCAGGTTTGTTTTCAAACGTTGGAGGGACAGCTTTTTTGAGCTGAGGATCAATATGCCGTTAATCACATTAGTAGAGGCAACATCAAAAGTGGGACATGTTGCCCCTACACCCCTGGGTCAGGTGATGGTTGTGCGTCAGTCACTGCATTTTGATTGGCTCGTGCTTGACATCCTTGATTGGTTGGTCATCCAGGTTACTGCAGATCTCCTCTTTCAACGGCAAGATGAACGCTCTGAACGAGGTGAACAAGGTCATCTCCAGTGTGTCCTACTACACACACCGCCATGGCAACCCCGAAGAGGAGGAGTGGCTGACGGCTGAACGCATGGCGGTGAGGAAACATACACACGTGTTCTGTTATAGGACGGGAAACAGTGCATTCTGGGAAGTCTCAAGTGTTGAATCCTGATATTAGCAGACAGGTGTCATCAAATTCAACGCATCATTGGATGAAATTGAATGCTGTATGAAGCAGCCACTGGTGGAGAGTTGTGTTCATGTCTGTCTCTCTCTCTCTCTGTGTCTCTCTGTCTCTCTCTCTCTCTCTCCCTGTCTGTCTCTCTCTCTCCCTCTCTCCCTGTCTGTCTCTGTCTCTCTCTCTCTCTGTGTCTCTCTGTCTCTCTCTCTCTCTCTCTCTCTCTCTCTCTCTCTCTCCCTGTCTGTCTCTCTCTCTCTCTCTCTCTCTCTCTCTCTCTCTCCCTCTCCCTGTCTGTCTCTCTCTCTCTGTCTCTCTCTCTCTGTGTCTCTCTGTCTCTCTCTCTCTCTCTCTCTCTCTCTCTCTCTCTCTCTCCTGTCTGTCTCTCTCTCTCTCTCTCTCTCTCTCTCTCTCTCTCCCTCTCCCTGTCTGTCTCTCTCTCTCTGTCTCTCTCTCTCTCTGTGTCTCTCTGTCTCTCTCTCTCTCTCTCTCTCTCTCTCTCTCTGTGTCTCTCTGTCTCTCTCTCTCTCTCTCTCTCTCTCTCTCTCTCTCTCTCTCTCTCTCTCTCTCTCTCTCTCTCCCTGTCTGTCTCTCTCTCTCTCTCTCTCTCTCTCTCTCTCTCTCTCCCTCTCCCTGTCTGTCTCTCTCTCTCTGTCTCTCTCTCTCTGTGTCTCTCTGTCTCTCTCTCTCTGTGTCTCTCTGTCTCTCTCTCTCTCTCTCCCTGTCTGTCTCTCTCTCTCTGTCTCTCTCTCTCTGTGTCTCTCTGTCTCTCTCTCTCTGTGTCTCTCTGTCTCTCTCTCTCTCTCTCTCTCTCTCTCTCTCTCTCTCTCTCTCTCTTCCTGTCTGTCTCTCTCTCTCTCTGTGTCTGTCTCTCTCTCTCTCTGTGTCTCTCTGTCTCTGTCTCTCTCTCTCTCTCTCTCTCTCTCTCTCTCTCTCTCTCTCTCTCTCCCTGTCTGTCTCTCTCTCTCTCTGTGTCTCTCTGTCTCTCTCTCTCTCTCTCTCTCTCTCTCTCTCTCTCTCCCTGTCTGTCTCTCTCTCTCTCTCTCTCTCTCTCTCTCTCTCTCCCTCTCTCCCTGTCTGTCTCTGTCTCTCTCTCTCTCTGTGTCTCTCTGTCTCTCTCTCTCTCTCTCTCTCTCTCTCTCTCTCTCTCTCTCTCCCTGTCTGTCTCTCTCTCTCTGTCTCTCTCTCTCTCTGTGTCTCTCTGTCTCTCTCTCTCTCTCTCTCTCTCTCTCTCTCTCTCTCTCTGTCTCTCTCTCCCACTCAGGAGTGGATCCAGCAGAACCACATTCTGTCCATCGTGTTGAGGGACAGCCTGCACCAGCCGCAGTACGTAGAGAAGCTGGAGAAGATCCTTCGCTTTGTCATCAAGGAGAAGGCTCTGACCATGCAGGACCTGGACAGCATCTGGGCTGCTCAGGTGAGGACACGCCTGCCCAGGGACACCTTCCCACCCCCCCCTTCCCACCCCTGCCCTCAAACCGTCTCCCTCCACAAATTACTTTATCTGTCTGTATTTGATCCAAAAGTATGGTTGAGTGTTTTCTAAGGCTGATTTAGAAGGATACAAATGCCCATTTTCTGGTGCAACCAGAATCAGTATAAAAGCTTGCAGTCCTGATTTCCCTGCCCGTGTTTGTCAGGCTGGGAAACATGAGGCCATAGTGAAGAACGTCCACGACCTCCTGGCCAAGCTGGCCTGGGACTTCTCCCCTGAGCAGCTGGACCATCTGTTCGACTGCTTCAAGGTGAGCTACAGATCCCTCACCCTGCATCACCACACCATCCTAGTCCCTCACCCTGCATCACCACACCATCCTAGTCCCTCACCCTGCATCACCACACCATCCTAGTCCCTCACCCTGCATCACCACACCATCCTAGTCCCTCACCCTGCATCACCACACCATCCTAGTCCCTCACCCTGCATCACCACACCATCCTAGTCCCTCACCCTGCATCACCACACCATCCTAGTCCCTCACCCTGCATCACCACACCATCCTAGTTAACCTCAGTGAGTGTGTGTGTGTGTGTGTGTGTGTGTGTGTGTGCAGGCCAGCTGGACCAGTGCCAGTAAGAAGCAGCGTGAGAAGCTGCTGGAGCTGATCAGGCGGCTGGCGGAGGACGATAAGGACGGCGTGATGGCCCACAAGGTGCTCAACCTGCTGTGGAACCTGGCTCACAGCGACGACGTGCCTGTGGACATCATGGACCAGGCCCTCAGCGCGCACATCAAGATCCTGGACTACAGCTGCTCTCAGGTACCTCCAGCCTGCCACTGCACCCTGGAATGATGCATCCAGCTGTTCCATGTAGAGGCTGTAGGCTTTGAGAGAGAACATGATCCTGTCTCACCTCCATTCTGTCTCACCTCCATCCTGTCTCACCTCCATCCTGTCTCCCCAACCCTCCGTCTCCACGCCTGCAGGACAGAGACACCCAGAAGATCCAGTGGATCGACCGCTTCATCGAGGAGCTCCGGACCAATGAGAAGTGGGTGATCCCGGCCCTGAAGCAGATCAGAGAGATCTGCAGCCTGTTGGAGAGGCGCCGCAGAACCTCAGGTGAGGCCACAGGAAGGAGGGCCCTGCTGGTCCATGACACAGAGGATGGGATATTTCATCAACCTGACCTGTGGAACTGGATACATAGTTAGTTAGTTTACATAGTTAGTTTGTGTGTAACTGTTTTTGATACACTGCTGGTATGCTAAAATTCCCCCTAGTGGATGAATGCAGTATCTCTCTGTCTCTATCCTTCTATCTTTCTTATCTATTCATCAGTCTACACTTTAGAGCTTTTTTAGTTCTGCCTGTCATGGTGCTTCACATGTATAGACACTTATCTAAGTAGATAACATCAACACTGGTTGCTTTCAAATCAGTTAAGCTGTCAGTATTCACTGGATTCCTCCTCCTCTCCTCCCCCTCCTGCCTCCTTTCCTCTTCTCCTCCTTCCCTCATGTCCTGCAGTCAGACCCAGAGGAGTCCTCACGTGTTCTACCGCCACGACCTGATCAACCAGCTGCAGCACAACCACGCGCTGGTCACCCTGGTGGCTGAGAACCTGTCTGCCTACATGGAGACCATGCGCCAGTTCTCCAAAGGTTGGTTCCCCGTGGAGGGGGAGGGGGGCAGGGTGCAGGAACAGCAGGTGCTGTAGCGGGGGTGGGGAGGTCAGGGGACCAGTGTCTAACTCCCAAGTTCTCTCTTGGTTCTCCCAGCAGAGCACGTGGACTTCGACCCCCAGAACGTGAGGGTGGGCAGCAGATACAGCCACGTCCAGGAAGTGCAGGAAAGACTCAACTTCCTGAGGTGAGGAGGAGGGGGGGGGGGGATGAGGAGGAGGAGGGGGGTGAGGAGGAGGGGGGTGAGGAGGAGGGGGTGAGGAGGAGGGGGGGTAAGGAGGGGGGGTAAGGAGGAGGAAGAGGGGTTAAGGAGGAGGAGGAGGAGGGGGGGTGAGGAGGAGGGGGGGTGAGGAGGAGGAGGAGGAGGAGGAGGGGGGGTGAGGAGGAGGGGGTGAGGAGGAGGGGGGGTAAGGAGGGGGGGTAAGGAGGAGGAAGAGGGGTTAAGGAGGAGGAGGAGGAGGGGGGGTGAGGAGGAGGGGGGGTGAGGAGGGGGGGTGAGGAGGAGGGGGTAAGGAGGAGGAGGGGGTAAGGAGGAGGAGGGGGTAAGGAGGAGGAGGGGGGAGGAGGAGGAGGAGGAGGAGGAGGTGAGGAGGAGGAGGAGGGGGGTGAGGAGGGGGGGTTGAGGAGGAGGAAGGGATGAGGAGGAGTGAGGAGGAGGAGGAGGAAGGGGGGGTGAGGAGGAGGAGGAGGGGGGGTGAGGAGGAGGGGGGGGTGAGGAGGAGGGGGGGGTGAGGAGGAGGGGGTGAGAAAGAGGAGGGGGTGAGGAGGTGGAGGGGGGGGTGAGGAGGTGGAGGAGGAGGGGTGAGGAGGAAGGGGAGGAGGAGGAGGGGCGGTAAGGAGGAGGAGGGGGGATGAAGAGGAGGAGGGGTGGTGAGAAGGAGGGGGGTGAGGAGGTGGAGGGGGGGTGAGGAGGAGGAGGGGGGTGAGGAGGTGGAGGGGGGGTGAGGAGGAGGAGGGGGGGTGAGGAGGAGGAGGGGGGGTGAGGAGGTGGAGGGGTGGTGAGAAGGAGGGCGGTAAGGAGGAGGAGGGGGGATGAAGAGGAGGAGGGGTGGTGAGAAGGAGGGGGGTGAGGAGGTGGAGGGGGGGTGAGGGGGGTGAGGAGGTGAAGGGGGGGTGAGGAGGAGGAGGGGGGGTGAGGAGGTGGAGGGGTGAGAGTGTTATGGACTGTGTGAGCAGTTGCCTGTGTTTTGTCTTGTGACCACGATGGTTTGTCCATGGTGTGTTTGTATTGACCTTTGTCCATGTCTGCCTCTCCCTCTCTCTCTCTCTCTCTCTTTCTCTCTGTCTCTGTCTCTGTCTCTCTCTGTCTCTGTCTCTCTCTCCGTCTCTCTCCCTCTCTTTCTCTGTCTCTCTCTCTCTGTCTCTCTCTCTCTGTCTCTCTCTCTCTGTCTCTCTCTCTCTCTCCCTCCCTCTCTCTGTCTCTCCAGGTTCCTGCTGAAGGACGGACAGTTGTGGCTCTGTGCTCCCCAGGCCAAGCAGATCTGGAAGTGTCTGGCTGAGAGCGCTGTCTTCCTGTGTGACCGCGAGGCCTGTTTCAAATGGTACACACACGAACACACACACACCCTCATAGTAACAGCCTGCCTGTGAGGTGTGTCCTGTGTGCCACCTCCCTGACCCCTGACCCCTCTCACCAGGTACTCTAAGCTGATGGGCGACGAGCCTGACTTGGACCCAGATATCAACAAGGACTTCTTTGAGAACAACGTCCTGCAGCTGGACCCGTCTCTGCTGACGGAGAACGGGATGAAGTGCTTCGAGAGGTTCTTCAAGGCTGTCAACTGCCGCGAGGGCAAGCTGGTGGCCAAGCGCAGGGCTTACATGATGGACGATCTGGAGCTCATCGGACTGGACTACCTGTGGAAGGTCAGTCTGACACACTCACACTGTGGACTACCTGTGGCTCAACCTGTGAGTGTGTGTTGTGGATGCATAGGGACTTGTAGGGTGTAGAAGTGAGTGTGTTGTGGAGGAGCAGGCCTGATGTGCTCTCTCTCCAGGTGGTCATCCAGGGCAGCGACGACATCGCCAGCAGAGCCATCGACCTCCTGAAAGAGATCTACACCAACCTGGGGCCCAAGCTGCAGGTCAACCAGGTAACACTCACAGACACACACACCCACAGATACACACTCATACAATTGCAGATGCACATTTACAAACAAACCATACATACAGATGCACACACACACGCACCTGTACATCCAGTGGTATTCTGAGCCCAAACCCTGGTTGGTGTGACCAGGTGGAGATCCACGAGGACTTTATCCAGTCGTGTTTCGACCGCCTGAAGGCGTCGTACGACACTCTGTGTGTTCTGGATCGAGACAAGGACAGCATCAACTGTGCCCGCCAGGAAGCCATCCGCATGGTCCGAGTGCTCAACGTGTTGAAGGAGTACATCAACGAATGTGACAGTGACTACCACGAGGAGAGGAGCATACTGCCCATGTCCAGGTACTCCCACACACACACCATCTTGCCCATTTCTTTTGCCAATAAAAAAAAAAATTTGAAAAAAAAAAATTTGAAAAAAAAAACGTATTATTAATCTAGTCTTTAACTGTTCTTGCCCCCCCCCCCTCTCTCTCTCTCTCTCTCTCTCCCTCTCCAGGGCATTCCGGGGGAAACACATCACGTTGATCGTGCGGTTCCCCAACCAGGGGCGGCAGGTGGACGACCTGGACATGTGGTCCCACACCAACGACACGGTGGGCTCTGTGAGGAGGGGGATCCTCACCAGGATCAAGGCCAACGCCACGCACACCAAGATAGAGCTGTTCATTGGTGGAGAGGTGGTGGATCCGGCCGACGACAGGAAGCTGATTGGACAGCTCAACCTCAAAGATAAAACGGTGAGTGGATTGTTATTGACATAATAAACACTTTAATTCATTTAGCAGAGGCTCTTATCCAGAGCGACGTACAGGGACATTCCCCCGAGGCAAGTAGGGTGAAGTGCCTTACCCAAAGACACAACGTCATTTGGCACGGCCGAGAATCGAACCTTAGTAATAGAGCCATGCTGTGTTAAAGAAGACATGTACAGTGCATCAGCAACCGTGGGGAAGTGTATGACCGCTCCCCTAGCTGATAAAGCTAAGCTGACCCAGGTGTATGACCCCTCTCCCCCCAGCTGATAACAGCTAAGCTGACCCAGGTGAGCGCCACAGTGCCGTCCAGTCCTGACAGCTCCTCAGATTCCTCCACCGGCTCACCCGGGAACCATGGCAACCACTTCAGCGAGGGCCCTAACCCTGAGGTGGAGAGCTGTCTTCCTGGAGTGGTGAGAGTCACACTCACACACACTCACAAGCAGAGACACACACACACACCCCAACATCCCGGTCAGTGTAACCAGATGTGTGGTGTCTCTCCTGTCTCCAGATCATGTCTCTGCACCTGCGCTACATCTCCTTCCTGTGGCAGGTGGCCGACCTGGGCTGCACCCTCAACATGCCCCTGCTCCGAGATGGAGCCAGGCTACTGACCAAGCTCATGCCCCCAGGTACTCACACACACATACACACACAGGCCTCACTACTAGCTGGTTGTCATTGTGTTTAGACACTGCTAGCTGGTTGTGGTTGTGTTTAGACACTGCTAGCTGGTTGTGGTTGTGTTTAGACACGAGCACGGTGGAGAACCTGCGAGCCATCTGTCTGGACCACGCCAAGCTGGGGGAGAACAGCCTCAGCCCCACTCTGGACTCGCGCTTCTTCAGCCCCTCGCCTTCCCAAGTGCTTTACCTCACCGAGGTGGGTAGCAGAGGAACGGGGCTGTGTGTGTGAGAAGTAGTTCAGCTCACTCCTCCAGTATAAATACAGCCCAGCTGTTCCTGCCCTCCTCGCCCCCTGAGCGACTCCTCCCTCCCCCTCCCCAGGTGGTGTACGCTCTGCTCATGCCCGCCAGCGGCACCCTGGGAGAGGACGCCTGCGACTTCCAGTTCAACTTCCTGAAGAGTGGCGGGCTCCCGCTCGTACTGAGCATGCTCACCAGGAACAACTTCCTGCCCAGCGCTGACATGGAGACCCGTCGGGGGGCGTACCTCAACGCCCTGAAGATCGCCAAGCTGCTGCTCACCGCCGTGGGCTTTGGGCACGTCAAAGCGGTGGCAGAGGCGTGCCAGCCGGTGGTGGAGGGCACCAACCCAGCCTCACCGGTAAATAACCCTGTAAGACTTGTTCACCGAGGAGAGCGGCGCCTCACAGACCCCCTTTGACCCCTCCTCCCCGTGTGTGAGAGGAGTCCCTCCTAACTGGCCTGTCCTTCCAGATCAACCAGGCCACGCACGACCAGGCGCTGGTGCTGCAGAATGCGCTCCAGAACATCCCAAACCCCGCCTCGGAGTGCATGCTGCGCAACGTGGCCATCCGGTTGGCTCAGCAGATCTCTGACGAGGTGAGGACACGCCCCCTCCGGCCGCCTGTCGCAAACATCAAGCTCGTAGATTTAGATACACTTGACATTAAGGTTACATTAACAACAGAACTACACATACATACCTATAATGAGGTAGGATTGGTATAGGTAGGTTTTATTGGTATAATTCAAGTTGTACATAATGTTTAAGTAAATGTTTATTGAATTCCTAAAGCCTGAATGTGACCGTTTCCTCTGGTGTATCCAGCAGAACTTTTTCCAGGCGTCTAAGTACATCCCAGACATCTGTGTGATCCGGGCGGTGCAGAAGATCGTGTGGGCGTCTGGCTGTGGCACTGTGCAGCTGGTCTTCAGCTCCAATGAGGACATCAGCCAGATCTACGAGAAGGTGACAGCCACACACACACACTCCCTGTCAGTGTGTGCGTGTGTGTGTGTGTTAACCCGTGTCTCCCCGTGCAGACGAACGCGGGGCAGGAGCCCGATGGGGAGGATGAGCAGGTGTGCTGCGAGGCCCTGGAGGTCATGACCCTGTGCTTCGCCCTGCTGCCCACGGCCCTGGACACCCTCAGCAAGGAGAAGGCCTGGCAGACCTTCATCATAGATCTGCTGCTGCACTGCCACAGCAAGTACGTATGGCCAGCTGGCTCTCTCTCTCTCTCTCTCTCTCTCTCTCTCTCTCTCTCTCTCTCTCGGTGTGTCTCTCTTTCTCTCGCTGTCTCTCTCGCTGTCTCTCTCTCGCTGTCTCTCTCGCTGTCTATCTCTCTGTCTCTCTCTCTCACTGTCTCTCTCGCTGTCTGTCTGTCTCTCTCTCTCTCTCGCTGTCTCTCTCGCTGTCTATCTCTCTCTCTCGCTGTCTCTCTCGCTGTTTATCTCTCTGTCTCTCTCTCTCGCTGTCTCTCTCGCTGTCTGTCTCTCTCTCACTCTTGCTCTCTCTCGCTCTTGCTGTCTGTCTGTCTCTCTCTCTTGCTGTCTGTCTCTCTCTGTCCTCCTCCCTCATGACTGCGTCCTCTCACCCGGGCATGCAGGTCTGTAAGGCAGATGGCCCAGGAGCAGTTCTTCCTCATGGCCACCAGGTGCTGCATGGGCCACAGACCCCTCCTGTTCTTCATCACTCTGCTGTTCACTGTGTTGGGGGTGAGTCTCTCCTCCCCTCACACCTGCTGCTCCCTGCCTGGGAGCACCAGGCAGCTGAGGAGCGTGTTAGTTGAGGTGTGCCCCTGTCTGAAAGCCTTTCTCTTGTGAACGCTGTGAGTATTGATCTCTCCAGACGACAGCCAAGGAGCGGGCCAAGCAGGCTGGAGACTACTTCACCCTGCTGAGACATCTCCTCAACTACGCCTACAACAGCAACATCAACCTGCCCAACGCCGAGGTGCTGCTCAACAACCAGATCGCCTGGCTCAAGAGGATCAGGGTGAGCCCCAGACCTCTCTAACTTCCCCCACCTGACTCCACCCATCGTGGCTGTCCTGGAGTGTGCGGTGTGCTGGTTGGAGAGACTGTTGTGGTGATGGTGTGCTGTCTTCTCAGGACGAGGTGAAGCGATCGGGAGAGACTGGGGTGGAAGAGACCATTCTGGAAGGTCACCTGGGGGTCACCAAGGAGCTGCTCTCTTTCCAGACTCCACAGAAGAAGTTCTACATCGGCTGTGAGACGGGAGGGGCTAACCTCATCAAGGTGGGTCTGCTTCCTGTAAAGCGATGTACAAGGGGGGTTTGAACCTGATAGCTCTTGATCTGCAGTCAAATGAGCTACCACCTAGCTACACCCGTCTGCTTTAACACTATTTATCTCCCTCCCTCCCTCCCTCCTTCCCTCCCTCCCTTCAGGAGCTGATAGATGACTTCATATTCCCAGCGTCTAACGTGTACCTGCAGTACATGAAGAGCGGGGAGTTCCCTCCAGAGCAGGCCATCCCTGTGTGCAGCAGCCCTGCCTCCATCAACGCTGGCTTGGAGCTGCTGGTGGCGCTGGCCGTGGGCTGTGTACGCAACCTCAAGCAGATCGTCGACACGCTCACCGACATGTACTACCAAGGTAAACGCCTTCCATGGAAGCTACACTTGCATTGTATTTACTGAGGAGCGCCAGTTATTCAGGAACTTTTATTGGAAGAGTAACAACCTTTCTTGTATTTATAAAGGGGTCAGTAAAGGGAATTGAACCAAATCTTCTGGACTCATTTCCTTCTCCTCCCCCAGGCTGTGAGTCTCTGACGGAGTGGGAGTACCTGCCCCCCGTAGGGCCGCGGCCCACCAAGGGCTTCGTGGGCCTGAAGAACGCGGGTGCCACCTGCTACATGAACTCAGTCATCCAGCAGCTCTACATGATCCCACCCATCCGCAACGGCATCCTGGCTGTGGAGGGGACCGGGACCGACGTGGACGAAGACACATCAGGAGATGAGAAGCAGGAGAGCGAGGTGAGACAGGAGACAGGGTCCAGGCTAGGAGGGGTGAGACAGGGTCCAGGCTAGGAGGGGTGAGACAGGGTCCAGGCTAGGAGGGGTGAGACAGGAGACAGGGTCCAGGCTAGGAGGGGTGAGACAGGGTCCAGGCTAGGAGGGGTGAGACAGGGTCCAGGCTAGGAGGGGTGAGACAGGGTCCAGGCTAGGAGGGGTGAGACAGGGTCCAGGCTAGGAGGGGTGAGACAGGGTCCAGGCTAGGAGGGGTGAGACAGGGTCCAGGCTAGGAGGGTCTGGTCTACTTCCTGTTGAACTATGACTTTGCGTTCCTGTACGTCGCTGTGGACCGGACATAAAGTCACATGTTGTTGTTGTCAGGGTAACGCAGACCCTCGGGACGAGGTGTTTAGCTACAACCACCAGTTTGACGACAAGCCAAAGTCTGAGGACAGGAAGGAGTACAACATGGGGGTGCTGCGCCACCTGCAGGTCATCTTTGGTCACCTGGCCGCCTCCAGGCTGCAGTACTACGTCCCCAGAGGGTTCTGGAAGCAGTTCAGGTGGGTTCCACACTGCAACCATCAGGTTCCACACTGCAACCATCAGGTTCCACACTGCAACCATCAGGTTCCACACTGCAACCATCAGGTTCCACACTGCAACCCTCAGGTTCCACACTGCAACCCTCAGGTTCCACACTGCAACCATCAGGTTCCACACTGCAACCATCAGTTATTCCATTCCTTAATTCCTCCCTCCCTCTTGTATTCTTTTCCCTCCCTCCCTCCCTCCCCCCTGCAGGTTGTGGGGGGAGCCGGTGAACCTGCGTGAGCAGCACGATGCGCTGGAGTTCTTTAACTCCCTGGTGGACAGTCTGGACGAGGCTCTGAAGGCTCTGGGACATACCTCCATGCTCAGCAAGGTGCTGGGGGGCTCCTTCGCCGACCAGAAGATCTGCCAGGGCTGTCCTCACAGGTACACACTTACACACACACACACACACACACTACAGGGCACAGGTACACACACTGTACACGAACACAAACATATATGGTACCAGTGCATCAGAGTGTGTGTGTGTGTGTGTAGGTACGAGTGTGAGGAGTCCTTCACCACGTTGAACGTGGACATCAGAAACCACCAGAACCTTCTGGACTCCATGGAGCAGTACGTGAAGGGAGACCTGCTGGAGGGGGCCAACGCCTACCACTGTGAAAAGTGCAACAAGAAGGTTCCTCTCCTTTTCTCCTGACCTGTGGCTTGCCTCCTCTCATCCGAGTGTCCTGCTGTTTGATGTTAACACCCAGACTGTGAACCTCATTCTCTCTATTGCTCTTATACCGCTTTCTTATGGAAATTGTATTACTTGGATGTCACACTCAATACACCTTCTGATCAGAGTAGACTGGCCTGACGTGGTGCTGTGTGTGGTAGACTGGCCTGACGTGGTGCTGTGTGTGGTAGACTGGCCTGACGTGGTGCTGTGTGTGGTAGACTGGCCTGACGTGGTGCTGTGTGTGGTAGACTGGCCTGACGTGGTGCTGTGTGTGGTAGACTGGCCTGACGTGGTGCTGTGTATGGTAGACTGGCATGACCTGGTGCTGTGTGTGGTAGACTGGCCTGACGTGGTGCTGTGTGTGGTAGACTGGCCTGACGTGGTGCTGTGTGTGGTAGACTGGCCTGACGTGGTGCTGTGTGTGGTAGACTGTCTTGACCTGGTGCTGTGTGTGGTAGACTGGCCTGACGTGGTGCTGTGTGTGGTAGACTGGCCTGACGTGGTGCTGTGTGTGGTAGACTGGCCTGACGTGGTGCTGTGTTTGCCAGGTGGACACGGTGAAGAGGCTGCTCATTAAGAAGTTGCCCCCAGTCCTGGCCATCCAGCTGAAGCGCTTCGACTACGACTGGGAGAGGGAGTGTGCCATCAAGTTCAACGACTACTTTGAGTTCCCCCGCGAGCTGGACATGGAGCCCTACACCGTGGCGGGCGTGGCCAAGCTGGAGGGGGATGATGGGAACCCAGAGAGCCAGGTACCCAACTCCCCCTCCTTAAGACTGCATCTGCAGCCCTGCTCCCTCGTTAAGACTGGAGCTGCAGCCCTGCTCCCTCGTTAAGACTGGAGCTGCAGCCCTGCTCCCTCGTTAAGACTGCAGCTGCAGCCCTGCTCCCTCGTTAAGACTGCAGCTGCAGCCCTGCTCCCTCGTTAAGACTGGAGCTGCAGCCCTGCTCCCTCGTTAAGACTGCAGCTGCAGCCCTGCTCCCTCGTTAAGACTGCAGCTGCAGCCCTGCTCCCTCGTTAAGACTGCAGCTGCAGCCCTGCTCCCTCGTTAAGACTGGAGCTGCAGCCCTGCTCCCTCGTTAAGACTGCAGCTGCAGCCCTGCTCCCTCGTTAAGACTGCAGCTGCAGCCCTGCTCCCTCGTTAAGACTGCAGCCGTAACCCTGCTCCCTCGTTAAGACTGGAGCTGCAGCCCTGCTCCCTCGTTAAGACTGGAGCTGCAGCCCTGCTCCCTCGTTAAGACTGGAGCTGCAGCCCTGCTCCCTCGTTAAGACTGCAGCTGCAGTCCTGCTCCATTGTTAACTTTTAGTTGTGCTGGTGTTTGACCTACTGTCTTCTGTCCTTGTTGTGCGCCTGCTTATCTCCCCCCCCCCCCCCCATGCTCCTGTCAGATGATCCAGCAGAACGAGCCGTCTGAGCCCGACCCCCCTGGCTGCAGTTCCCGCTACCGCCTGGTGGGGGTGCTGGTGCACTCGGGCCAGGCCAGCGGGGGACATTACTACTCCTACATCGTCCAGAGAGACGGCTCCGGGGGCGACAGCACCCAGCGAGACGTCTCTGGGGGCGACAGCGGCCAGAGAGACCGCTGGTACAAGTTTGACGACGGCGACGTGACTGAGTGCAAGATGGACGACGAGGAGGAGATGAAGAGCCAGTGCTTTGGGGGAGAGTACATGGGGGAGGTGTTTGACCACATGATGAAGAGGATGTCGTACCGCCGGCAGAAGCGCTGGTGGAATGCCTACATCCTGTTCTACGAGAGGATGGACACGCAGGGAGGAGTGCCGGCTGACGCCGAGCTGGCCAAGTGCATCTCAGAGCTCACGGTCTCCCCACCCACCACCCCGCCACAGGTACGGCCTGAACACGGGGGTGTGTGTGTGTATGTGTGTGTGTGTGTGTACGGTGAGGCAGGCGTGTTTGTGTGTGTGAACCTTGGTGTGTCGCTGTGTGGGCTGAGTTGTGTATGGGTTATTTATGATTCATACTCACACAGGTACCTTATGGTGTACTGGGTCTTAAGGCCTTCCTCACACACCTTAACCAGAACTGTAGGCACCTTGTCCTGTTCCTGGTCACATACCTCACCTTGATCTTCCTGCAGGTGAAGATGCCTGGGGCCATCGAGTGCAGCGTGAGGAAGCAGAACGTGCAGTTCATGCACAGCCGCATGCAGTACAGCCTGGAGTACTTCCAGTTCATCAAGAAACTGCTCACCTGCAACAGCGTCTACCTCAACCCTCCTCCAGGTACCTACCCCCGCTGCTCCCCTGCTGCTCTACACCTCCTCCCCATCTCCTCCCCCAGCCCCCACCTCCTCTCTCTCTCCTCCCCCAGCTCCCACCTCCTCCCTCCCTCCCCCAGCCCCCACCTCCTCTCTCCCTCCTCCCCCAGCCCCCACCTCCTCTCTCCCTCCTCCCCCAGCTCCCACCTCCTCCCTCCCTCCTCCCCCAGCCCCCACCTCCTCTCTCCCTCCTCCCCCAGCCCCCACCTCCTCCCTCCCTCCTCCCCCAGCCCCCACCTCCTCCCTCCCTCCTCCCCCAGCCCTCACCTCCTCCCTCCCCCAGCCCCCACCTCCTCCCTCCCTCCTCCCCCAGCCCTCACCTCCTCCCTCCCCCAGCCCCCACCTCCTCCCTCCCTCCTCCCCCAGCCCTCACCTCCTCCCTCCCCCAGCCCCCACCTCCTCTCTCCCCCCTCCCCCCAGCCCTCACCTCCTCCCTCCCCCAGCCCCCACCTCCTCTCTCCCCCTCCCCCCAGCCCTCACCTCCTCCCTCCCCCAGCCCCCACCTCCTCTCTCCCCCCTCCCCCCAGCCCTCACCTCTCCTTCCCCCAGTCTGGACCTGAGAATACAGGTGCCTGTGGTCCTTACTGTTTTCTCTGTCTCTCTGTTTCTCTCTCTCAGGTCAGGACCACCTGTTACCTGAGGCGGAGGAGATTGCTATGATCAGCATCCAGTTGGCAGCTCGCTTCCTGTTTAGCACCGGCTTCCACACCAAGAAGGTGGTCCGAGGGCCAGCCAGTGACTGGTGAGGAAGCTGCAGGTCTTACTGTGTGACTCACTTCATCTGGGTCAGATTCATCAAAGGTGCTGATTGAGCATTTTCACTCAAAATACCTGTTTGTCTTCCACGCCCCCCCCCCCCCCCCAG
The DNA here is from genome assembly GCF_054491055.1 of Hypomesus nipponensis. Taxonomy (NCBI): domain Eukaryota; kingdom Metazoa; phylum Chordata; class Actinopteri; order Osmeriformes; family Osmeridae; genus Hypomesus; species Hypomesus nipponensis. The sequence continues at coordinate 1,594,401 of NC_140372.1, forward strand.
GTATGACGCTCTCTGCATCTTGCTGCGCCACAGTAAGAATGTCCGCTGCTGGTTCTCCCACAGCGTGCTGTTCTCCTACCCCACACGCTTCTCAGAGCACCTGCTGGAGTGTCCCAGTGCAGAGGTGCGCGGGGCCTTCGCCAAGCTCATTGTCTTCATCGCACACTTCTCCCTGCAGGACGGGCCCTGCCCCGCCCCCACCACCTCCCCAGGGGGCACCACACAGGTGAGGGGGGAGGGGGGATGGAAGAGAGGGGAAGGGATAGAGCAGGGAGGAGAGAGCGATGGATGATTGAAATAGGATGATGGTGTGTGGGGAGGAGAACGTGCTGACCTCTGCCCCCTGCCCCCAGCAGGCGTGTGATAACCTGAGTCTGAGCGACCACCTGCTGAGAGCAGTGCTAAACCTGCTGAGGAGGGAGGTGTCAGAGCACGGACGCCACCTGCAGCAGTACTTCAACCTGTTCGTCATGTATGCCAACCTGGGTGAGCCAGCCTGTGGGAGCTTCACTGTGTGTCTTGTTTAACCACACAAGGCATGTTGTGTGAGAACCTCTCTCTGACTCCCTCCCTCCAGGCCTGGCAGAGAAGAGCCAGCTGTTGAAGTTGAATGTGCCTGCCACCTTCATGCTGGTGGCTCTTGATGAGGGCCCCGGGCCCCCTATCAAGTACCAGTACGCTGAGCTGGGCAAGCTGTACACCGTGGTGTCCCAGCTGCTGCGGTGCTGCGACGTGTCTGCTCGCATGCAGTCCTCCATCAACGGTCAGGCCCCATCTCTCTCTCTCTCTCTCTCTCTCTCTCTCTCTCTTGCTCTCTCTGTTCCTTCCCCATCTCCCTGTCCCTCCCTCTCCTCTCCTGGTTACTGTATGTATCAAGCTTCCCCTCTGGTCTCTCTCCAGGTAACCCAGCCCTGCCCAACCCCTATGGAGACCCCAGCCTCACAGCTCCCATCACCCCCCTGCAGCAGCTGGTGGCAGAGATCCTGTTTGTGAGAACGAGCTACGTGAAGAAGATCATCGAGGACTGCAGCAACTCTGAGGAGACGGTGAAGCTGCTGCGCTTCAGCTGCTGGGAGAACCCCCAGTTCTCCTCCACCGTGCTCAGTGAGCTGCTCTGGCAGGTGAGGGGCAGCCTGGACACTAACACCTGCTCTGGGAGGTGAGGGGCAGCCTGTACACTAACACCTGCTCTGGCAGGTGAGGGGCAGCCTGTACACTAACACCTGCTCTGGCAGGTGAGGGGCAGCCTGTACACTAACACCTGCTCTGGCAGGTGAGGGGCAGCCTGGACACTAACACCTGCTCTGGCAGGTGAGGGGCAGCCTATACACTAACACCTGCTCTGGCAGGTGAGGGGCAGCCTGTACACTAACACCTGCTCTGGCAGGTGAGGGGCAGCCTGGACACTAACACCTGCTCTGGCAGGTGAGGGGCAGCCTGGACACTAACACCTGCTCTGGCAGGTGAGGGGCAGCCTGTACACTAACACCTGCTCTGGCAGGTGAGGGGCAGCCTGGACACTAACACCTGCTTTGGCAGGTGAGGGGCAGCCTGGACACTAACACCTGCTCTGGCAGGTGAGGGGCAGCCTGTACACTAACACCTGCTTTGGCAGGTGAGGGGCAGCCTATACACTAACACCTGCTCTGGCAGGTGAGGGGCAGCCTGTACACTAACACCTGCTCTGGCAGGTGAGGGGCAGCCTGTACACTAACACCTGCTCTGGCAGGTGAGGGGCAGCCTGGACACTAACACCTGCTCTGGCAGGTGAGGGGCAGCCTGTACACTAACACCTGCTCTGGCAGGTGAGGGGCAGCCTGGACACTAACACCTGCTCTGGCAGGTGAGGGGCAGCCTGGACACTAACACCTGCTCTGGCAGGTGAGGGGCAGCCTGTACACTAACACCTGCTCTGGCAGGTGAGGGGCAGCCTGTACACTAACACCTGCTCACGTGCTGTCCGCTCCCTGTCCTGCTTCTAGGTGGCGTACTCCTACACCTATGAGCTCAGGCCTTACCTGGACCTGCTGCTTCAGATCCTGCTCATTGAGGACTCCTGGCAGACACACAGGTGAGTCACTTACACCCCCACACACACACCCTCACACACACATACCCTCACACACACACACACACACACAGTGCTGTGCTCTGTTGAGACGTTCTGCTCCCTGTGTTCAGGATCCACAACGTTCTTAAGGGTATCCCTGACGACCGTGACGGGCTGTTCGACACCATCCAGCGCTCCAAGAACCACTACCAGAAACGAGCCTACCAGTGTATCAAGTGCATGGTGGCCCTCTTCAGTACCTGCACTGTGGCCTACCAGATCCTGCAGGTACTGTCCTGTACTAACCCTACCACACACTGCAGTCCTGTACTAACCCTACCACACACTGCAGTCCTGTACTAACCCTACCACACACTGCAGCCCTGTACTAACCCTACCACACACTGCAGTCCTGTACTAACCCTACCACACACTGCAGTCCTGTACTAACCCCACCACACACTGCAGTCCTGTACTAAACCTACCACACACTGCAGTCCTGTACTAACCCTACCACACACTGCAGTCCTGTACTAACCTGTGTGTGTGTGTGTGTCTCCAGAGCAACGGGGACCTGAAGCGTAAGTGGACGTGGGCAGTGGAGTGGCTGGGGGATGAGCTGGAGAGGAGGCCGTACACTGGGAACCCCCAGTACACCTACAACAACTGGTCTCCTCCTGTCCAGAGCAACGAAACATCTAACGGATACTTCCTGGAGCGCTCACACAGCGCCCGCATGACGCTGGCCAAGGCCTGCGAACTCTGTCCTGAGGAGGTACAGTATGTGTGTGGAAGTTGGTATGATGGAGATGGTTGATAATAATAACACATTTATTTAGCAGATGCTTGTATTCAAAGCAACTTTCAAACCAGCAAGCTCTGTATCTGTAGTCTGTTGCTGTACGTTTACATTGACATGTAGTCATTTAGCAGACGCTCTTATTCAGAGCGACTTACAGTAAGTACTCCCTGTCCCGCTGTAAGTTTGATTTGATTGGATTGGTTGGTTGATGTTTTCAGGAGCCCGATGACCAGGAGGCTCCAGATGATCACGACTCCTCCCCTCCCGAGGACACTGCACTGTACCCCCACCCCCCTGCTGGCACACAGTACCAACAGGTAACACACACCTGGTAACCCACACCTGCACAGTACCAACAGGTAACACACACCTGCACGGTACCAACAGGTAACACACACCTGCACAGTACCAACAGGTAATGCACTTCAGTCTTCTCTCTCAGTGACCCAGCACACCTGACCCAAGCCTAACCCTTCCTGTCCTGTTCTCTAAGTGTGGATGTTTGTTCGGTCCGCAGCAGAACAACCTCCCTCACGGGCAGCCTTACACCGGGCCAGCCGCTCAGCACATGAACGCACCCCAGCGCCCCCCCCAGAGAGCGCAGGAGTCCTGGGAGACCACGGAGGAGGGAGTTCCCCCCCGGTCCAGACGAAAGAGTAACAACACGACAGCAGGACCCCCCCTCCCCCCTCCAACCCTCATCCTCTCATCCAAACTTCTCTGCTCACCAAATGTTACCTGGTGGGAGAGCAAGGCTGTAGCACTACTGTCCAACTGTCCAGGGAGACTCCTAAACCGTCACCTCTGACCTCTGACCCTGGACCATTCCACATTCTGCTCTCGAGTTCTGCTCGTAGTGTTTAAAAAAAAAACTAAACAGATGTGGGGATGGAAGGCATTCAACTCTCTCTGGCTCTCTCTCCCCCCGGCACACAGAGAGAGAGAGAGACAGAGAGAGAGAGAGAGAGAGAGAGAGAGAGAGAGCTGCTGACAGAGTCTAGAGGTGCAGCGCTGCCTGCAGGCGATGGTGATACGGACATGTCAGTTCCATGGAGACTAAAGACAATGTTGTGATGTTCAGGAAGCTGGATGGGATGCCGGAGGTGTACATAGTGTGTTCACGTGGATGGTTCAACAGACTTCCACCTAGATGCTCAACCCCACCCTTATTGGGAGAAGGCAGCCATGCTGGCCCTGGATACCCTAACCCCACCCCCACCCCCTGTCATATGGAAATGGGTCTGGAGGAATAGATATAGAATTAAAAGGAGGGAATAGAATTGTTTGGTTTTTGGCGTGTGAGTGAGGTTGGGCTGACGAGGTGGATGCTTCCTGCTTCCTGCTTCCTGCTTCCTGCTTCCTGCTTCCTGCTTCCTGCTTCCTGGAGTGATTAGATCTCTCGCTGTCAAGTTGCGTGGGGTCTTGACTGGCATTGTTTGCAAAAGACGGGTGGCTTTTGGTTGGATTGTAAAGTGAAGTTTATGTCTCTCTCAAGCATCTCTCTCCCTTCCCTCTCTTTATCCTGTTTTCTAAAGCTACTATTTCTGCTTGTCATTTATAAGTGAGGACATTTTGAGTGAACCAGTATAATCTGTGTGAGCCAGTTTACAGCGGCAGTGTGCGGTTGTACTCGTTTCCAAATGGATGGAACACAGAACTACAATATAACTGTGCTGCTTACCAGCTGTCTCGCTTCTTTCTTCACTTGTCCTACTTGAACACAGCCACAGTCTTACAACTCTCGCCCATTAACCGACAAAACATTCTAGAGTAACTGCCTGTACGCTTACTGACTCGCTAAACCGAGTCTTCTTGAGTGTTCTTTAAGACTTCTGTACGCGACACCAGTAGACACTGTGCTTCAGTGGTAATATGAATGTGTGGTTTGTAATTATTTTCCCTTTGTTTTTGGAGCAATTTCTTGAAATTGTCAAAATGTTGCAGAATTTTCCCTCAGCCCTTGTTTTAAAGACTCCTACACTGCTTAATTTTAATTTCCTTTGTTGGTTTTTTGTTTGTTTTTTTCCAGATGGAAAGACAATGCAAAGTATCAGTTAATTGAATAGGAACTTTGATCCTGTCACTTCGAAGGTGATTATACTTTTCAGAGTTCTGTGCTCTGAGTGGTGTCACTATTTGTGGTGACCATGGTGTGACGTGCAATCCCAGAGCCGACACACACATTTTGCTGTGTTTTTCTATGTCCTAGTACAGTTCCCACCACCAAGGATGCAGAGAAAATGCTATCTTGACATTGTTCTTATATCATCTATGGTACAGTGTAAATACATAATGCACGCAAAAAAAGAAAGAAAATAAACTGGATATTGTGTTCAGTGGAATTGCCAACAGTACTTTACATTAACCCAAGGAAGTTGAAAACCCAAGACTGGAGTTGACACAAAATGTCTGCCAAAAGCAAAACTGGCCTGTAAGGATGAGGGGAACGAGATGCAGCTGCCTCCACCACGAGCATCCTGGGAGATAAACGACAGTGTGTGAAGGACGACGTTGGTTGTGGAACCCCTGGGGGTGAATAGAAAGCGTTAAGAATGTTGGATCCTTCCAGAACCCAGCCCAGAGCACTACACGTCCCTGGCTTCTCACTTCTTCCATTTAAGAATGCTTTATTTTCAGACTGCAACGTCTTACTGCTTTTCTTTGTTTGTTTGTTTTTTTGTTGTTGTAAATTGTTGATTCAGGATCAGATATGCCTTCTGATTTTGTTTGTATTTTGTTTGAATAATTCAAAAGCTCTTTTGTGAAACATGCATGGATGGTTATACGCCCCCAATCTGCCTTAGAGCACTGTACAAACCCAGCACACTGTAAAATTATACTTTAAGAAAAGGAAAAATAAATCGTATTTGAATTATTTTATTTGTTTTCATTCCCAGTTTACTGGATGCAAAGTATAAAATAGTCTAGTTGACTGAAGATATATATTTTTTAATGTTTTTATTTCTGATGGATGAGTAGAGGTTAGTCCACATTAACACCATCTGTCCTGCAGATTCAGTTTACTGGCTTCAGGAACGTTTCATTCCCGTTTGAATTAGAAGGTGTTTGGTATGACCCAGTACAAATTATTTGGTTTTTTTTAAGTAGATGTTTCTGGTATATGTACTTTACTTCACTATTTATATTTCTTTTGTTTTAGGCTTCTCTGTTCTCTCCCCTTGTGTGTTAAAAAAAAAGTTTTAAAAGGTTGCTAAAAGAATTGTCTACAAAAAAATAATTGTTGAAGGTAAAAAAAAAAAAGAGGAAGATGTTTGTTTCCTGCCGAAAGCTGCGTGCCTATAGTGTATTTTTGTATTAATATGATGTGAGTTCCAGTTACCAGGCGTGACACTAAAACAGGTAGCACCAGTAGTAATGGCTACTTTTTACTTAAGTATATGTCAAGCCCACACTTTACAGTTTTTCACGAGTTAAAGTAGTTGGTTCTATGGTACAGTTTTTACAAGTCTTTTTAAGCATGAGTAGGCCTGTCTGTAGCCTATTACTTGAGTAAAGGATGTGTGAACTTATGCGATTTTTGTGAATGGATATGATTAATCTTCGTTCTGCAGTTAAATTGCACCAGTGTTGTACATGGGAAGAGGGAGTGTGGCAGAGCAGGCTTTTGAGCCCAATAATTACAAATTGGCAGAGAACGTCCATTTAACAGCCCTCCTCTAAACCTCTAGTCAAACGAAAGGCCTGAACACTGTCGAATATAGCCTCTAAAGCCGCACTTTGGCTGATCCCCGAGCAAGCATCTGCTGAGCCGTCCTCAGGCCGACCACCCGAGCGGACACCAGCCTTATCTATCCCGTCTACATTTTAAGGCCCCATGAAGTGAATATCAAATCCGACTGTGGATCTGCGTGAATCAGTGTCAAGACTGTTATCCTCACTCGTCTCCCTAACGACCAGACTGTTTCCCAGCTCCGTCTCTCTAGTGGGTGGAACGTTGACGCGGCATTAAAAAGGCAAAGAGTGGATGTGTGATTCACATATAGACTTTCTTTACTTGTTTTAATCTGGCGAATAGCGCATAGTATCCTACATTTCATTCAATTCCTCTAATTGACATCAGAATCTTTCAAATAGGTTTAATACAGCAACTTTCAAAACCTAATGTAAATAAAATAAGTTATGATAGTAAACACAAACGCACTCTTTTCGCAGTGGTATTTGTTACAAATGCATAGCTACAGCTAAACGCTAAATGTGAAGGATATATCGAGGATATGGTGTAAATATGATGCCAGCCCGCTGCTGCTCTGTCATCAGGTGACGGTGACAGGTTCCAAATCTAAGCGTCGCGATAAGTAGCGAGCCTGCTTGAGTCAGCTCAACCAATAACATTCCTCCGTCGGTGTCCTAGTTCCATTACAGCAGCGCACTGACCACAAGCTATTAGTTTCGGTAGCATTTGCAAAGCTTCCACCGGACTCGGGCTAAGCCAACGTTACTGCATTAAATAAGCATACAGCTAATGTGATTAGAAATACCAAGATATATACATCAACATATATCGCTTAACGTTATACATTTTTGGGGGAAACTGATAAAGGAGGGCGGCCAAGCGGCGGAGCTACTAGAAAGACAAACCGGCAAACAAAGAGATCCTTTTTTGACGTCAAAATTTTTCCTCAATATTCCTTAGTTATGAGTCATGTGGCCGTCGAAAATGTACACGGTCTAGAACAGCAGGTGAGTTTTCCTTTTTAAATCTGCGTTTTATGTGTCTTGTCATTCATTTGGAATCATAAGTCAAAAAAAGATCGTGGACAGCAGTGGGCCGGCTTGTTAGCTGCATTATGCTAGGCCGGCTAATGTTAGCTAGGCTAGCTTTGCTAGCTAAACTGCGTGTGTCGTCGAATCTGGTTAAAATGGAGGTCGACTGTGGTGTAAGGTAGTGGGGAGACGAGTGATGATGGCGGTGCCTCGCGTCCTAGCTAAAATGCCGAGTGCGACATTATCGCCGATTGCAAATCTAATAACTAAATTGAGGAATTCCGTTTACTTTACTAGTTTGGAGTAGAATGTCGTACTGTCAATTTACGTATCATGTGGTCTGCTTGATTTATTAATTTGCCGACTAGCTGTGGGGTATAGCTAGCTGTAGGTAGCGCTAGCCTTGGCCTTGCTGCCTGTAAGGGCTGCCAGTCAGCAGTCTGGCATTTTTTGATGTTATTGTTATCTTCATCACTGTCGTGGTTGGAAGAACACAAACCAGCTAACAAATTGACGGGTCACTAACAAACTACCGTCATCCATAGTTTGGCGTTTTGTAGTTTATTTACCTCACATCTTTGATGGAAATGTGCTCGTTAGCCATGCTGGTCGCAGGCCCTCTTCTGAAACTGGAAAAAAATGACCCAATTTGAGTCTATTAGTTACGTATCACGGGCATCTGAGATCTACGTCCGTCACCTTAAACCAACAGAGAATAGTTACGTTTCTTGATTTAAAATACACAGCTTATTGGCTCTGATTGTCAAGCATACCAAATAAATTAGGGTCCACGTTTATAGTTCTGTCTGCACTACTCGTTCCCACAGTTGACTTTTAGATGCCTTTCGTGGACCAACAGTATACGAAAGTTGCATTGTGGGGTGATTACGCGCAGTGCAACCCGGACTAACCAGACCTGATGTCTGCTAAGAGCTGACATGGAGCCGCTGCTGTGTAAGGGATAGCTGGCATGTTTGGTGTCAGGTGATGCTTAACTGTGCTTCTCCTCTTCCTTACAGCTTGCTGTTCTGGACTTGGGTTCTATTGACGGTCAGGGTGGTGGCACTGGCAGTAAGTAACATGCATTCTTATCCTCTTCTGACACAATCTCTGGCCCTTAAGAGACACGGACACAGGCTCTTTTTAGGCCTTTGGCCCTTTTCGCTAGGCTTACTGTTTGGTTTTGCTCATGGCAGTGGAGCCATGTCCTTCTGCGGGGGTAGACGAGACACTTGAGATTAAGACCAGTAATCCAGGATCCCCCTGCCAGTGTTTGTTTCTGTTGTGCTGTGCTGCCCCTGTTCTCACGAGTCTGTCTCTCTAGGGCGTTACATTCCACCTCATTTACGGAACAAAGAGGCTGCCAAAAATGGTAAGTGTCGACTCCCCCGACGTACAGGGTGGAAGTAAGGGCCCCTAACCTTGACTACCAAGGACCTGTCAAAGCAGTGTCTCAATTGATTGCACACCATAGTTCACCATCACTCCTAGAACCCCCTCCTCTCCAACAACACTCAACCACAGCGGTTCCCTTCCTCTCCGTCCCCTAAACACCTGGGAACTGATGGAGAAATCCTTGTGTAGATGTAGCTGAAGCAGGGCATGAGAACGTGCTGCCATGCTGTAGCTGAAGCCGGGCATGAGAACGTGCTGCCATGCTGTAGCTGAAGCCGGGCATGAGAACATGCTGCAGGGATGCTGCAGGGATGCTGGCCCAGCGCTTCATGGGCTGACAGTCTCAACACCAGGCCTAGGTCCATGCTCTCCAAAGGCAGATCCCTCCCGCTACCACACACACCGGTAGCATGTTCTTAATCATGAAGACGGTTTAGACATGACCCCTACCATGACACTGTTTGTCTTATTACAACAGGAAATGCTTATTCCTCTGCTAGACAGAACTCTTACTCTATGGCACCTGGAAGGAGATGTCAGTCCCTTTTTGACGGCTTTTTAGCTGAGGGAAGCTCTGGCGTTTCAGGAACAGTTTTATTAATCATTTCTTTAATGGCATGCCTTCATTAATTGCTTGCCGATGCAAAAGCCTCAATCTGATTGGAGGGCCGATGCTATGATGTCGTCCTGTTTGGTGGACAGCAGACGTGTTCTGCGTGTTTTGGAAGCGAAGCCTTCTGTAATTGGTGGAACGGAGACGGGGCCTTTTGTGATTGGTGGACCGGAGACAGGGCCTTCTGTGATTGGTGGACCGGAGACAGGGCCTTCTGTGATTGGTGGACCGGAGACAGGGCTGGCTCCTCCATGCACTAGTGGTGTTAGCAGCTCATCTCCTCTACGTTCACACTGCCTCTGTAAGTGAGGGCCAGACGTGGCGGCAGGGGCTGCTATGGTGTACCCTTGATTGGGACCTTGCTTTTGAGGAGACAGATGTTTGACCAGACGTTGTAAAGTTTCCACTGCAGAGCAGCTAAGTATGTCTGGCCTGCGACTTACACCTGTCTCTGTGGTGGCACCATGTTGGTTTGTACCATGTGACCTGCATATGAGGTGTGGGGGAGGTAAGCTGATCTCAGGTGTGTGTCTCGATGTGAAACGTATTTTCCCAGCAGGTGTCATTAATCAATAACCAATGTGTTCTAAATTGTTTTGCTGGGATTTGACATAAGCACATGCAACTGACTAACATCTTTCGATGATGTAATGTGATTGTTTGGGAAGGTCATGTCGTCATGTTTTCTCTCTTTTCCCCCCTTCTTCTTCTTCTTCTTCTACCCCCAAGACTCCCCTGGAGGGTGGGACGGTGGACGCAGCAACGGCTTTGTGAACGGTTATCATGACAACCGCATGAATGGCGGCAACGGCTTCGGGCGCGGCCCCCCCGCATGGAGAGGGGGCGGGGCGGTGGGGGGGGTTACCGCGGGAACCGGGGCGGGGCTTACAACCCCATCCAGCCCATGCAGACGGTGGGGTTCGGCGGGTACGAAAACAAAGATGGCGGCTGGACCACGGCCAAGGATGCCTACACGAGCTTTGGGGGCAGAGCCGACAGGGGAAGTCAGCCTTCTTCACCGAGCGCGGCTCTGCTTCTCGAGGAAGGTCAGCAGACCAAACGACATCCCCAAGCTACACCACTCAGTCAAACTACACTAGTCATATAAACACTGTTCCCTGACTCTGGCCACCTAAACGCTGTTTGAGCCACGCACCTCTGATCTTCTGCTGTATGTTCTTCTAGCACTGTTTGTACGTCAGTATGGAGGAGATGTGACTGTTCTCCATGTGGCTGTCAGGTACGAGCGCGGAGGGTTCGGCAGCGCGGGGAACAGCCGCTGGGTGGAGGACAGCAGGGACGACGAAGACTGGTCCAAACCCATCCCCCCCAACGAACGCCTGGAACAGTGAGCTCCAGCCCCACCTGCTTCATAGAAACAGCTGCTACTGTCTCATAGTAGTTGTTGCTGACTGTGTTGTGATCTTGCCCACAGTGAGCTGTTCTCAGGAAGCAACACGGGTATTAACTTTGAGAAGTACGACGATATTCCTGTTGAGGCCACGGGCCAAAACTGTCCACACCACATTGAGAGCGTGAGTCTGAATCACCATGCTGTCAATCCCTCCAGAACAGAGATCTAGCTTCTGTTAGTCTTCTTTAACTACCTTTGTGGGGACCAAAAGTCCTCTCAAGTGCAGTGGAACTTCAAGTGCTTTTTTACAGGGTTAGAATGATTAATTATGGGTTAAGCTTAAGGGTTAGTGTTTAGAGATGACACAATGTTGACTGATCGGGCCCCAGTAGGATAGAAAAACAAACCTGTGTGTGTTGCAGTTCCAGGACGTGGCGATGGGGGAGATCATCATGGGGAACATAGCTCTGAGTCGCTACACGCGCCCCACCCCGGTGCAGAAGTATGCCATCCCCATCATCAAGAACAAGAGAGACCTGATGGCCTGCGCCCAGACAGGTGCCCACCCCCAACCACCCCCTGCAGCACACGCTGGCACCCAAGCAGCGGGCGGGGATTCAAACCTGCGATCCACCTGATCTGCAGTCACATGTTGAAGAACTGAGCTACACACACGCAAATGGTTGGGGGATAGGTTTAAATCATTGGCTAGAGTATTTACAGATCAAGAGGTCAAAGGTTCAAATCCCCCCTGCACTGTACGTCACTGAGGATAAGGGCTAAATGATACTTTATTATGGGAAGCTTGTGTAACCCTATTGTGTGTGTGTGTGTGTGTGTGTGTGTGGCAGGCTCTGGTAAGACTGCAGCCTTCCTTCTCCCTATGTTGAGTCAGATCTACACTGAGGGACCTGGAGAAGCTCTTGCTGCTGCCAAAGCTTCAGGACAGGTGTGTGTGTGTGTGTGTGTGTGTGTGTGTGTGTGTGTGTGTGTGTGTGTGTGTGTGTGTGTGTGTGTGTGTGTGTGTGTGTGTGTGTGTGTGTGTGTGTGTGTGTGTGTGTGTGTGTGTGTGTGTGTGTGTGTGTGTGTGTGTGTGTGTGTGTGTGTGTGTGTGAGAGAGAAAGGCCCTCCTACAGAGGCGTTTGAGGAGACATGATCGAGAGTCTTGTTGAAGATGGGTGTCTGGTCCATTCCTATTTCTTTGTGTCGTCATAACAACGGAGAGGTTCTGTTCCTTGATGCGTCCCTGCAGGAGAATGGGAAGTACGGCAGGCGTAAGCAGTTCCCCATCGCCCTGGTGCTGGCGCCCACCAGAGAGCTGGCCCTGCAGATCTACGAGGAGGCCAGGAAGGTGAGCAGGCTGGCTCCCTCACACACACCCCTGCCTTCAGGACAGGGACTGGGAGGGGCCTGGCTGTGGAGGCCTCCTGCTCTTTGTGCTCCCATGCCAGCCGGCAACGCTGGGATTACAGTTCTGCAATGTAACACACATTGTTTGTGCTCTCTTCCTCTCGCTCTCTCTCCTTTTGTCTCTCACTCTCCCTACACCCTCCCAAAACACTCTCCCGCCCTCCTCCGCCCCCCACCCCCAGGTTGCGTACCGCTCTCGTGTGCGTCCCTGCGTGGTCTACGGAGGAGCAGACATCGGCCAGCAGATCAGAGACCTGGAGCGAGGCTGCCACCTGCTGGTGGCCACGCCTGGGCGCCTGGTGGACATGATGGAGAGGGGCAAGATTGGCCTGGACTACTGCAGGTAGGGAGGGAGGAGGGGAGGGTGAGGGAGGGGAGGGGAGGAGAGCCAGGGAGGGGAAGGAGGAATGGGAGAGAGCCAGGTGACTTGGTGGACTCCCAGAGGCAGCCCTTGCTGTGTTGTGTAGCCCTGTGGTGACCCCTGACCTCTGCCCCAGTTACCTGGTGCTGGACGAGGCTGACCGCATGCTGGACATGGGCTTTGAGCCTCAGATCAGACGCATCGTGGAGCAGGACACCATGCCTCCCAAGGGCCTGCGCCAGACCATGATGTTCAGCGCCACCTTCCCCAAAGAGATCCAGGTACCCTCACCTGAGCGCCCTCACCAGAGCGCCCTCACCAGAGCGCCCTCACCAGAGCGCCCTCACCAGAGCGCCCTCACCAGAGCGCCCTCACCAGAGCGCCCTCACCAGAGCGCCCTCACCAGAGCGCTGTTGACGATGTTGTATCCCTAGATCCTGGCTCGTGACTTCCTGGAGGAGTACATCTTCCTGGCGGTGGGACGTGTGGGCTCCACCTCAGAGAACATCACCCAGAAGGTGGTGTGGGTGGAGGAGAATGACAAGAGATCCTTCCTGCTCGACCTGCTCAACGCCACAGGTAAACCCTTCACCTCCCTCCCCCGCCGTGCCTAGCCGGGCGTGTAACTGACGTACTGCCCTGTGTGTGTGTGTGTGTGTGTGTGGCTTTAACTAATACAGGTTTGATGTAGGCTATAGGGTTAGAGGAAAGCCTCACTGTGGAATTGATAGAAGTTAGTTGGAACAAATGCCATGGCATTTTGTTTATTCCTGATACCAAAGGAATGCCTGATTCCTGATCTAATATTTGGGCTGTGTAACAATATCTATATCTACACTATCAGTATCTTATCTATATGTGCACAGAAACCCTTTGACCTTTTGTAGAAACGATAAGACAGAAATGAGTTCTGGCATTTCTTGCCACCAAACCTGTACTGTAGCCTACATTTAGATTAGATCTGTCATTAACAGAACATGTTTGTGTTCAGTGGCAGAGCCATAGATGGTACGCTGCCCCCCAGGCAGGCTCCCCCCAGGCAGGCTGCCCCCCAGGCCCCAGGCAGGCTGCCCCCCAGGCCCCAGGCAGGCTCCCCCCAGGCAGGCTCCCCCCAGGCAGGCTCCCCCCAGGCAGGCTGCCCCCCAGGCAGGCTGCCCCCTGATGGGGCTAGTGTAGCAAGGGAAACGCTGCTGCTAGATTGCTAATCAGCAGAACTGAACTGTCAGAAAGTGAACGGGCACGAGCCAGTGTGAGCGTTTGCTCTCCCGCCCCAGCATCCAGGAGAACTAACAGCCAGGGTCACAAAAACAGCTGGAAAAATACAGATCAAAATAAGACAATAGATGTCCAATAACCCCTTTTATTAGATTTGTTGTCGTTAGTATTGGTTCAGCATCAAGTACTGCAACACTTGGTATCAGTATCAAAGTAAAAATATTGCCATGGTGACAACTCGATATGTAACATTCTCATTGAGACAGACACTGTTGTTTATGTGGATAGGACCGTTTTTAAACAGGCTCCTAACCTCTATGGCTCTAAAGTTCACATCCTAAGTGTCAGTTTGAAATTGTTTCACCTGATATCAAAGTGCAGTACGTTCATCACGGGGTTTGGTTCTATCCTAAGTCATTCCCAACGAGGCTCAGGATAATGCAGTTGAAAACATAGAGAAACCCGGTAAGTAGGACTTTATTATGACTACAGTGGACGTAGGTGCCTTTTTACATCATTTCATATGATTGTTTTGTTTTAAATGGTTACCCATAGTATCTCCGTTTCTGTATGAGGTCCCATTAGGTTCCATGTTGGTGTCAGTCGGCCATCTTGTCTTTGTAATTGTGACGGCACTCATTTGATATGATTTGAGGAAGTCTTTGTGGGTGGTGTTTGCTTGTCAGCTTGCCTGCCTGCCTGCCTGCTTGTCAGTCCTCTATATCAACATGACCTGAACACCACCTGCTTCTGTCAGATAGGCCAGCATGCCAAAGCACTCCACTATACCAGAAACAAACTGGTCTGATTGAATTGCTTACATTTTAAAAATGTTTCCATCTGTTTCCTGAGGCAGAGGTGTGGTGTGCACACGGCCTCCAGGAAGCAGGAAGCAAGCAAGATGCATTTTGAACCCTGGGTTAGACAGAGCTGATGCCCTCAGCCTAACACCAGCAGGAAGACTGACAGAACGGTCACTAAATAAAACCCTAACCACTATTTTCCTTGAACCTTTTGAAGTCGTCTGCCTTTTGTCCTTCTCTTGTTGACTTGCCCCCCCCTCCTCCTCCTCATCCCAGTAGCAGCCTGGCTAGATCTTCTGTATTGCAGTGTTGTTTGTGCACCATTCACAAAGATTTGCTGTTTTTCATTCTGGGGCAACTGGGGAAAATAATTGACACACAACCCAAAGGAGAGCTTGACCCGGGTCTTGAGCGGTTCCTGTCTCCCTGCCCCCAGGAAAGGACTCCCTGACGCTGGTGTTTGTGGAGACCAAGAAGGGAGCTGACGCCCTGGAGGACTTCCTGTACCGTGAGGGCTACGCCTGCACCAGTATCCACGGAGACCGTTCCCAGAGAGACCGAGAGGAAGCGTTGCATCAGTTCCGTTCAGGACGATGCCCGATCCTGGTGGCCACAGCGGTGAGGCACACACACGCACACACACACTCACACACACACACACACACACACACAGAGAGGGCACTCTTCAGTGTCGAGGTGGAAGGCCCCAGTCTGAGTGTTCTCCTGGTTAGGTGGCGGCGAGGGGGTTGGACATCTCTAATGTGAAGCACGTCATCAACTTCGACCTCCCCAGTGACATCGAGGAGTACGTCCACCGCATTGGACGAACCGGCCGCGTGGGCAACCTGGGTGAGCACACGGCTGAACCCACACACTTCTAGAACCTTCCACACCCTTCGAAACCTTCCACTACCTTCCGAAATCTTGCACACCTGTCCGCATCATTCTAACCCTTCCACATGGTATTCTGTTTAAGTGGGTTTTTGATATGTTTTAGTTCACGTTTGATATCATGTTTAAGTTGGTTTCGGATGTAATGTTTAAGGGGACGTGTGATATAAAGTGAGTTGGTGTTTGATCACATGTGCGTGTCCTGCAGGTCTGGCCACGTCCTTCTTCAACGATAAGAACGGGAACATCACCAAGGATCTGCTGGACATCCTGGTGGAAGCCAAGCAGGAGGTGCCCTCCTGGCTGGAGAGTCTAGCCTACGAACACCAGCACAAGAGCAGCAGCAGGGGGCGCTCCAAGAGGTACGACCAGGGAGGCATGAGATATATGATGAGGGATTATGAAATGAGAGGGAGACATGGATAGAAGAGAGGGTGCTCTTCATCATGAAGCCCCAGCAAGGGGATGGAGGTTCCTGGGGGGCGTTGAGGTTTTGAGGTCTGTTTCCCCCCCATGTCTGACACCATCCCCTCCTCTCTCAGGTTCTCTGGTGGCTTCGGGGCGCGGGACTACCGCCAGACCAGCGGGGGCGGCAACACCGGGGGCTTCGGTGGGCGCGGGGGGCGTAACCCTGGAGGACACGGAGGGAACCGGGGGTTCGGCGGGGGTAAGGATAGCTCATCCAGCCTCCGTGTGTCTGAGGTACCTGCTGCTGACAGGTCCAAGTGCTGCTCTCTCACTCTGTTCTCTCCTCCAATCACAGGCGGGTTTGGAAACTTCTACAGCGACGGCTATGGAGGAAACTATACCCACTCTCAGGTGGACTGGTGGGGCAACTGAACACCCCCACCCCCGGTCTGCCCCCCGGTCTCCTCTACCCCTTCTCCTATACCACCCCCCCCTCCCACCCCCACCATTGCAGTGGGTTGCACCACGCCAAACTCACAGAGACAGGAACCACATGTAAACTAAGCCAGACTATATAAACCCCTGTGTAGCTTCTAACCAGACTCTGCAGTACATTACCAGCTGTGATTCTCTGACCACTTTTCCAAACATGGAGCCGAGAGGAGAGACAGGTTGTTGGGAGACAAGAGCCAGGGTCACGGAGCCAATCCCACTGGCCCGGCTCAGGAATCATGGGATGGTTGTCGGTGACGACGAAAGCTAATGTAGAATCTTGGGACTTGTAGATTATTATTATTATTATTTTTTTTCTCTCTTCAACTGCATTTTCTTTCTTTGTAACGGAAAAAAAAATATTGAGGATCATTTGTTTGTTAATGTACTGTGCCTTTAACAATTAGATCGTTTACGCTTTGATTTCTTTTAAAACTTTAAAGGCCGAAACCTGGCCAAATAGGAACTAAATTATGTTTTGTTAACATTGTTATGTTAATTTTATTTGGAAGTAAAACAAAAGCTTGAGCTAAATCAAACCTTGGCAAACACTGAGATGACATGACTATGATTCATGTGTCCATTTGAGCCTCTAATTAGTCGCAGGGAACACGGGTGGCTGCAAACATCCCAGTTTTAGCGCACAAGAATTCCACTACAGACTTTCAAAACCCTTGTGGCAAAAGCACTTTTCAAGGGAAAATAGTTAATGTTCTCGCTCACTCTATCCTGGAGAGGAATATGGTAGTGTTCACTAAATCAGCCATTCCAGTTCAACAATTGTGAAAATTTTAAAATGAAGCATTTGAAAATGAAAAGTCCAACCGCACAATGTACTTGGATTGTTCAGTGGTTACGTTAAATGACCCACTTGTAAATAAACTTGTCGTAGCGGCAGCTAGGAGCAAGCTATACAGTGGGTGAAATAGGCATTTGATTTAGACTTGTTTTTACTTGAAACATTTTTGAAAGATTGGAATTGACAAGCATGGAAATTGAAGGCCAACTGTCTTTCAATATTTACAAAACTGAACTGAAAAATCTTAGCAAATTAATCAACGCTTGCCATATTGAAAGTGACGTTTGAATGGTTGCCATTGGACCCCACAGACCCTGTGCAGCTTTGCTTGTTGTCAAGGCCTCAGGACAAAGACGCATGCAAGTGTTGTTGTTTTTTGGTCAAGGAGTTTAAAAGCAAACAAATTCTGCAGCAGGCTTTTATTTGTTACAAAAGTTCTCCACTCTTATTCTTTTTGTTAAATTTTCTAGTTTATTTTAATTTTTTTTCAAGCTGCGTTTGAATCCGAAAGACATTCTCGGGTCAACTGTGTCGAGATACAAGCTCTTCCACGTAGAGTCCAGGGAGGTGGTCAAGGGCCCAGGCAGGTCAGGGTCAGCGAGGGGCGGTCATGTACAGAGCTAACTGGAGAACTGCACCCGTAGCAAGGGGGTTGATGGGAAGTGTAGTTTTGCTTTCCAGTGCACTGCTGGAGAAGACAGCAGTGTTCCCTGGCTGGTGCATCTATCCCATGTGACCGGGCGCTCATATTTTCCTACACAAACTCAATACAGCTATTCTTCCCTGGAGGGATGGGTCGTCTAGGCGCATTTTGTAAAATCACTGGCCAGCTGGTCTCCCTGGCATACAGGCTTCCTCCTTGTGGAGGATTGGCCAAACATTTGCAGGAAAAGGCATTTAACTTTAAAGTGCAATAGATGCATATATATTCTCAAAGTGTGTCGTGCCTTGACATTTGAATAAGATAACATTGACTTGGTGGTCATGGAACAGATGCACTGACAGTGTTGTGATAACTTAAGATTGATTGGTGCTACTTAAGTTAGGTGTAGGCCCCTTTGTGATGTTCGCCCATCAAGTTTTACAGAAAGTTCTTTTATTGCACATTTAGAGTTTTATATAAATGTTGTCTTGAGTACGTGTCCTTATGAAGCTTCAGAAGTGTGTGTGAAGTTACGATAAACGCAGCTTGTTTCAGAAAGGGGAAAGTGTTATCACTATTTAAACCAGGATTTATTTGGGACCAGGGGTTAGTACAGTAGCAGTCTTGGAATTTAGCTATTTGCACACAGTACTAGATTCTACTTTCGCTGCTAGTTTGTGTAATTTATTAAGCATTTTTGAGAAATATTTATTTTTATAAGCCTAAAAAGTGATAGTTTAAGAAACTTGACCAAAAGACAGTACAAAAACACTGGCACTTGAATGTTGAATGTCACCGCGTGGAAATTTATATTTTTCGGGGTAGTGTGAGCTTTTTAATGTAAGTCATATTGGACTCATATCAAAACACCTGTTACAACACCTCCTACTGCAGGCTTCATAGCAGCTCCATCTAATCAGCCGTTATCAGGTCATTTCAAAATTTGAAACAACCAACCAATGCCAAGGTTTGGATAAAAATGATCAAAACCATTTTCTAAAAAAAAAAAAATGTACTAGTGCAAATAAGTGTCCAGATTCTCTCCAATTCAATTGAGTTTCTTTTGTTTCTGAGTTCCCCCCCCCCCCCCCCCCCCCCCCCAGTGAATGTCTGGCACATGGCAATCTGAAAAAAAAACATGTGGTTCTGCTCTATTGTTGTGTGTATATTTGGGCCTTGGTGAGTTCTTGAGCGAGTATTTGGCAAGCCACAGCTGAAGCGAAACGTCTTTGGTTCAAGAAAAGATGTGAGTTTGTGGCTTTTGGCTGGCAAACCCTCTTCCTACTCCACAAGTGGCCCACTAGTTAGTATTTGCTTTATGTAAAATGTAATATTCAGTTTAGAGGCTGTGCACTGCACGAGAAACACTTACCTGTGCATTTATTGTATGATTTTACCAAAATTAAAAGTTTGGACTTGCAAATACGTAACTTAACGTTTGTATGTGTTACTTGAGGTGGAGGAGGTATATCGTTGATCTCTATGATGAGTCATCACAATACTAAATAATAATGAAGTCCACACCCACAACATGTAGGCTCTGCGCTCGGACAGTTTCACTTGAGTCACAAAAAAAACGATTCTGTCTTGTTAAATCTTTATTTACTTTTTAAAAAGCTGTACAATCCATCTTGGTCATTATCATACAAAACATTTGTGTCTCTTTTCAACCATAAGATGTTCCTTCATCTCCAGTGTGTCTATTGGTCCTGAGTGTGAGACTCACAGCTGATTGGCTGTTCTGTAAACTCCTCCCAGAAGTCTGGATTGTCTTGGTACCATTTCACTGCAAATAGTAACAGATGACCTGAAGTCATGATCAAATTATCAAAATTTATGTAAAAATGGCAGGGGGGGATCTGAACTTGAAACTTCTTGAACTGAATTCAAATGCCCCCCCCCACCCACCAAGGTGCATTTCATAATGTATGTACAGAAAAAAGTACTTCTCTGTATTGCATATTTTCAGCGAGGACCAGCACAGGTGAGATGTACCTGTGGTCCTGATGCCCTCGGCCCAGGAGACAGCTGGCGCCCAGCCCAGATGCCTGAGCTTGTCTGAGTTGATGGGGTACCTGAGGTCAACCTGGGGCCTGGAGGTCAGAGGTCAGAGGTCAGAGGTCACATTCCTCAGATCAAGCTGCTTTTTTGATAACATTTTGATTCCAACTGTAATTCACCTACCGCTCTGCAACAAACTCTAACCAATCACCCAGGCCCGTGTCCGGCACGTTCCTGACCTGGGAGAAAGACAAGCGTATTTTTCCCACTTTTACTTCTATACGTTTTAAGACTAAAACGGCCGACACGATCATAAGGACATGGACTCTTACCATCTTGGTTAGCTCTCTGGCCAGCTGGATGATGGAGATTTCAAAGTCGGCCCCAATGTTGTAGATTTCTCCCACAATCCCTTTCTCCAGAATGGTGAGAAGGGCCTCAACAACATCCTCCACAAACAGGAAGTGGCGAGACTGGGGCCTTGTGCCTTGTATGGTACTAAGAGAGGATTATGGGGCTTGTAGTCAACAAACACAATTAGCAGCCTACAAAAATTATAATTGATGCTAAATGTCAAATGTTACCACTTCTTGTTGTTTTGCAGAAGAGAGATGAATCTTGGAATAACCTTGAAAAAAAAGTTGCATTAATATCAGATGGCTGAGCGGTGAGGGAGTCGGGATAGTAATCAGAAGGTTGCCGGATCAATTCCCTGCCGTATCCCAAAATGACATTGTGTCCTTGGGCAAGGCACTTCACCATACTTGCCTTGGGGGGAATGTCCCTGTACTTACTGTAAGTCGCTCTGGATAAGAGCGTCTGCTAAATAACCAACTGTAAACTATAATATTTTTGTGAGGAACACAAGTATGTCTGAAGATTCGTCAAGGATGTTAGAGTACCTTTTCAGTGAACTGTCTGGGTCCGTAGACGTTGTTGCTCCTTGTCACGATCACAGGAAACTGATAAAAAAAAAAATAATTACACTGTCAAACGTCAATTGACTGAAATGCATCTTTGACGTTTATGTTGGCTATAGGTGCTGATCTGCGGAGCCCTCTGACATTGCTTGGGAAAAGGGCGATACAGATGGTATGAGATGTTGCCTGAACAGTAATCCCACCCTGTACTTCTCCCAGTAGGACAACACCAGACGTTCTGCGGCTGCTTTGGTGTTGGAGTATGGGTTGGAGGGTCGTCTTGGGCTAGTCTCCTCAAACGCCTGTTCGGAAAGACAAACCGTCATCCCGCCTGCATTTAGTCTGTGGAGATCTGTTACTAATAATCTGTAAAGGTTTATGAGACGTCTTTGTGAACGGACCTTATCCAGGCTCTGTCCGTAAACCTCGTCTGTACTGATGTAAACAAACTTGTCCACCTTGGCGTCGAACGCTCCCTTCAGTAGCACGCGCGTCCCTTCCACGTTCACCCTATGGAAGGTTGATGGACAGACGAAGGAAGACTCTAAAATAAAATAAATTGTGTTATAATTAGGCCTATATATTTTGCAGAAACGGCGCATAGGTTGTAGTTTGGACGTTTTTAGGCGCCAGTAAAACCAATAAACTTAATCAAGAAAGAGTAGCCTATTCGATTCTCACCAACGTGTGTTTTGGCGGCCAGATGAAAAACAATATCTATGTTTTCTGTAGCGAAGATGTGGTTTACCAAGCGTGTATTGCAAATGTCCCCCTGTTAACAAGAAGATACATGTAGATTGGCATCAGGTATGCACACAAGTGTAATTAAACTTTGAAAACTAAACGTTTTTGGTCTACATGTAGACTAGGGCTATCATTTAGGCCTATATAATTCCAGATGTCCCATATGGCGTGATCATTGAAATACAATAACCGAATATTCGCACCTTGATGAACGTGTAGTTGTCTCTCTCTTCAACGCGTTCCAGGCTGCGTGCACTCGCACAGTAGTCCATCTGTGAGAACAGATTCTCATGTTAATCATTATATTTTACTCGTGAACTTTCCAACACAATAATGTTCTGTTTTCGTGAGGTGAGTAAAACGACATTGACAACTTCAATAAGGTAGTAGATTTTGTTTAGGGCCGTAATTTAAATGGTAGTAGTCAGCTCATCAAAACCATCAGCTGATTAAGTGCGAAAAAAGCGTCTTACATTGTCCAAATTGATAATGCGCCAGTCTGGATGTCTGTTGACCAATGAACAGACGAAATGGGACCCACTATTGAGACGAGAAAAAGGTATTGATGGATCTGGGAATCTGACAGTCGGAGAGGCTGAACTATAGTCCACATCGCTTTATTTCTAAGAGATACACTTACATGAACCCCGACCCTCCGGTAACCAGGATATTCGTACAGAAGTCCATCTCTCACCACCCGAGACTCTCACTGAAGACCAGTTTAAGTACATTCGTGACGAACACCATTCGAGATGTGGGACGAAAGAAAACCGATCACCTTGACTGAAGTTAGTCATCCAACTAACTTCCCATGTTTTAGGAGTTCTGAAAAACGGAGACTTCAAACCGCTTCTTGCTACTTCACACTTCACATAGCTGATATTACGACAATACAAAGCTGCTCTACGGCAATGTTGACACGTATTATCGTTAGGTGGGACATTTTAGAGATTCCTGTTTGGTCCTTCTGATTGGTTTTCATGTTTGACGTCCGAACAAGGTCTCTTAATGATTGGCTGAACTCGACATCCATCAAACTGTCAGCGCTCAAGGATCTGTGTTTGTCGAACGTTCCATTGATTCGTAGTCGAATAAATGTACTGTTAATGCAAAGATTTAATATTCATCAAGAATGTATCGACTATGGGCCGTACTTACGGCTTTCATAATATGCACTCCTGTCGTATTTGGTAAAACCGTCATAGGAGTTTTCAAGAGTGATGCAGCACGAGAACAGATCGGCCAGTACATCACTAAATTCATGTACCACGGTAGGCACTAAATTCAAGGAAAGCTTTTGATGTATATTTGCATGTGTTTGTGTTGGACGCGTCTTATTTAGTTCTTGTCGTATCTTACTGAACATGAGAAATATGTTGTATTTTTTATACAAGATCCGTTGGGACCTTGTGGTGATTTTTTTTTCTTTTGAATATTGTTGATATCTTCGAAAATACACGTTAGGCAAAGTATAGCAAATGTAAGATAAGTCTTCTCGATCAAATCTCAGGTGTGAAACAAATAAACTACCTTGGATTGTTTAGGGTTCAAAGTTCACCAACATGCAAACTCAATATGGTGTTGTGGGTGTCAGGTCAAAGCTGTAACAACACAGCCTCATTTGAGTATCAAAGCACGAGAACAATCACCTCCCTCATCAGTGATGTGAGCATAGCACAGCAGAGATGTCGGGTCAAACAGAACTGAATCCATGACAGAGCTACTGTCCTGCCTGTTAACAGTAAAACAAACGAATAAGAAACAAAAAATATGATGAAACATCGACATCTCTTCCGCTCACCTCTTCAGTTTCCCTCCTGTCATCCGTCTCCCCGTGTGTGTCCAGGGGGCGGAGGTCGGGTGCTGTGTCGGCTGGAGAACGCTCCTCTGGCGGTGGAGAAGGGGGCTCGTCTGCTGCTCTTCCAGGACCTGGAGGACGGCTTCGACAACCTGAGCTGCCTGGAGCGTCTCTCCAGAGCCCAGCTCTCCAGTAGGTCACACACAACCCAGGGAGCTGGATTGGAGCTTCTACAGTAGATTATAAGGCTTGAAGGGGCCCTTTCCTGTCACACTTTACTGTCCAACAAGGCATGAAAAATGCCAAGGTATAATATTAATATTAAGGGTGTGGTATTTCAAATAAATGGCATCCATTTCTAACGTGCCCTGTTGTCGTCTGCCTTCCTGTCTTAGTTCCCCTGAGCCAGGAGGAACACAACCAGAGCATTCCCCCCCAGGCCTCCCCCCAGGCCTGGCACGCCCTCTACAGCGACCGCTACACCTGCCACCACCAGGATGCCATCCCAGCACAAGAAGACCTGCACTTCCTCCTCATGCTGTTGAACCCAGACGGAGCGGGGAACCCTCTGGAACACTTCAGCTCAGAAGAGGCAGGTCAGCCAGCCAATCACCCTACGCCACCTTTACTCAGCCAGCCAATCACCCTATGCCACCTTTACAATCACCTGACACGCGATGCCAGCTGCAAATATGAACATGACGACACCATTCATTACAATTCATTCATATAGCAGATTATTTTAATCAAAGCGATAAACAGACAGACAGAGTAGAAGATCAGGAATCGGAAGAACATTGTACCAACCCTAACCCCAGCAAGGGATCACACATCAGATTTTTGGTCTTCAAGATGAACAGATCTCCCACCTCTCTCTCCTGTTGCAGGCCTTCACAGTTTTTACTTCCTGTTGATCCTCGCCTACTTCCTGGCGTCCTGTATTTACGTGCAGCCGCTGTGGCATGCGCTGCGTAAGGGCGGCCCTATGCACACTGTCCTCAAGGTGCTGTCCGTAGCCCTCGCTCTCCAGGGGTTCTCCGCACTCTGCAACTACGTCCACCTGGCCAGGTCAGTCAGACAAACTTTATTTTTCCAACCTTTAAAAAAAGAAAATTTTGATTTTATCCAAACTTTTGTTGGAAAATATTTTTTCAAAACTTAGTTGGAAAATATATTGTTCACATTTTTGTTGTGGATGATAGCCAGGAAATGAAAAAAGGCGTGCCAGAAAAATCTACTTAAGTACTTGCCATCTCTGGATACCTGGTTACCTACAGCCATGCTTGTGTGTAGACAGGGTGTGTAGAGAGGGTGTGTAGAGAGGGTGTGTAGAGAGGGGGTGTGGAGAGGGGGTGTAGAGAGGGTGACCTGCTGTGTGTTCTTCAGGTACTGCAGAGACGGGCTGGGCATGCCTCTGATGGGAAGCCTGGCTGAGCGTGAGTCTGTCATTCCTCTTCTGAATCCCTGTGTAGTTTTCACACACTATCACCCAATAAGGACACTACCATCCCAAGATTGTTCACAAACCTACTTCACCATGAAACGTTGTGTTGAGCGTGTTGTAACGGAGGTGTTCCTCCCCAGTGTGTGAGGTGGTATCCCAGGTGTCCATGCTGTACATGCTGCTGAGTCTGTGTCTGGGCTGGACGCTCGGCCGCAGCAGAAAGACACCGAGCAGACCGCTTCAGTGGAGCTCCTCCCCCTTCTCCACCGCGCTGGCGCTCGGGGGCGTGGCCACGCAGGTTGGCACACCACCACGGTCCTTTACCTGAGATCCTGGTCCTCGGGGACCTGTTCTACCCCCCTGCATGTTCTAGATGTTTCCCTGCTCCAACATACCTGGTTCATATGAATTGAGCGTCATCAAGCTCAGCAGAAGCCTGATATCGACCCATTCATGTCCAACCAGCACATCCACAACTGTGTGTGTAATTCCTCTTGGGGCCCACAGGGGGCGCTGCTAGTGTGGGAGCAGCTGGAGGAGACGGAGCACCACGGCTTCCACGGGCAGCGCAGCGTGGCCGGCCTGCTGCTCATCGCCCTGCGGGTGGGCCTCGCCCTGCTGCTGGGGTCCAGGCTGTACCAGGCCACCTGCTCCGAGAGAAGCACGCTCAAGAGGGACTTCTACGTTACCTTTGCCAAGGTAACACGCCTCAGATTGCCCGACGAGCATCTGGTTTGATAAATACCACAAAAAATTCGGATATACACCGTCAGCTATTTGCGGTTGGGCAAAGGCGATTAAGCTGCGGTCGCAATGTTAGTAAATGAGGCCCTGAGTGTCGACCTGCTCCGTGGCTCCCTGTTGACAGGGCTGCGTGCTGTGTGTCTCTGTCAGGGCTGTCTCCTGAGGGCTGTGTGTCTCTGTCAGGGCTGTCTCCTGAGGGCTGTGTGTCTCTGTCAGGGCTGTCTCCTGAGGGCTGTGTGTCTCTGTCAGGGCTGTCTCCTGAGGGCTGTGTGTCTCTGTCAGGGCTGTCTCCTGAGGGCTGTCTGGTGTGTGTCTCCGTCAGGGCTGTCTCCTGAGGGCTGTGTGCTGTGTGTCTCTGTCAGGGCTGTCTCCTGAGGGCTGTGTGTCTCTGTCAGGGCTGTGTGTCTCTGTCAGGGCTGTCTCCTGAGGGCTGTGTGTCTCCGTCAGGGCTGTCCCCTGAGGGCTGTGTGTCTCTCAGGGCTGTCTCCTGAGGGCTGTGTGTCTCTCAGGGCTGTCTCCTGAGGGCTGTGTGGTGTGTGTCTCTGTCAGGGCTGTCTCCTGTGTGCTGTGTGTCTCTGTCAGGGTTGTCTCCTGAGAGCTGTGTGTCTCTGTCAGGGTTGTCTCCTGAGAGCTGTGTGTCTCTGTCAGGGCTGTCTCCTGAGAGCTGTGTGCTGTGTGTCTCTGTCAGGGCTGTCTCCTGAGGGCTGTGTGTCTCTGTCAGGGCTGTCTCCTGAGGGCTGTGTGCTGTGTGCTGTGTGTCTCTGTCAGGGCTGTCTCCTGAGAGCTGTGTGCTGTGTGTCTCTGTCAGGGCTGTCTCCTGAGGGCTGTGTGCTGTGTGTCTCTGTCAGGGCTGTCTCCTGTGGTTCCTGTGCCAGCCGGTGCTGGTGCTGCTGTCTGGGCTGTTCAACCTGCACCAGAGACAGAAGGTAGGAGCTCTCTCCTCCACACAGAAGATCCCACAGCCTAGGGAGGAACTGTTCTATAAAGCTGTGTGTGTGTTTGTGTCCAGGTGGTGACCATCGGGGTGATCCTGTGCCAGTCTATATCGGTGGTGATTCTCTACCAGCTGTTCTTGTCTCGCAGTCTGTACTGGGAGGTGTCCTCCCTCTCCTCTGTCAGCCTGCCCCTCACCATGTCCCGAGGGGGCTGGGGGGGCCACTGACCCCGGGGGGCTGGGGGGGCCACTGACCCCGGGGGGCTGGGGGGGGCACTGACCCCGGGGGGCTGGGGGGGCCACTGACCCCGGGGGGCTGGGGGGGCCACTGACCTGCCCTCATTATGGGGCTACCGACCCTGCTGGGGGGCTGGGAGGCCACTCACTCTGCACAACGACTACAAGCTCACTGTCTCTTTGCTGACCCCAACTTCAGGTGCAGGTCAGAGGTCACACACAGAACTGACCCCAGAACTTAAACTCCAGAGTCCAGTTATGTGACTATTATCTGATGTTTGATTTGTGTTTGAGGATGTGTATGTCTATTGCTGGACTGAGAATCTTACTGAAACTAAAGAACTGATCTCCTGAAGTTAAAGTTCCTTTGGTGAGAGAATAATGGATTTACAGTCTGTCTGTCTATACCAAAGACAGAGATACCAAAATGTACAATGGAATTCTTTTTTTTTTTCATTCTGTTATATTTGTCAGACTTCTATTATACACCTTTGTCGTGTAAATATCCACATCACATTGTATCTTAATCCCCAGCACAAAGTTTGTGGACATGTAGATGCATGTGAGAGTTGTATTAATGCTATTTGCATCAATCGTGGAATTATACTTGAATATTCATGCTCATTCTAGCTGTTACTGAACCAGATGTGTGACGTTTCCACAGCTGTAGTTTTCCCTCAAAGTGCCTGAGACGACAATCACTTCACCTGCTTGGTGTTTCTGTACAACATCAGTGTTACAGACCAGGATCTCTGGTAATACGCTAAAATATGAGAGGACATAAAAAAAGATCAAGTAACTTTGCTCAATGTTCATGTAAAGCATGTTTTTAGAGTTGAAAATGTAATTACTGTGTATGTTTGTGTAAATAAAGAATGATTCACAGTTGTAGATTAAAGGTGTGTGCGTGTGTGTAGCAGTCAGAAGGTATTCTGTCACAAATGACATTACAGATGTAGCCTAACAAGTCTAATGTAAATGATTGATTATCGTCGTTCATGGTGTAACAATGTCTTCTAACAGTAACAGTAAATATTGTACCTTTTAAGGGTTTCTCTGGGCAGAAGCAGTTTCCTTGATGTGTCTCAGAATGAAACAGAAAAAAGGTTCCAGGTTGTAAACCACCAAGGTGACCACACAACATTCATATGGTATCTGATGACTAAGTGCTAAAAGTACCAAAAGGCTAGAGTTCTCAGTATGTTGGTGGATGTGGTTATGATTTCCCAGAGCTGGAAACCGATTAATCTCTTCTAACCGCCACAGTGAGGGGGAGAAGGTGATGATTAAAAACCCCAAAGGAGCTAAACAGGCCACCTTGTTTTACAGAAAGCTGAACACTGCATGTTCTCAGCTGGCTTCCAGACTTCACTGCTCTTCCGCCTGGTGGTCAGACGAACCGTCAAACACACACAAATACACAACACACTGAGACCTTGTTATACTGGCTAGCACACGACTCAGCGTTTCCCTCCAAGCCATAGCAGAACAGCGGGAGTTACCTGGGAACACCTGGGAACACAATATCAGCAGGCTGTTAACTACCTCAGGTTACCAGGACAGAGGGAATGCATCAGCAAAGCCTCATGCAGGAGATGTATCTAGCTCAGGGGTGGATGGTTAGAAGCCCATACCGTTGGTTCTCCGGAGCTTGGGCATCCATGTGTGCCAGACTGCCAGTAGGCAACATTCAGTTATAATTAAACATTGCAAATTTTTTTTTTTTAAGGCGTGGGCCCGTAAGCGCCTCTGCAAAATGCCCCAGGTTTGAATTCACCTTTGTACATTGTGTTGGAAAAACTAGGTGAACAATATTTACTGTATTATAACCTGGCCCTGATCCAGCTCTGCAGTATGTGCTGCAGTCAGCAGGTGGGGTTTCTGTTGGATGTATGTCAGGGTCTACCCACCAGGGTGGGTACCACACCACACACGGGGGAAAGGAAGACCAAGACTACTGCATGAATGGAAAAGTACAAGGTTGGTTCTGTAGCAGGTAGTTGGGCCCCCCTGCATGCTGGAGGTTTGGAATCGCCTGCCTGCCATCGTTGGTTGCTGAATGTACCAATGTATTCAAATAAGTTGGCTTCCAAATAGGGTTTCACTTCAGTGTTTGTCTTTATTACATTCTAAAATTGGTACATTTTGTGTTGGCTTTCCCCACACCTGGATGATGTTTCAGTTGTAGAAATTAAGTGTTTAGTAACCATGACTTTGCCCTCAAAAAGTGTTTGTTTGCTGGTGGACATTTATAAAAGTGTAAGTGTAAAGGGCTTGGCACAGTGAGCTCCTGGTTTTTACTCATCTCTCATATACTGTACACCTCATAAGATAGATACAGTATATTAAGCCTATCCAAATAACCAAAAACATATATTTACTAAATATTGTATTATAGTTCACTTGCCCAACATCAATCTGGTTATTCTATAATATGAATGAAATAAACCAACACATCTCACATGTTTCAACTGTACACTGTGTTGCCTTGTACGGTACTGGTATCGTTTGGACCTGTACTGGTACTAGTGCTGGCACAGGAAAATACACAGTCCACTAAGCATGTAACATGTAGAAACATGCATATCCCCTGTATCTAAAACTTTTTATGCCAAACAGTTGTCAAATTTCCCAGGCAAATTCCTTGTAAGTGTAAACCTACTTGGCAATAACCTTCTGATTCTGACAAGATAAAGAGTTAAACTGAAATGTACATCTTGTCTACACAGAGAAGTAGATGAACAAGAAGAAGCCCACAGAGATGATGAGCAGCATGGCCAGGTTGAGGAGCATCCTGCTTCTGGGTGTCTCCAGGAGCATGTCCTCCACCAGCCTCTTCTCCTGGGAGGGTTGTCTGGGCTGCTCCTCTCCTGGCTGCTCCTCCCCTGGCTGCTCCTGGCACCCACAGAACCACCCCAGGACGCTCTCCCACACGCTTCCTTCTCCCCCCCCCTCTACAACACTCCATCCTTCCATCCCTCTCCTCCACCCCTCCACCCTTCACCCTTTCATCTCTCTCCTCCACCCCTCCATCCCTCTCCTCCTCCACCCCTCCACCCCTCTCCTCCTCCACCCCTCCACCCCTCTCCTCCTCCTCCTCCACGCCTCCACCCCTCTCCTCCTCCTCCACCCCTCCACCCCTCTCCTCCTCCACCCCTCCACCCCTCTCCTCCTCCTCCACCCGTCCACCCTTCTCCTGGCCCTCCCACCTTCTCATTCCGGTGTGACCGTTACCGATCTGACCCAAGAGTGTGGTGGTGGCAAGTGTGCCACTGTGGTGTCCCGTGGGTGACTGGCTGACAGGGCCGCTCCACCCCTCCTCAGGGCTGTCGGTGCTGGAGGAGGCGTGTCTGTGGCGCAGCCCCCAGAAGGTGGAGGTGCGTACCTGCTCCACGCTGGGGGGCGGGGAGCCCAGACTGACCACCACCGTCACCAGCCCCGACACCCAGAACAGAACCAGAGCCACGTACATGAAGTGGACCTTCATGAATTCTGGCCGCTGGTCCTGTTGGTCACAGAGGGGCTCTCGGTACACGAATGCCAGCACCAGCCTCGTCACCCCCAGCACAAACCCCACCATGCCGCCCCAGAATGCACCTCTCTCGTTGCAGCGGCGCCAGAGGATTCCCAGGAGGAAGATGGCGGCGATGGGCGGGGTCAGGTAGTCGGACACTTCCTGGATGTAGTAGAACATCTGCCCCCGCTGCATCTCCACGACGACGGGTACCCAGGCGATGCTGATGACCACCATGACGACCACGCACACCCGGCCGACCATCATCAGTTCCCGCGACGACGCCCGCTCCCGCGCCATCTTGTAGATGTCCAGGGTGAAGATCGTGCTGGCAGAGTTAAAGATGGAGTCCAGGTCGCTCATCAAAGCTGCGATCATCACCGCCATCATGAGGCCGCGAAGGCCCGTGGGCATCACAGACATAACCAGGCGGGGGTAGGCCACATTGGTGCAGCCCGCCCTCGACCCACACACCTCCAGGCAGTGTTCAGGGCTGATGCATGCCAGCTGATCCACAAACAGGATCCGGGAGATCATCCCTGGGATGACCATGATGAACATGGGCAGGATCTTGAGGAAGCCAGCCATGATGGTGGAGCCCTTGGCATGGACGATGTTCTTTGCGGCCAGAACCCTCTGCACGATGACCTGGTCTGCACACCAGTACCAGATGGAGGCTGGGGTCTGCCCCAGGATGAAGCCTGGCCAGGGCAGGTCTGGGTCCAGAGGCCCGCGCAGCACCTTCAGAGACTGGGGCTTGGGGGTGATGTGGCAGGAGGGAGAGTATGTTAGGTTGCTGGGCGACGCCAGCAGTATGGCGGTGACGTTTGGCGTTGCTTGCATGTACTTGGTCCACACACCCTCCAGCCCTCCCACCTTGTCCAGGCTGAGCACTGCCAGCCACAGGGCTCCTGAGATCATCAGGAAGGCCTGCAGCACGTCCGTGTAGATGACGGCCGCCAGCCCGCCCGTGACGGTCATCAGAGCCGTGGTGGAGATGAGGAGGATGATGGACAGGTAGAGATCCCAGCCCAGAGACTCCTGGATGAAGAGCGCGCCAGAGTAGAGGTCTACAGAGAGCTTGGTGAAGATGTACAGCAGCAGGGTGAGGGCAGCAAAGTAGACCTTCAGACGTCTCCCTCCGAAGCGCTTGGCCAGGTACTCAGGCATGGTGTAGACCCCGGAGTGAATGTAAACGGGGATGAACACCCAGCCCAGGAGTTGGAGCAACAGCAGGGCGTTCAGCTCCCAGGCGGACACACCAAGACCACTGGCCGCTGCAGAACCAGCCAGGCCAATGAAATGCTCACTGCCGATGTTGCTGACAAACAGAGACGCACCGATCATCGCCCAGTTCATTGAACGGCCAGCCAGGAAGTAACCGCTTACTGTGCTCCTATTGGCTCTCCACATGGCCAGGAACCCCACGGTGAGAACCAGGAGGAAGTACAGAACTACAACCAGTATGTCTACCGTGTCCATGCTGGCGGCCATCTTGAGACAGATCGGATTTCAGTCCCTTACCAAATCCTAATTTTCTTGACAACCTCCAAGACAAAGACACTGACGATTTAGTGTCTTCTACAGCAGTTATACCCCAAAGGTTTTTAGTTAGAAGTTGAAAGACTGTAGTCTTAGTTTGGTCTGTTGAAAAACACTCTGTGTTGGGAAGTCCAGGTTAGTGCCAACACGCACACCCATGGAAGAAAAAAATCAAATGAAGATGACAGCTCAGCAGAGTGGGCAAGTCTGCAGACAGAACACACACACATCAAGTTAGATAGGAGAAAAACTTGAAAGAAAACCTGATTATTTCATTTTGTGGATAATAGGGGTGCAAAACCGAACCGCAAAAAAACGAATTTTTCAACACACAAACCATGGTTCGGTTTTTACATGTAAACCGCGGTTTTTCGGATCTAGAGAAAAGACAACCTAACACCCCTTGTCCTTCCCCTTTCCCGGAGAGTAGGCTACTTGTCCAATGAACGGTCAGTAGGCTATATCGATGACGAGTCACGTAGTGGAAGGAACTGGGGAGAAGTGTTGGCAACTTAGCACTTTATCGCTATATCTGGCGACTTTCCAAACCCTTCTGGCGACTTTTATTGTCAAAAGAGGCTACCGACAAATCTAGCGACTTTTTCCCGGTGTTGTTGGAAACTTGCTGGCGTTTTTGTGTACTCAATGAGCAGCGGGGTGCTGCCGTCCCAAAGCACTCACAGGCGGTCAGTCTCACTATAGCCTCGCGCAGCACTGCTACTTTCTTTACTGAGGTTGGCAACATTGGAGAGGCAAATCATACGAAATTGCAACGGTAATACATCTAACACAGTGGTTCTCAAACTTTTTACATCCCTTACCACCTCAGAAAATCTTTGACTGTCCAAGTACCACCATTATGACCGACGTTAAAATACAGAAGTCTACCCTATTGAGCAACAGTTCACGGAGGATTTTTGCATGCACCACTACCCGGGAACAGTCAGGTAGTAGCGCGTGCCAACATTTAGGCTATTTTTGTTTCGAAACAAAAATATTATAGTAGGCCTAAAGGCAAAAAATGTTGAAATCACATTTCAATTATATCATGGTTATGGTATTTAGATATTTCTGAGATTCCTCCACGTATAGGCTACCTCTAGAAGGGTACAGCCATAGTTTGAGAACCGATCTAACATGATGGGAATCTACGCCGGATATACAGAAAATACACCGAAAATACAGAGAGAACACTGAAATGGTAATGTTTTTTTTCTTCCCCCTAAAGTGCTTAACAAACCAAACCGAAACTGTGACCCATAAAACCGAACCGAATCGTGGGCTTGTTGAACTATAGCACCCCTAGTGGAAAATTTACTAGCCTACTAATTTCTCATAGTTCTGGTGATCTAAACGTTTCAGAAATGTACGGCTCTGCCATTACAATTAGGCTACATTACAGTTCATCACTAACAACAGAAATGACGGCGACTAAAAAAGGTTTACAGACTCTCCCAGGCCTAATGGACCAGGACATTTGGGGGAGTCACCACATCGTCACCCTGGCAAATGATTTAGGGTTTAACCGAGGACTCGGAATTTATAGCAATGTAAACATTCATTCTATTTTATTCAGCACCAATCCCTGCTGCTCCATGTGCTCTGTACATATTTGTTGTTCTCATGTTTATTGAAAGCTCCTCCTGAAGGTGCCGTTTATCCAACAAATGTTTAATTAAGCCAGACAAGTAGCACACCACATACACAATACACACACACACAATACACACTACACACACAATACACAGTACACACACAATACACACTACACACACAATACACACTACACACACATTTTTACCGGCAGTCCAATAATGTATCTAAATACGTGTAGGTGATAATTATCTGGATTGGTACCCTGCACAATGTTGGATAATAATGCCGAGGGCTGTATTCTAGAACTAATTAAAATAATAATAATTTTCATAAGAAAGAAAGATGATTAATTACCCAGCTGTCATGGTGGAGACACTGCATACTGTTGCCTGGAACTCCTGTACGTTCTGTGTGAAGATGAAGCGCGTAATAAAGGTCACTTACCATGATATGAACATCGTCAGTATCCTCATTAAATAAAACGGTCTTGCTGAGAGTTGAGACAAACTGTTGAACTGTCCCAATTTTATATTTCCTAGACTGTGAGATTGTATGACACGCACCACCCCAAACCAACCACCTCGGTGACGGCGATGCACGGGCAGGACAGTTAGGCTATACATAAAGTTGTTAAGGAAATCATTATAGGGCTTAACCCTTGTGTTATCTTCGGGTCATTGTGACCCCCCCCCCCCCCCCCCCCCCCCCCCGTTTTGCGACAACTTTATTACCTCATACAAAAATAAAGTGAAGCATTTTCTTTTAACTGTCGGGTTGTCTCACACACCGCCACAGCGCGAAGGTTAAAAGAAAATGCTATTTATTTATTTTTGTACTGTACGTTGTGAACCTTCCGGTCAGCACAAGGGTTAATGTGTTTTTACGGTGACTCATGTCTGTTAAGACACGTAAAGAAAGGTTTGAAGATTTGTTAAATTGAATGAGTCGGTGATTCATTCGTAAAGGTTTGATTATTTCTTAGATCCTTCCCGTTGACAAGGCTGTACAAATTAGGTCGATTATTTGTTCATACTTGTTTCATACTTATTACCAATGATTCTTTTATCAATCCTCTCCTCTTGTCTTTCCCACTAGTTACAGTTAATAACCACGTAACAAGAGAGGTGTTTTAGAGGGTGTGGATCCATTACCAGTTGATTCTGTGTCCGTTAGTTTTAACTGCCCCTGAAGAGAAGGTTCGTGATCATCTTGAGATCTCTAAGCTCTAGGAAACAGCATTCTAATTAGGCCTATATCAAATACTGAAAATAAAGGTTAAATACTAGGCTACTTTATAAAGTGAACTGGGTGATTGGGATGGTAATGTTTTCGACTGACACTGCTCTTCAGGAGGGATGGTTCATAGGTTTATAAGGTTAGGTTATTTTTGTGTATTTAGAGGTTTAGTATACTGTATTGAATATTGCATTTTATTTGTATATTCGGAGGTTTACTATATTTTAGCTTATTATACATGTAATCTATGTTCTGGTTACTTATATGTTCTGTTATGCCAGGTTGCTTTGCGTTGTCTTGTCCTAAGAATTTCAATGCCCAATCTGACCCTGTGTTGTTCTGTGCATCTGACAATAAATGACTTGAACTTGAACTAACCGTTGATAAGGTCATTACACATAGCAGGACCGTTTTGAGTCACAATGAATCTATTTTCTGTAGTACTTGTTTATAGTGTGTATTGCTTTGAGCCAGCAGGGATTCCACTATAGCCTACATAAAAATAAAGCACAACAATTTAATCAGAGCTACAATTCCTTAGACTTTGTTCGCAATAGCCAGATTTAATGCCATGACTTATTCTGTCCATGTGGAGGCAGTCTTATTCCAAATGTGTTGGTGCGTGTGCGTGTGCAGGAGAGGGGGGAGAGAGAGCAGGACCGAACGGGAGATGTTGAGAAAGATGAATAGGTGAAGTGAAGTAAAAGAAGGAGCAACAGTAGCCTATCTGCTTTACATTTGACATTAAAACATTTGAACCAAGTGAAACTTAAAGACACGCAAGCGTCTTCAGAAATGGTGAGTACTTCCCTGCAGAGTTCTAAACTTTCCCCGCTAACCTTTTGTTCATGAATTTACTTTGAGAGCGATTGGTGATATATAGACTTATGGCAACACATTGAGCTACGGATTCAGCTATTTCAATGGAAGCTATTCAATTGAACTGTAATTCGTTTTCCTGTTGTGAATTTGTGTTCACAGTATGGATTCATCAACACCTGTCTCAAATCTCTCGTCATTGAGAAATTTGGGGAAGAATCATGGGAGAAATTAAGGTCTGTTTTAATTCAGCGCAATAGAAACGTAGTACGATGTATCACCTTTCAATGCTGAGGAAGTCTTGTTTTTGTAACTTGGCCTGAATTTTTAATAATCTCTCATTTTCAACAGTACTTTAGCCGAAGTTCAGGACACATTCATGACATACGAGGTTTACGATGACATTTTGACACTGCGTTTGGTGCAGGAGGCTTGTAAGATGCTCGGTAGGTGATGTTACATATGAAAACTCTTTGTAACATGATTGTGAATATGAAGATAATTTCGGAGGAGATGGGAGAAATTTCAGGGCAACTAACAAGGTGCAAAACAAACCCTTCTACAGACAGTGTGTTGTTCTAAGTTGACAGCTGTTTCTGTCTGGGTTAGTCTCTGTGGACAAGCTGATAAGTGACCTTCAGAGAGGAGTGGGGGGGGGGGGGGGGGCAGGCAGGCAGGAAGGCCAGGTGTTAACAATGTCCCCACTGAGTCCCCTGGTGTATTACCCACCCAGGTGACCAAGGTGTGACCCAGTCCCTGCAGCAGCTTCCTGTCACCCAGTCCTCTATGGTTATCAAGAGGTGTCAGGACTGAAGTGATTTAGTTATCTTGGGGAGCAGGACATCCACCTCCAGGGATCAGTGCAGCTTCAGAAGGTCTGGCAGTCGTAGTAGGTACTTTATTGATCCTTGAAACTGCAGCATTACAGCAGTCCAGATGCAGGTGGCCAGGACAACACACTGAGCTGTACTGTAAAACAAAACAATTGAACTCAGTGACACAGGTAACAGGTAATACTAGGGAATGCATAAAACAATTTACCACAGGACTACAGGAACCATGTGTGATAATGGTACTAACATATATCAAGTTGTTTTATTTATCCTCTTTGGCAGTCCAGAGTGTGTGTTGGTATTTGTAAGGAGTAACTTTAAATGGAACCTTACGGGTCCAGGAGCTCCTGGGTGATCATCTTTGTGCTTTTTGATGCCGTCCTCTAGACGTCTCCTCAGAAGTTGTCCTGAAGCTGTTTGGAGGGTACTTCTTCAGATTTTGTAAGATGGCAGGGTATGACGCCATGCTTCGCACGCTGGGAGGAACCCTGGTGGAGTTTATAGAGAACCTGGATGCTCTTCACAGCTACCTGGCCCTGTCTTACGAGGTCCTATTCTACTGGAATCCACCCTGCTTCACATCTCCATGCACTTACTACAGAAAACGATGAATTATGAAACAAATGTGAATCTAATGGATAGTTAGCAACAACATTATAGATAACAGTGGTAGGTGATGCTTTCTTCACAGGAGATGAATGCTCCTTCCTTCCGTGTGGAAAAGAGCGAAGATGGAAAGATGATTCTGCATTACTACTCAGACCGGAAAGGCCTGTATCACATAGTGCCAGGTAACCAACAGTTTAACAACATGTAGGGCTATCTGCTTTTAAAAACGATAAGAGAGGCTGATTCTAAACATATTTATTGTCCTTGGGAGCTGTGTACAAAGTGTTCTGGCTTCATGAATGTTCCCTCTTCCCTGATCTGCTTACAATCTGCGGTATATGAAGTGTTTTGCTTGACCTCTGTGCTCAGGCATTATTGAAGCGGTGGCCATGGACTTCTTTGACAGTGAAGTAAGCATGACCATCCTTAACCAGTCAGAAGAGGACGAACGCACAGGGAAGAAAGAACATGTGGTCTTCCTGGTTTCTCAGAGACCCCTGAAGTCAAAGAAAAATCCGCAACCAGAAAAGACCAGCAGAGACGAGGAGGTAAGGGTCAAATGTCAAGATTTCACTGCTGGTTTAAAAACAACTCTTGAGTCAATTATGCATTATCATAGCTGCAACATTATTACTACTGTTATTGCATCCCCTTCAGAAAAACAAACAAAACTCAAATGTATCTGAACACTGCAGAGCTATAGGTTTATGTTGAACCCAAAGACAAAAATAACTACAGTAACGCTGTAATGATCCAGAGTTGTGCTTGTGGCTAACCTCTCGTCCGTTTGGCGAGCAGCAACAGGAAGACACTCTCAGGAAGATGAGAGAGAGGTGTGCCCACCTGCCCCTCTGCCCCGCTGGGAAGAGGGCTCCCTGGGACATGGTCAGGAGCGTCGTCAGGATTGGAAAAGGTTCCGTTAAACCCCATCAGATGATAATCTATCTGGTCAAGTCATATAGAATATATTTTATATGATTTATCTCAACCCCACAGAGTTGTTTTTCTAAAGGCTTTGCAGACTAGTTGGCAGAACCTTTTTCGGTGTTTATTGTTGCTGTCCGTTCTTCGACCTGAAGGAAATCTCCTTCAGACGTTCACCCCAATCTACCCTAACAAGCTGTGGATGGAAGAGAAGGCCTTCTGCAACGCCTTCCCTTTCCACATCGTCTTCGACAAAGATGTGAGAGTTACCAGTGTTGAGTGACAGAACACTTCATTTCAAAAACGTAAGTAGGAAAACTAACAACGTCTTCCCCCTGTTCAGCTCAAGGTGAAGCAGACCGGCGTCAACATCCAGAAGTTCGTCCCTGGTCTTCAGACCATGGACATTCGCCTGGACGAGTACTTCAGTATCGTGCACCCCGAAGTGACCTTCAACATCGAGAGCATCAGAAAGTTCATCAACAGCCAGTTTGTTCTGAAGACGAAGCGCAACATGGTGCCTCAGACCTTTCAGCACCACTCTACGCTGAAACTAAGAGGTAAATAAGATGGTCAGATGGTCAACTTGTGGATGCTGTGTGATAAGTCAGGTCGATATGGAAACTGTATGTACTTTAGTAGATTAAGTAGACAACTTTTCACTTTCACATAGACCAGAACAGGACATTTTAAATTAATCTTGGGGAGTTAGATGGTCAGTGACAGCCGTCCTATTCCGGTTCCCACCAGGCCAGATGGTGTGGATGGAGGCCCTGGGCTGCATGGTGTACCTGTGTTCCCCCAAGCTGCGCAGCCTGCAGGAGCTGGAGGAGAGAGGCCTTCACATCTCAGACATCGCCCAGCACGACACCACCCGCGACCTCATCCTGCTCAACCAGCAACGCCTGGCAGAGATGGAGCTGTCCAATCAGCTGGAGCGCAAGAAGGCAGATACAACTTCCCATGAGTCTGGAGAGCGTAGCTCTATATATCTGTAGAGTAGAGTGTATAGACTAGAGTAGAGTGTATGTGTATAGGACTGCCATTTTATCTTAAAAATTGAGTTGTGGTATCAAATGAATGTAAAAAAATAATATAATACACGGTTTGTGTGGGTCATGTCCATCTTTAAAATGGACTTGTGTGTATGTGTGGTGTGTGTAAAACACCAGGAGGAACTAAGGATCTTATCCAGCCACCTGGAGGCAGAGAAGAAGAAAACTGAGACCCTGCTGTACGCCATGCTGCCGCGCCACGTGGCCAATCAGCTGAAAGAGGGGAAGAAGGTGGAGGCAGGTACGTTCGTCCTGCATGCTGTCACTTCCTCTACAAACAGGATGTTGTCAAGGAAAGTGTACTTTAGGTGGAGCTGACACCAGTAAAGTGAATGCATTTCCCCCGCAGGTGAGTTTGAAGTGTGCACCATTCTCTTCAGTGACGTGGTCACTTTCACCAACATCTGCGCGGCCTGCGAGCCCATCCAGATCGTCAACATGCTCAACTCCATGTACTCTCGGTTTGACCGGCTCACCAGCGTCCACGATGTTTACAAGGTAACAGAAGATGAGAGGAGATCTCAGAGAACACCTGTCCAGGTGGAGACCACTGACCTGTGTGTCTTCTCCCTCTGCAGGTGGAGACTATTGGAGACGCCTACATGGTGGTGGGAGGGGTTCCTGTCCCCACTGACAGCCACGCGGAGAGGGTCGCCAACTTTGCTCTGGGTATGCGTATCGCAGCCCGGGAAGTGACCAACCCTGTCACTGGCCAACATATCCAGGTGCGTGTTGCTAATAACTGAATTTGCTTTGGTTTTCCTGCTCTTGAAAATATAAAATACTGCACTGAACATGCAAATGTTTCAGATCAGGGTAGGACTGCACACAGGGCCTGTGCTGGCTGGTGTGGTAGGGGAAAAGATGCCTCGCTTCTGCCTGTTTGGAGACACGGTCAACACTGCCTCCAGGATGGAGAGTCACGGAGTCCCTGACCACATACACCTCAGCCCCTTCACATACAAGTAAACTACATCTCTCTCAATCTATATTTCCTTCTTCTCTCTCTCTCTCTCTCTCTCTCTCTCTCTCTCTCTCTCTCTCTCTCTCTCTCTCTCTCTCTCTCACACACACACACACACACACACACACTTACTGATGGCTCTGGTACTGATCTGCAGGGCGCTAGAGAACAAGAGCTTTGAAATCAAGTCAAGAGGAGAGATTGAGGTGAAAGGCAAAGGCCTGATGAACACCTACTTCCTGCTCCATAACCTGCATGTGTCTGAGGACGGCATTATGGGCAGAGGGGAGGGGGAGCCCTGCATGTACAGGGATGACCCACCCACTCTGGAGGTCACCGCTAAAGGTCAGCCAACAGGTCAGGGTTTTGCATAATGCTTCATGGTGTCGTTGAACCACTCACGGTTAAACCTCTGCTCCCGTTTTCAGTCCCCAAAGAGACAAACGGTCACATGAAGGAAGACATTTCGACGAATGACCCCAGTCAGGACTCTGCAGTCCAGTCTACTGCTAGTGACCTCACCAACGAGGACGAGCCCTCGCTGGAGAGGAGCTGTCGTCATGCAACACCCTTTCAGCATGGCCGACTCACTGACGTGAACTCTCGCTTCTGCAACCTGCTCTGAGAAGCTGCGGGAGATCTGGAAGTTTCTGGAAAATGTCAAACCTGATAAACAGTTAACAAAATATTTAAGTGTTTGATTATCCCTTTGTGAAATATATCATAGATCACATGTTGTTTTTTGGTGAGTATATTTATAAAATGTGGATATTTTATGTAGATTGTGAAAAAATTCAAACACATAGGCAAAAAAGCATACGTTTTTAATGCAAAACTGAGTGTATGTTGTACAATTCTCAAGACACAGGTAGATCATGATGTAAAAACGGCTGACATTTTAAACCCGTGTGTTATCTGGGAAGAAAGGGAAACGGCGCTATAGTGTCAAGTCAAGCTCGAGACTGTTTACATCCACATGAGGTTGCCATGCAAACCGTGACTTTTTCACCATCTGGTTGAGACAAGTCACACACAGACACCCAGCATGACTCGAGTGTGAGCATCCTTTAGATTGCCTTTTGCTTTTTGTCATTGTTATTTGTCTGGGCGATATTATTATGCATCCCTATGAAGAAAGCGCTTCACGTGCAGCTGTGGAGACACGATTTGGTCATCAATGCCGTTTTTGCTCGTGGCCATAAGACTCCCTCCACTTCTTGAAGTGTTGTTGAAAGCTGAAAACAAAGTATGATTGTTGGTATTAGTACAACTTTTACACGTTTCATATGGAAGCAAATCAGTGACATCATGTTTTGAATTTTAAAAGGCATTGCCTCGATTTTTTTCGCCTCGAAATTTGGGGATCTGAATTGTAGGATACTGTTCGAATTTGAGCTGTTGAGGATTTCATTTTTACATTAATTAATATTTTAATTTTAAAGACATGAATTCAAAACCCAAAAATTCGATGGTGCTTAAATTTCAACATCAAGTATTCAATGTATTTTAAGATTCAAAACATTATGCAACTAATTTGCTTCCATATTTTATAAAACGAAGGGCAACATTAATTATCGGATCACACACATTTTATTCCGGGAAATTACTAACTCAAACCGCGAATCCAACTGGATTCATTTTAATCTCCATGGTGAATCAAAATTCAGCGTCCTCCAGAATGTTAACAATTTTGAGTGACGTGAATCGTATTCAATAGGAAAGGTTTCCGCTATGACGTCAGTTTACTTAAGCCAATGATATCCTCACAAATCCGAGAGTATTATTTTTATTGGACAACTCCAAGTTTACTGTTTAAAACAAACCCCCACCTTGAATTTTAAATATGACAACAGTATTAGCCTACCTGTTAGACCGACCGGTTCATTTGAGGAGCACCATTAGTTTCGGTGAGTTTTTCCTCAGGATTACCTGTCATGACAAGACAAGGACCTACAAAATACAAGGTACGCATTTATGACAATTTAAACCCGTTGTATGCACGTACAAACAGTATTTTAGCTTAGTTTAGCTGAGCTAAATTAGCTCCAGTCCACTATGTTTAGAGTAGTTCGTAATAGCACACTAGCCTAGGTAACGTAGCACTAGTTAGCTAGGCAAGCTATCCCACAAACAACATGTCAAAATTGTGTTATGACACGGACAGGCACGTGAGAACCATTAAATTTTCTCTTTTTACCACGTACCAATAA
Organism: Hypomesus nipponensis; assembly: GCF_054491055.1. NCBI lineage: Eukaryota > Metazoa > Chordata > Actinopteri > Osmeriformes > Osmeridae > Hypomesus > Hypomesus nipponensis. The sequence goes on from NC_140372.1 coordinate 1,636,486, forward strand.
AAAATGACTGCAACACAGAAGTGATGGCATTCGCATTACAGTACAGTTGAAAGTTAAAATACCGTTTTGATTGACAGATGGTTTCATCTGGGAGACTCACCGGATTAGGACGAGGCCAGGCAGCAAGGAAACGGTGAGCGACCGCATGCTTTTTACCCCCTTCATAACCAGCTCCAACTCACCTTGTCCCTACATACACTTATCCTTTCGTCCGTCTTTATATAGTTGAGAAGCCGCGATACTGTCCTAATGTTCTCCTTGCTTTGCAGAATAATTGTGAGAACTCAGCGCTCTGCTGAGCCAGCCTACTCGCTTTATTCCACTGACTCTGAAGAGCCAGTAAGTTTTGGCGAACAGTCAATAAAACGTTACATTTGTATTGCCACAATCGTATTCGGAAGAGAAGAGTTCATTAGCAGTCGGTATTATCCAAAGAGGCAAACAGGAAGGACCTGAGACCTCATGATCTGCTAGCATTATAATAGAATTATTATATTTTTACTCAACCTCTCTTTATTTTATTTTGAAGGTCGCTACCATAAACAAGGGGCTTGATCGATGTGCTGCGCTTCTTGATGGTATCCTGCAGGCAGAGACAACAGGTACACACAGGATACTCACACCCATGAACTGAATCATGTAGGAATTACTGCTGTCTCAGAACTGGGATGATTTTAAAACACATTCCAGTATTTAACTAGTATTTTTTGTCTGTGTAACCACTAGGAAGGACCTGCACAATGAAAATGTGTTCTGGCAGCTCATGTCTGTGTGTGTTCTTGTGTGTGTGTGTTTTATAGAAGCCAACACCAGCTCTGCCCGTGTGAGGAAGGGAGATCTGGGCCATGTCAGCAGGCCTCAGGGCAAGCAGCGAGGGGACACAGAGAGGAGGACACTAACGAAGAAAGTTAAAAAGCCTGGTGCGTAAATGGGAGTGAATCTTGTAGATTGTTTCCATGTGTGCGTTGTGTTTCTGGGTGTTGTGTTTCTGTGTGTGTGTTGTGTTTCTGTGTGCACTAATTAAAGACTCTGCCTCTGTAGTTCCAGCTCCGGTGCATAAAACAATTTTATCGTCTCGGGTGAATCCTGGGGAGAAAAACAACGATCCAATCAGATCATGGAGACCAGGCACAAGGTTTAACTGTCGCCTCACCACCTCCACACCCACCTTCAGCCCAGAGAGGCTTCCCTCCGATGGGACTGGGACCAGGGCGAACAGGCCTCCCTCAGCACCACCAGGCCAGCACAGAGACCCCATCCACAAAGGACCAGTCCTCCAAGGAAATGCAGTGGCCTCTGGGGATGGACCTGCCATGTCTCTCTCGTCTGCCTCGTCCACAGCCCCCTCTCTCTGTGGGGTGCAGCCTTGCTGTGTGTCTGAGGTGGGGCCTCCGGCTGCTCCTGGGGGTGTTGGGTTGGGAGGTGGTCCGTGTCTCGGTGCTCCGTGTCTGGGAAGGCCAACCCAGTTTCATCCCACATTCTCCTGTGGCTCTGAAGTTGGAAAATCCTGTTCTTTGGAGAGTGTCTCGTGTCCTCTTTCCCAGTCCAAGCCTTGTGTTCAACCTGTACCCATCTCTGGAGCTCTCGCTCCCCTGGCAGCCCTCTCCCAGCCCCCCCCTCACCCTGGGTCCCGCTGGGCCCACAGAGAGGGTGCTGCTGGTGCTCCTCCAGGCAGAACAGAGGAAGAGGAGGGTGAAGACGTTCCCACAAGAGACACCAGCGCACAGACCAGCTTAGAAAACCCCACCCCTGTGGCATTCACTGTTGCAAACTCATGTGTGACGTGTACAAAACTACACTCTCACCTGGGGTCAGATCCTGCACAGTCAGCAGAGACACACCCTGGACCCCCCCGCCCCCCACACCCTCTGCTGAGCTCTGAGCCATGCAGTCCAGAGAAGGCTGCTCGGAAGGTGATGACTGTGCAGTATCTACTTGGGGAACTGAAGGCTCTGCTTGCTGGCCAAGGTAGTCAGTCAAATAAATAAACAAACGGTGATATGTAATACCCTGGGAAATTGAGTAAGTTAACAGTAGTTGACGTTTGAACTTCCCCTCCTCTAGATGGTGCGGCGGAGCGCTTGCTGTCTGATCTGGAGCAGACGGTCTCTTTGCTTCCTGTCATGGTCGGCAGCTCCAATGTGCAGGCGGAGATCGCTATGGTCCTGCAGCCTCTACGCAACGAGAACGCTCAGCTTCGCAGGTGAGGGTGACTCTGGACTCCGGATTTGTCAGCCTCTCCTTGTATCCAGTGTGGTGTAGGTGGGGTTTGATCCTGGACCTCTTGATCTGCAGTCAAATGTTCTAACCACTGAGCTGTACCTGTCCCCCAACCACCCAGTCTATCACATAGAAGAGAGATGATGTGTGTTACTGTGTGTGTCTGCTCAGGCGTCTGAGGATACTAAACCACCAGCTGCAGGAGAGAGAGAGGGCAGAGAGGGAGCCCAGGTCGCTGCTGTGTGACTCTGAGAGTAAGGCTGCAGGTTTCTCAGCTCCTGGGATATGGATGTACATCCCTTTCCTCCCCCAGGAAGTGTGTGTGTGTGATCTGATTGGTGTTCCGCCTCCTAGTGATGACCCTGCAAGGGGAACTGAGTGACGCTCAAGCTCGTATCCAGGAGCTTCATGATGACAACGCCCAGCTACGGCAAGCCCTGCAGGACACACAGACCCAGCTCCAGAAAAGCAAAGCTAATAAAGATTGCATCAGCAAAGGTAGCAAATGGTTCTCTTAATTCTGAAAGGGAAACTTGGTTCTATTTGCAAATCAAACTACAAATGGAGTTGACTGGCGTGTGTTTGTGTAGAGGAGCATGCCCTCGAGCTGGAGGAGTGTTGGAGGGAGAACGCTGCTCTGGGTCTCATTGCCCAGCAGAGGCAGGCAGAGGTTGAGCGACTACAGCAGCTCCTCAGGTGTGTTTTGATTCAGAAACGCGCCGTCACCAACTTATGAAACAATGAATCACAATTAACTTTCTCGCCCTCCTCCCCTTTCTTCTTTCCCTCAGAGTTGCGCAGGGTCCTGTGTTGGAGCCTCCAGCCGTGAACACCTCGCCCCCCTCCCACCCGGGCCTCACCAGACGGGTGCTGGACCAGCACCAGGACCAGCAGGTGTCTGCAGGGCACGGCTCGGACGCTGTCAGCCTCTACCTCAAGTCCCTGGATCAGAAGGGACCCGGTTCTCCACCCTGCAAAGGGCCCAGACAGTCAGCAGATCAGGATCTGAGTATGTGTGTGTCTGTGGACCAGAGCAGCAGGAGAGAGGGAGAGGATGGGGAGACAAAGCTTGCCCAGAGGGAGGATGTGAGGTCGGCACTTCCTGTAGCGATGTCACAGAAAGGGGGAGGAGCTCCGGCAGAAGCTTTTACAATGGGTCATCGAAGTCTCGATGGACTCCTGAAGGCATTCAACCAATCAAAAGAACTCCCCTCTCGCCTCAACCAATCCAACGTCCTCTTTCCTGGTGGCCTTGTGTTGTTCCCAGGGTGTCAGCAGGCCCTGGGGACGGGGACGGGGACGGCTTCAGAGCTCGAGTCCTCCCTCTTATCCGGCGACGTCCGGTCGGATTCCAGCGCCCTGTCTAGCTCGACCTTTGACACACGCGATGAGCAGGAGTTCCGGGATGGGCTGGCTGCCTTGGACGCGAGCATCGCTAGCCTGCAGAAAACCATCCAGCTGGATTTGAAGAAATGATACACACACTCACACTCTCTCTCTCGTACATTCAAACTCACACTCATACACACGGGGCATTTAGATTCACTTGAATGCGCACATATACACACACACACACACTTACTTGATCAATTATGCATCTTTGATAGCTTACTGGTCTTGCACACATTCATTACCTCAGACTCGTGCAGCAATCGCACTTATGTCTTATGTTTTTAAAATCTGTGTTTAAATAAAATGATGTTATTTTTGCCAAGGGTTTGTTGTCATGGCATAAGGGGGACAGTTTTCCCAGTGAGCAGTTATTCATGTCGTCGTGAACGAGGCCAACAATGAGAGCAGTAGCTAAAGAGGGACGAGGGACGACTCGTTAAGTTTCGTTTTTTTCAAATATGGTAAATACGGAGTGTCATACCAACGTCCGCCATGTTGTTACATGGCGTTGTTACATGTGCTACAATGTTTACATATAGAGTGTCGGTTGGATAACACATTTGCCAACTTTGGCAAAACATTGGATAGGACGACGTATCTCGAGGATATAATCCAACCAATACATTTGTGGTGTGGATACTACAAGCATGTAGTTAACTCGTAGCCTATCGCTAGCAAATTGCTACCTAATTCAGCTATGCTAGCTGGCTACCTAGCCAGCTCAGCTGACTGAATTTATTTGAAAACCCTAAACGAAATATGAAGGATATAAAATGGGACAATATTAAGTAATGAGTCGTTTATCTTTCAATTTAATCAATGCTTTTTAAACTACTTTGGAGAGGTATCTAGTACTCAGTCACGGTGGCCGAGAGGTTAAGGCGTTGGACTCGAAATCCAATGGGGTTTCCCCGCACAGGTTCGAATCCTGTTCGTGACGATGTTTTTTCTTCGAAAGACACGCCTTTATATGTTTATTGTAGGTGCAAAACCTAGCTAACTACTTTCATACTCAACCCAATAAAATGACGAGGCTCTTTTACAAGTTGAAGTGACAATTTGTATTACGGTGCCTCGTGCCAAAATGTCAATTTTCCGTTTGCTAACAGCTGAAGGCGGTTAATGTGCTAATTGGATACTTTTTTAATTGTCTAGTTGGCAATAGTCTCCCAAACCATGACTGGAATTCTACCGCACGAGAGCTTGTTCCTGATTAAAGATATTAAACCAGGACTGAAAAATATAAATACAATCTTTATTGTGTTGGAAATTGGTAAGTGATGCACAGTAAGTTTGCATGTTAGGCTAAGTGCTAGGCTACGTAATTCGTTGTAATGGATGCGTCAAGAGAACTATTTTGCTTCGAAGTTATTATCGGTAGTATTTAGAGATTTTAAAGGGCGTGCCGACCAAACCACCGTGTCTCAATATTAAACGGGTCACTTGGCACCTTGTCACTCATTTCTCCTCCAGGAAGGGTGTCAAAAACAAAAGATGGCCACGAGGTTCGCTCCTGTAAGGTGAGACATATTTTCCTCACTATGCATAACTTGAGACCATTATTATAAAAAACTTTAATAGCCTACCTACTTTTGTCTTTCTTGGCCGTGAGGTGGCGGATAAAACCGGGTGTGTATCTCTGTCGGTGTGGGATGCCGTGGGAGGACTCATCCAACCGGGAGATGTACTACGGCTCACACGCGGGTATGCACGCATCGGTTTGCTGTGTTCGTTAACGGTAAGGCTTAAGAAACAGCAGTCGATTTGACCCAACCTGCGTGACTGTCTGCAGGTATGCGGGACTGTGGCAAGGATGCCTGACTGTGTACACGGGTCGGGGTGGAGATCTACAGAAAATCGGCGAGTAAGACCAACGCATCACAACAATCAGGCCAACCAACATTTCTTACTGTCAGTTTAGTGATTGAGTGTTATCGTAGGTTTTGCATGATCTTCTCAGAGGTGCCAAACTTCAGTGAACCCAATCGGGAGGTAATGGCGCATATTCACCAACTCAACAGACCCGTAAGTCCAACGCGCAAATACCAATAGGCCTATTAATATGTGTTCATTCTCGTACTTAGTAGTTGCAACCCAATCATATGTTCCCCGTGTGTCAGGCGTAGGTAATACATCCTTAACAGAGGGACTAAGCGCACCTGCTGCTCAATTATTCGGTTAATATTTAGCATTTTCTCTTAACGTCCCTCAATTTCATGTCTCACACGCTCATCTTTTGTCTCTCCAGAACAGAGTGGAATCTGTCACAAATACTCCTGTCAATCAAAACTTCACCTCTGCCCCCGCCCTGACATACTCGTCCAATGGCAGCTCGCCGCTGTCCCGGGACCTGTCATATGGAGAGTCAGGAGTTACCGGGCATGGCCGAGGGAGCCCCGGCTGTTCCCCCAAGAATGCAGCTGGTGTTTGTAATGCAGATCCTCGTCGGGCAGTAAAAAGAAAGAGGTGAAAGTACTGTCACTATGCCAAACTGAAGTCGGTATTCTTTGTTCTTTTGTGCTTTTCCGTTTGTGAACACTAGATGGCGTCCGTGTACAACTCAGAATGCCTTTCTTTTTTTTTCTTTTTTTCCTTCTCCTAAATAGTTTGAAGGGCTGTGAGTGAAGTGACGATAAAGTCAGCTAAAGATGTCATAGCACTTAATAATTAAACCGTATCCAAAAGAACATTCACTAATTTTCACGTTACTTTGTCCCATCTCTACATTCTCTGTTTAATGTAAAGATATCATTTGTTGACTGCAGCGACACTGAGACCAAGAAAAAAAATCCTTAATGACACAGTGGGCTATATTGTATCGTATGAATTTAAATGCACAATTACGTTTAAGCAATCCAAAGGACTGTGACCCCCCCCCCCCCCCGGTTAATCTGACAACCTGTTTTTTATATGATTCATGAATATTCCCATGGTAATAAGTCCGCGTTTACTGGACCATTGTTGCATGTGAAAGGAGTTACCCAGAGATGGAGCTTATTGGATTCAAAACTAATATCACATCAAAGGCTATCTGGGGGTACTTTTCCATAGCGGCAGCAAACTCGCTAATGATGTGCGGAGATTCGGCCTCCTGCCTGGTGGTCCGAGGTTTTACTTTTCACCACACTTTGACATTCTTGTCATTTTTGCTAATTTATTGTAAATAAAAACAGACGTACCCCATGATTCCAAATGCATTAAAGGTTCATACTTTTATTATAATTACTAGATTTTCTTTTACCACAATTATTGTATGAGTCGACTTAAATCTGTATCTGTAGACCTGCCTCGTGGTAGCATACACCTTATTGCTTGGAGGAGGAACAGCTAATCAAACGTTTCTATGTCTAAGTTTTAGTGTGATTATCAAAGGTAGAACAAGAACCCATAATAATTGGCCAAAGAAATTGTAGGCAACAGGTGATTAATACCACATGTAACGTCTTAATCTGCGGTCATGCTCCACTGCTGTGCTGTGCTACACACAGTGGGCATTAAAAAGCCACCTTTTACAGTCAAGTAAATGATCTTAGCTTTCCTCTTTGCCTCAGGGTTTAATCATGAAACGCAGTGCTGCTGAAGTTCACACTGTAAGTTGACTGAGTCTCTAAATGTTACTGGAAGACAAACCTCTCTGGAGAGCTGCCAGTCAACAGTGTGCTCTTTGTACACAGTTGACAGCTAGCGGTTGTGTGTTGTAGTCTGTGGTAATGGCTAAGGGACTGCCTGATAGCTGCTGGTTTCCATTACTCTGCTGGTCTGCATGGTATGTCCGGTTCGAGGTTTAACAGGCAGCCAAACGCCAGGGGGAGAGCGAGGCTGGCCTCCCACAGTTGAACTCCTTTCCTAAGATGGGAAAGTGCGGCCAACCTGCCCCGGCAACGTTCTGGACGTTTACAGACACGATGAGAAAGGATGGAAGTGTTGGGTTAGAGCATTGAGGGAGGTGGAGAGGGAGGGAGAAAGAGAGCTGTATGTTGGGAGGGAGGAAGAGGGGGAGGGTTGTGTGCAAAGAGGAGGATGACAGAGAATGGATGAAGGGTGGGAAAAAGGGTTGAGAGGTTGTGGTACATAGAGAGTAGGAAGGAAAAGGAGGGAGGAGAGGAATGGTCACTGAGAACAGTGCCAAGGTGCTTTCAGATTCAAGATTTGTGTCTTAAAACCATTTGTGAAATACTTTTGAACAAATCTCTACCCCCCTTTGTTAAAACCAAATAGAAAATAATCTCATTGTAGCCCAGTTCCTGGAAAATCTCAAGTTTACTGTCAAGTTTGATCCAGCTCCTTCTCACAACTTCATCCCTTACAAGACAGAGATGTTGGTAATGAACTGCTATATCTACAGAAAATAACAATTTTAAGCATGTCCTTAGTTTCCATTACTGCGTGGCATAACAGACCAAAAGAGATTCTCTCATGGTGCTGGCTCTTGGCCAAGCATACAAGAAAACAGCTTTGCCTTCAGTTAGTCATTAGATTCCTGCTCTTCTCGCAGCCTACACAGCCCCCCTCAGTGCAAACTCTCATGGGAGCGACCCGTGTATAACAACGCATTGATGCATTTCCTTCCACTGGAAGCTGATTGAACCAGACGGATGCGCGGGCTGCTGCACGTAGTAGCTAATCCAAACACAAGCGGCACGGAGAACGACCGTTTCGTTTGACTCATATTACCAGTTTAATGTGTCGAACTTTCCAAACGGTTACATTCTAGTGAAGTGACTGGTTCCGTGGCTATTTTTAGGTGGGTGTTGCTGTTTGTTTTTCTGTGTTTGGTCGGTCAGTGACAGCGGGCCCCGAGGCTGTGGTCTCACGGGCCCCCAGTTAGCGGAAACGGCACATCCCGTAGCGTCAGAGTTTTCCACTGTTCTGGGGACAATGGGAGGGCCTCAGAAGAGGTCTTCCTGACTGCTATCTTAAGCCCTTTGTATGAAAACACAGACCTACATAGCATGGCCACTCACACATGACAGGTTACTAACAATTTAAAATATGTTAAAACAGAAATACGATGTACTGATTTGCATCACACCTAAAATACTAACATCACACCTGGTCGTGGATGAATTTGACATTTTTAAAAGGTGGTTGACATCCTTTTAAAGACGTAGATATTCAAGCACTTAGTAAAGAAATACAGCAAATTAGACATTTATTAGACACTTACTTGGTATAAAACATAACATTCACAGACAGGAAAGAGCCCTTTGTTTATACACAATTCTGTTCCCTGTCATAGATAAGAACTATGCTCACTCACTCAACTATGTTTTGTAATGATCCTGTACTTAAGTTATTGCAAACATTTGGTTCTTTTGAGCTTTAAGTTGTATGAGTTATAAGTTTAATGGAAAACCTTTACAGTCTTTCATACATAACATATATACGTTACGTAAAAATTGTATCAGATTCAATGTGACTGTTGGTGTTACAGAGCATGTTTCAGAAACATTCTGACTTCTCCATTCCAGACCATCTTTCTTCCTCCGCCCTGCCATATGTGGTGAGCAGAGCCTTGCCCAGACATATGTTTTTGTTTAGCTTTGTGAATAAATAGAAAAGTTGGAGGGCAGAAAAATCACTGGATCATTTCACTTCATTTAACTTTCAGCCTTTTTAAACTGCTTGAAACATTCATTTATCATCAAAGGGAAGTCAAATCGGCTGGTGATGTTGCTCCCAAATGCAGTCACAGTCTGTGTCTCTGGCCTGACGATTAAGGAAACACACAGAGAAGCAGGCGAGAGGAGGTGTTGAAGGAGCCTTCTCCTCTGCTCTCACAGAGAGAGGTGGGAGTGAAATAGTGAGTCTAGAGAGAGGAGGAACTACACACACTATCCCTACTGAGCTCTGTATGTTTGTCTCACCAGATCTGTAGTGTCTGCCTCATGCTTAGTGCAGCAGGAGAACACATTCAGTCCTTCAGTTGGGACACAAGATGTTGCTGTGTAAAACGTGCTGGATGAAACGGACATTCTGGAGCTAAATTAGGACCCCTTCAAAGTCTATCAGGATATCATAAACATATCGCTCAGTAAAGATACACATCTTGATCCTTCTGACAGACATTATCAACATGACACTAATAAATATTTACCTATTCATTAAACAAGAACAACATTTAGTACAATAACAGAAATACTGATCGTTGGTATGTATATAAACAGAAAGACAGTGGAAGTTTTGGCAACATCAAGTATTTGGTCTTAATGACAACCCCATTGTTATTGAAAACCTGTGGTTGAAAAGCAACCACGAGTGTGGCTGTCTTCTGTGGAATGTACCTCCAGCCAAGCACCTCCTGAAAACATACTCTACAGCTCCAGTCATTTCATTAACAGTCAAACGAAAAAGTCCCGTTCTTCATTAGCCAACAGATTCCAGCTGACCTCGACCCTCCTAGCCCGTCGAGGCCTGCGTCCGGTCAGATGTCCAGGTCGTCAGGCCGGGCACGGCTGCTGGCCCGGCTGCTGGGCCTGGCCTCCATCTGCTTCAGGAGGTGCATCTCTTTCCCCACGTTAGCCTTGTCCGGCAGATCAAAGCTCTGTCCATGGCAGTTACTCTGGCCTTTGTGCCCCAATTGGTTTTGTTCCGTGCTATAGTTAGTCCAGTTCTGCTCGCTGGCCTGCTTGTGGTAGTTGTTGCAAGAGTTGGTCTTCTCAGCCGTGTCCAAGTTGTAGCCCAGGTTGGACATGGGCGCTGACGGCGGGCAGCCGTTGCAGTAGATGTAGGACATGTCCTGGGTGCTGGGCCTCAGGTCACTCTTCAGCTGGAAGTCGTCATCCGGACACTTCATCCTGTCTTTAATCCGTTTGAAAAAGATGTAAAACAGCTCGATGACGTTGAGGGCCAGAGAGATCAGGGACACCACCAGCATGAACACGATGAAGACCGTTTTCTCCGTGGGGCGGGAGAGGAAGCAGTCGATCTTGTGCGGGCAGGGGAAGCGCTCGCACTCGTAGACGGTGGCCAGGCTGAAGCCATAGATGTACCATTGGATGACCAGGAAGAGGACCTCGAAGCCGGACTTGAACACAATGCTGATCACGTAGGTCTGGAGGAGGGCTCCCTTGATCTTGAACTTGCCGTGCTCCTCCAGACCGTGCTTCACCTTCTTCCTCTTGATCTTCCTGAGGGCGTCGTCCACCTCCCTGCCCTGCGCCTGCAGCAGCCTCAGACGGGCCTCCTTCAGGCTCAGCTTCTCCTCCTTGTGCATCAGGTAGAACACGTGGCAGAGGTATAGCAGCGTGGGCGTGGACACGAAGATGATCTGCATCACCCAGAAGCGCATGTGAGAGATGGGGAAGGACTTGTCGTAGCAGACATTCTGGCAGCCCGGCTGCAGGGTGTTGCAGGTGAAGGCCGACTGCTCGTCGCCCCAGGCCGACTCCACGGCCGTGCCGAGCACCAGGATCCGGAAGATGAAGAGGACGGAGAGCCAGACTTTGCCCCCCGCCGTGGAGTACGCTTGCACCTTGTCCAGGAGTTTCCCCAGAACACTCCAGTCCCCCATTCTGGATCAAGTCAACCTGGAGAAACACGGTAAGAACTTTGAAACGACAACAAAATAACAAATGTAGCAGGCGTGAAGGCTCCCTTGAGCAGACTTCCAGGATCAGCACTATTCACTGTAGTATTAGTTAGCCTAATACCCTTCTATAGTAAGCCACAGCATAGTCAACGCTACCAAAAAAATTGTGTGTCAAATAATATGACCACCCTAATGGTTAATTGAGTTAATGAGTAACTCCTACTATCACAACCACGATGGCGTTTGCCTTGAAAACATGAAAATTAATTTAGGTTTATTTATAGTCGGATCTGAGAGAAGAGAGTAGCCCTTTATGTTGTATTACAAGTTCCAATGGTAGAATAATGACGATTGTATAATCCGTTCTCTAAATGCGCATTTCGACATTAAATAGGCTTAGGCCTACATCAATATAAAGGGTAAATTTCTCTAAACCTTAGTTGTCGTTTACACTTACCTGGAAGCTGCCGAAATCATGTAACGGGATAAAATGGTCCTCGCCCAAAACTGGCCGTTGAAAATGTTAAGTTATAGCGTTGAAAAATACATCATATTATTTAATGAAAAGATGACCATAAGCAAGTAATTTTATGTCCTAGCCCAACTAAAGTTAGAAGACCATCCTTAAAGCTATTTAGGAGTCTTTAACTGTGAGTTTGGTGGTGCTCGGAAAAGTTTTGAGTCACCTGATTCCTGACGTAGGAAATTTCTACTGGATCTCTGGGTTTTTTGTTGGTCTTTTGCTTGGTGATGCTGTGGAATGTCAGAGGAACTTCGTACGTTTAGAAACTAGAAATGGCGCCATCTCGTGTCCAGTTAACGCACTCACTGTAACGTCCGGACCCTTAACAGGGAGGAACAAAGGAAAGATACTTCATAAACTAAAATGTCTCATATTATAAGCATGATAGACATGACACTGAAATAAAAGGAACCCATTAGATATTAAAACATGTTTTTCTGCACAGTGTACAGCCATGTACTTGGCTGCTTGAGATGTGATTTGACACATTGAACTTCTCGGGCCTCCCCAGTCATACCGTCTTTCACCGCCTGGTGGCATCACAAGAAACATAATCTCTCCCAACAGGCCAAATTCGGTTTCCTCACTACCATTCCTGACAGATGAAATTGACAGATTGTAAATGTGAATGCTCTACATCTAAACTATGATGCTCTGACCAAGCACGAGATAGTCACCGCTATGGTCAGGTTAGTCGTGTTGACTTTATAAAGTTGACCTTCACCGGGGATGTGTTGGGGACTGGCTCTGCACACACGATCGAAGTGAAATTGAATCTCATCAGCAACCTGTTAAATAGGCCAAATTCAGATTATATTAGGTAACCTATAATTAACTGAAAACTGAAAATCGATTTGACTTCTTCAGAGTAAATATCCACGCGCTGCTTGTGCAAATCCTTGTCTTGATTAGTTTTACTCCCACTATATCTATACAACCAGCAAATCATGTTATAAACCTCAATCTCCCATCGCATCAGATGGATCTAATATTTCCAGTAAATTGACATATATGCTTTTTTCAAGATTCAATTACTTGAGTGAAGTTTTTGGGGTCTATGCCAGCAGATGTAGCCTATTTTATAACCAGTGAAAGGGAACAGCTGGTTAATGATAGTATTCTGTCAAGTATCGCCAACGTCAACATCTATCGCATACGATTTACGTCACCTACCGTAGTGTGGGGTAAAATTGCCATAGAAATAGGACAACAGGATGAGGCTGCTTGTGAGAATGGATGTGTGCAGAGTAGGCTAGGCCCTAGTGCAGGGTTTAAATTATTTTAAAGGGGGGTGACTAACGCGAAATACAACTACATCTCAACATGGATAACGGATCAACGCTAATCCTGGTGGGATGTTAAACACCGTCGGGTTTACAGATGCTGAACTAGGAATGGCCACAAATGGATCTTCGCCACACGAATGAGCTGCAATATTTGATAATGATTTATTTCACATATTTTATGTTTTGTGTTTGCTATTAGAAATACAGCTGCACGTTGCGTTGAGCTGCAACAACCTGCAGAAGATAATCGTTTGCTCCTAAAAACAAAATTGTGTATAGAACCGCGCACAGATTGCAGAAGATGTTCTGTGCGCGAGCAGATGGAGACGGCTCAGTCGCACCGTTACAAGATGACGCTATGGCTTGACGGGTTTAATTGTCATTATACAGTGGGCTACCGACTACTGAACCGTGATAAAACAACGGAACATGAAACTGGATGTTAGGAATAGTTTTTGTAATAACTGACAATCGTGAATTAGTTGAAGATGGCGACTGGAACCGGTTGGCAGCAACCGTACAGTACCTCGTCTGGCAACCCATCCGTTATAACCGGAGCAGGGAAATTTAATTCATCCCCAACGTCAAACATGTTCTACGAGGGAGGATTATCGTTGGAGTACACTCAAGACCTCCATCTGAAAATGAGTAAGAAAATAGCGCAGCTTACAAAGGTTTGTTGGCTATTCACTCTTGAAAGGTGTTGCAAACGTGCCATTAGAAAATTATGTAATTAATTAGGCCACATTTGTAATTGATTATAACAGACCTTAATTGAAATAAACTTGAGGTGGTGAGTCCCTACAAATTAGAAAGGAGAGAATGAATTCCGAGGGTGGTCATAATTGTCGTTAGAGTGCATTGTCTTTCAGTATGCTAAATACTCATTTTTTAGACCGTTTTCATATTATTGAGTTTGACTGAGAAATCTATATTGAAAAAATGTATTGAACTACCAGAGGCTTCAACTGTCGGAGAGGTAATGTCCGCACCCCCTCTCTCCCCTCCTATCCTAACGCTGAATGCTCTTCTGTTAAATGACAGTTTATAGTCAGTAGCTTATCCTATCTAATGGTGATGAACTGAAGACGAAATATAAGCCATCTCGTGAGAGCCCTAAGCCATCTCGTGAGCCCTAAGCCTTGTCGCAGTGAAAAAGAGTAAAAGTAAGACTTCTGTATTTATGGAAATCTCTCATCATTGAGACTAATTTCCTGTGATAGAGTAGCTGGATTGGTGCCAAACGTTTTTTGTGTTTTGATAAGAGTGCAGGAGGAGGACATAGTTTAAGGCACTTCAAACCGTTTTTTAACCCTTGCTATGATCTGTGGAAAACATCCATGGCATTCTGTATCATTCCCTCTCCTTAACACACATAGTTCAGTACTTAGTTCTTCATATTACTGAATAGTTTATTTTGAACAGTTATGAAAAGAAAATTACTCTTACAAGTTGTGTTCCCAAAAATTTTTCTCATCCAAAACGATTTGACAGTTGACATCCAGTTTCAGCAGAGCTAATGAAAGAGGATGTGAGGGTTGTGTTTGTGCTTGGTGGACGTCAATGTTGAGAGGGTCTGCTGGGGTGTCGAGCTCCACCGGCCCCTCTGACTGACACAGAGACAGCCTGACTGTGACTTTAAAGGATCACCTGACATCTGACTGTCAGGATGAAGTCTGGAGGGCTCAGACACTAGAGGATCTCTTTCACAATCCTCTCTCTGTCTCTCTCTCTCTCTCTGTCTCTGTCTCTGTCTCTGTCTCTGTCTCTGTCTCTGTCTCTGTCTCTCTCTCGTGTCTCTATCTCACTCCCACTCTCACTCTCACCCACCCCCCTTCCTCTGCACTCTGTCCGGTCTCTCTCTCTGTCACACCAACGACACAGCTTTGGTCACAGTATATTCATAACCACACAGAATAATCTGATTACGTAACCTCAATCCAAGATAATCAATCAAAAGTGACTAATGAGCTCTGTCTTAAACTCATTAAACACTGTCATCAGCCATTGGGAGCAGAGAGGAGATGGAAGGAAGAAACACAAAGATTGCCTGTAGCAACTGATGAAAAATAAATAAATAACCGAGGAATTAAGATAGAAAATGAGAGCAGTTGACTGAAGGTTTTCCGGCTGGGACTGTGAAGCTGAAAATCCCCTGAGCAGTTTAGCAGGCCTGGGATCCCAGCAGGAAGGGACATGAGGGGGGAGGGACATGAGGAGGGAGGGAGGGACATGAGGAGGGAGGGAGGGACATGAGGAGGGAGGGAGGGACATGAGGAAGGAGAGACGTGAGGAGGGAGAGACGTGAGGAGGGAGGGACATGAGGAGGGAGGGACATGAGGAAGGAGAGACATGAGGAAGGAGGGACGTGAGGAGGGAGGGACGTGAGGAGGGAGGGACATGAGGAGGGAGGGACATGAGGAGGGAGGGACATGAGGAGGGAGAGACATGAGGAGGGAGAGACATAAGGAAGGAGAGAGAGATGGAGCACGGTCTGTACGGGGACATAAGTAAACATTAATTAACTTTCCACATGCACCATTGGTACGTCAATTTCGATAAAATAATAATAATTTGGAAAAATTAGAAATAAAATAAAAATGTTTCCCTCCAGGTGATCTACGCCCTCAACACCAAGAACGACGAGCATGAGGAGGAGATCGACTCCCTGCGCGAGGCTCACGACGACGAGGTGCAGCACATCGTCACGGAGACGCGCGACAAGATCATGCAGTACAAGAGCAAGATGGCGGACGAGGCGGACCTGCGGCGACGCCTGCAGTCCCTGGAGGAGTCTGTGGAGCTGCACGAGCACATGAAGCGC
The DNA here is from genome assembly GCF_054491055.1 of Hypomesus nipponensis. Taxonomy (NCBI): domain Eukaryota; kingdom Metazoa; phylum Chordata; class Actinopteri; order Osmeriformes; family Osmeridae; genus Hypomesus; species Hypomesus nipponensis. Next base: position 1,652,262 of record NC_140372.1, read on the forward strand.
CAGGCTCTGGCTGAGTTCCAGATGTACCGGCAGCGCATGGAGGACTCCCAGCTGTGCACGGAGGCGCAGCACACGCAGCGCGTGGTCTCCATGTCTCGAGAGGTGGAGGAGATGCGGCGAGACTTTGAGGAGAAGCTGCGCTCCTTCAGCCAGGCGCAAGCGCAGTTCGAGCAGGAGAAACGCCACGCCATCGAGGAGCTGCGGGTCACACACCGCCAGGAGGTGCAGGAGCTGCTGCACAGCCAGCAGAACCAGAGCGCCAACTCCACGGTGGACCAGGAGAAGCTGGCCGAGCTGCACCGCGCCCAGGTGGACAGCCTGATGGAGCAGGTGGAGGAGCTGACCAAGCACAAGGTGCGGTTGGTGGAGGAGTACGAGGCCAAGCTAACCAAGGCGCAGAGCTACTACGAGAGGGAGCTGGAGGCCATGAGGCACTCTCAGCAGGTCACCGCAGAGAACCTGCTGGCCTGGAAGAGGACTGAGGTGAACCTGACAGGCTGGGCTCTCCACCTGAGACGCACCTGAGACGCACCTGAGACACACAGCACCACAACAACATCTAATACACCTTAGAGACACCCTGATACACCTCGTAACCCCAACACACACAGCTGAAACATCATCAAACAACAGGACTATCAACTGACTCCAAATGTTTGCATATCTGTTTGGATTTGATGCGAGCTGACTTTTGGAGTTAAACCGATATGAGGACTGAAGGTGTGTGTTGTCGTGGTTGCAGGTGGACCTGAGGAAGGAGTTCCAGGCCCAGGAGTCAGTGCTGCAAAGGACTCTGGGTAAACTGCGTGTAGAACTGCAAAGAGCCCAGGAGGAGGCTAGGGAGAGCAGAGACAAGACCAACCGACTCCAGACCTCCCTCACCAATGCAGAGGGCACCGTCAAGGTAGACGTGTGTTTAGCTCTGTGCGCATAGGTCCATTCTATGTGTGTGTGTTTACTTCTAGGTCTGTGTATGTATAGTATTCGCAATAGAGTCTTAACTCTTTCGCAACTTTTTCGAAACAAACACTATTATTTTTAATGAAGTGCTTTACTCGATGCCACGTTCCATCTCTGGAACCTTCCAGAACTTGCACAAGCAGCTGGAGGAAGCGGTCCAGGACGGCGAGATCTGGGTGATGCAGCTGAAGGACACAGAGTACGAGCTGGACGCCAGCAGGGACAGAGTCCAGCAGCAGGCCAGCGAGATCCTTCTCAAAGCCAGTGAGATACCACCACAATGCAGTGCTGTTTAAGATCATATTTTCACTGGACAGTTTTAAGTGAAGTTTGACAGGAAGGCAGGGAGATAGAGAGGGGAAGAAATGCAGCAAAGTGTCATGTCATCCCCTCTCTCTCCCTCTTCCTGCCTTCCTTGTCTCTCTACATACTGTCACTATCAAAAATAAAGCCAAAATGCCCCAAAATACATATACAGTATAATAATACTGTATTCATTACAAGGTGGTTTTAGATAATGATACAAACATAGAGGGGTTCGATATTGTGTCCACAGTAGAGCGCTCCAGTGTTGAGCTGCACCTGCCCCCGCAGCACATGTGATTTCTTTTACATCTCCATGGTCACAGAACACGTCTTGTCGTTGGATGAGAAAGTCAGGTCTGCTTCTGTTTTCTGAGTTCCTAATAGACGGTCATCTCTCAGGATCCCCTGTGATAGTGGGAAGTGCAGCTGGATGTTGAATGCCATCCAGGTTGATGAATATTTCACGCCATTATAAAAGCTGGACCTCAAAGCAAATGGAAAATGGCAGTGGTTTATTTTGCTTTGAAGTTCCCTCAGCAACTGAACGTGTGACACCAGATGAGGTAGCCCCTGAGTGTTCAGGGGTACTCCCGGCCCCCTCTCATCTCCTTGAACAGATGAGTGTGTGCCTGATATATGAAAGCCCCACAGCCCCCTCTTTTCACACTGAGACAGGGCTCTGAGATTTACCTGAAGGGACTATTTTGTTTTGGTGAAAGATATCTGAAATTATGACTAGGGTTTGTGTGTGTGAGTCTCTGTATATGTTTACTTCACTTTGAAGTTACCTTAGCAATTCCAAGTGTGACACCAGATGAGCCTGTTTGTGTGTGTGTGTGTGCGTGTGTGTGTGTGCGTGTGTGTGTGTGTGTGTGTGTGTGTGAGACAGGCCAGATAGGCTCCCTGCAGGCCACCCAGATGAGTCACGAGGCCACAATCAGGGACCTGGACAGTGAGCAGATCCGTCTGAGGGAGAAGATCCACCGCCTGGACGAGGAGAGGGAGAGCCTGCTCAACCAGGCCCAGGCAGCTGACGAGCAGCACAAGCAGCAAGTCCTGGCCCTGGAGCAGGTACCAGACAACCACAGTACAATACCACTGGATGCTATGCATTGCTATGCAAACATTTTTTTTTCTAGGACTAGGCTTAATTCCTGTCTGGAAAACTGGGCCAATGGCTCTTTAGATCACTTCTCAGCCTTTAACAGAAAACATGTTAGTCATTTGCCTTTATTTTGTTTATATTGCTTCGGGTGGAACGCTTATGCTGTGCACTCAGCTACAACCATATTCACATGAAGTGGTAGTTTTTGGTTTCTAAAAAATGAAATGTCTTCTTGCCCAACAGTCACCCCAGAGTCTAATTAGTTGCTCTGCAGAGAAACCGCCGTCCTCAACTCAATGACACACTTGTGCTGATGAATGGATACCGACTCCCTTAAATGCAGGACTCTGAAGCATTTCTAAGGAGCATTCAGCAACCTTTACTACATTAATACTGTAATCAGAACCTTACTACAGTAATACTGTAATCAGACTTCACAGGATGGATTTAGGATCTCTGGCTCTGATCAACAAGTCACATCAGAACCAGATACTGTGTCATCTACCGCTGGCATATGCTAACTCAAAATAGTAGATCAAGTCTTATCTTTCATAAACACATTCATATGTTGTGTTAATATCTGATGCGTGTGTGTTCCAGTCCCTCCGAGAGGAGCGTCAGGGCTACGAGAAGGACCTGGCCCGCCTGAGAGGCCGGTACGAGGAGGAGGCCGTGAGGCTGGGGGAGGCGCAGGCCAAGGCTCTGGAGGAGCTGGAGCAGAAACACCGGGCGGTGCAGGAGGACGCGCAGAGCGCCGCGGAGCGGGAGAGGAGCCTGCTTGTGGCGGTGAGTAGACCAGCTGCTGGGCCTGTCTGACAGCAGGCACACTCAGGCTTCTGGTTCACTGACGTCCAGTGTTGTGAGAGTAGAGAGATCCTAACCATGACTGTGGTTAGGGAAGCTGAGGTGATCATAGCTCTGCAACACTGGCTTGTTCTTCTCCCAACACCCTCTGTGACTCGCTGGAGAATCTGCTTCTCAGAATCAGTACCAGGCACAGCACAGCTGTCTATGAAATAGAAAACCAATCTTGGTTTTAAAATAGAGTCCTGTTGGAGAATAGAGTCCTGTTGGAGAATAGAGTCCTGTTGGAGAATAGAGTCCTGTTGGAGAATAGAGTCCTGTTGGAGAATAGAGTCCTGTTGGAGAATAGAGTCCTGTTGGAGAATAGAGTCCTGTTGGAGAATAGAGTCCTGTTGGAGAATAGAGTCCTGTTGGAGAATAGAGTCCTGTTGGAGAATAGAGTCCTGTTGGAGAATAGAGTCCTGTTGGAGAGTAGAGTCCTGTTGGAGAGTAGAGTCCTGTTGGAGAGTAGAGTCCTGTTGGAGAGTAGAGTCCCGTTGGAGAGTAGAGTCCCGTTGGAGAGTAGAGTCCCGTTGGAGAGTAGAGTCCCGTTGGAGAGTAGAGTCCCGTTGGAGAGTAGAGTCCCGTTGGAGAGTAGAGTCCCGTTGGAGAGTAGAGTCCTGTTGGAGAATAGAGAGTTCTAGAACAGTTGTAGTTCCTGAGGCTGGTGTCTGTTGGATAAGTAAACGTCCTCTGTCATGTTCATGTTTCATTTTCTATTTGTTCTTTCATTGTTAATGATTATTAACATATGCAGCCACATTTCATAAAACAGTTTCTTTACCCCCATTGTGAATTGAGAACTGTTCGCCATCTGTTTGAAGAAGAAAACAAGTCAAATAACAAATGTTTCGCATGAATTCACAGAATTAATGAGGTCAATGTAAAGCCCCTACTCAGTACGATTCCCTTCTCAGGATTTCACGCTCCTTGATAAAAGCAGACTCAAATCCTAAGATGTTACGACAAAGACGATCAAGATTGGAAGATAAAGACGAGAATGGCATTACTAGTTATCAGACAAACCTTTTTACTCTTGAACTTGGAACAGAATACTGAGGTCTGGGAAAACTGCATTTAGAATCACGGCAGATCTGTGTTGGAGGATAATGTTCAGCGATCAGGGATAGTTTTTTGTTTTTGTTGCAGGAAATGGGTCAGGAATACGAGATCCAACGTCTGTCCCTGGAGGAGCAGCGGAACCGCCTACAGCTGCAGCTGGAGAACCTGAAGGAGGAGCTTTCTGCCAAGCTCAACATAGCACATCAAGAGGTGTGGCACCGCAACCGCCTTCTAATATCCTCTCACCACACATGCGGTAAACCAGCACAATACAAGTAGTGCATATAGTTAGGGGATGTTTGGTAGTCTAACTATGTCTGACTGGTCTGGTAGCTCTTCTCCTGGTAGCTCTTCTCCTGGTCACTCTCCTAGTCGCCCTCCCCTAGTCTCTCGCTCCAACTAGTCTTCCTTTCTCCTCGTCTCTCTGTCCTCATCTCCTTCTCTCCTAGTCTCTGTCCTTGTCTCCTTCTCTCCTCTACTCCTTGTCTCTCTCTGGCCTGACGTCTCCCTCTCTCTCCTCCAGGTGTCTCATCTCCAGGAGATGGTGAAGGAGGGGGAGCAGAACCTGAGCTCGGCTCACTACCAGATCTCCGGCTTGAAGGAGACTCAGGAGAGACTGTCCACCGAGCTGGATGCCACCAGGTCTAGGGTCAGAGAGACCAGCAACCTTCTTACCGACCTCCAGGTAAATGAACACAGGGTTAGAGATGTCTTGTCTTTGCAGGACTCATGAAGGAGGTAACTCTCATCCACCAGCGGGGGCTCTGTGGTCCTGTTCAAGCCTGGAACAAAGCTCTGCTCCTGTAGCGGTCGGGATGAATTTGTAGATGTTCCTTGACGATCAGCATTGTTGACGCTTTGCCGTGGTGTGTTCAGGAGGAAATAGAGACTGAGAAACAGCAGCATGAGGCCAGGGTGATGTCCATACGCACAGAGGAGAAGCAGAAAGTGGACAAGATGGCAGAGGACCTGGACCAGAAGTGGACAGATGCTCTGAGGTAGCGCTCGTCTCACAGGGCAGGAAACACAGGCTGCTGTCTGGCCTTCATGCTGACTCACTTTCACTTCTCTTTCTTTCATTCATTCTTTTATTTATTTTTCTATCTCTTCTCTCTCTTATTCTCTACCCATTGTATCCCCCTTCTCTCTCTCCTCTCTTTTCTCCCCGCTCTCTCCTCTCTTTCTTCCCTCTCCATCCTCTCTCCCCCTTCTCTCTCCCCCCTCCCCCGCAGGGAGGAGCTGCGTCTGTTGAAGGAGGAGCTGGTGGAGGAGTACGAGGCAGACAAGCAGGCAGCCCTGAGTCAGCTGTCTCAGCAGAAGGACGTGGAGATGATGGCGGCCAGAGAGGGGTGGCAGAGGAAGGTGGAGGACCTGCTGGAGCAGGTACTGATCGCACTTTTTTCACATTTTTTAAACTTTTTAAATGTAATTTTTAACCCTTTCTTACATCATTTCTACACAGAAGCCTGTATTTTATTTTTGTCCCCCCCCCCCCCAGATCTCCCTGCTGAAGCAGAGCCTGGAGCTGCAGCTGTCCCAGTCGCAGGCAGCCCTGCAGCAGCTGCAGGCAGGGTTCAGCCAGGAGCGTGAGCGCCTGTCCCTGCAGCTGGCGGAGCTGAGGAGGGAACACCAGCGGCGGGAGCAGAGGCTGCAGGACGCGCACTGCTGCGCCCTCAGCACCATGGAGGAGGCTGGGCAGCAGCACATCAGGGTGGGACACGCATCTATACACGCATCTATACACGCATCTATACACGCATCTATACACGCATCTATACACGCATCTATACACGCATCTATACACGCATCTATACACGCATCTATACATCCATCTATACACGCATCTATACGCGTATCTAGACACACATCTATACACACACAGACAGGCAGAAACACATATACCTGTACATCATATGCATATCTCCACATCCCAGTTAGTAACTCATCTGTCATTGTCACTGTATGTCTCCGGCCATCTCTGTCTCCTGCCGTCTCTATATCCCTGCTTCCTACATCCAACTGTCCATCCTCTCTCCCTCTCCCTTCAATCCTCAGTCATCTGCTTTTTCTTTCTCCCTTCCCTCTCCCTCTCCCTCTCCCCCTCTCTCTCCCCCTCCCTCTCCCCCTCCCTCCCTCCCTCCCACCCACCTGGTCTCACTCCTTTGCCCCCCTGGTGTGGAGCCCTGCCTGGGTGCCCCTGCTCCTCTGTAACATAACCCCCATCAGCTGTTATTACTGCCAGCCGGTTTTAGCAGGTCCAAAAGAAATAACTCCCCAGATTCTGGTATACGACTGTGATTTTCTGCGGTGTCTGCAGCAGAGAGGCTTTGATCACATCCAGAGGCTCCAGCAGAGAGAGAGAGAGCGAGAGAGAGCGAGAGAGAGCGAGAGAGAGCGAGAGAGAGCGAGAGAGAGCGAGAGAGAGCGAGAGAGAGCGAGAGAGAGCGAGAGAGAGCGAGAGAGCGAGAGAGCGAGAGAGCGAGAGAGCGAGAGAGAGAGAGAGAGAGAGAGAGAGAGAGAGAGAGCGAGAGAAAGCGAGAGAGAGAGCGAGAGAAAGAGAGAGCGAGAGAAAGAGAGAGAGAGAGACAGAGAGAGAGACAGAGAGAGAGACAGAGAGAGAGACAGAGACAGACAGAGAGAGAGACAGAGAGAGAGACAGAGAGAGAGACAGAGAGAGACAGAGAGAGACAGAGAGAGACAGAGAGAGACAGAGACAGACAGAGACAGACAGAGAGAGACAAAGAGAGACAGAGAGAGACATAGAGAGACAGAGATGATGTTCATCAGTATGTTGGAGTGCTGGGCTGTACTGTACTGTGATTCACTTCTATATCAAGGCAACATTAACTAGCATGTTGCAACATCTAGCACTGCTGCAGTGTCACAAAGAACAGGTTTCTATTGTTTATAGGGCAACACAACCAGGATTCGCCTTAGTCAGTGCAGCTGGGAGCCTTTGATATGAAAAAGAGGGAGGGACGGAGTGGGAAAGAGAGAGTGGATGAGAAGGAGGAAGGGAGAAACAGGCAGAGAAAGAGAGACAGGTGTGCTTGGTCTGAGTGACTGCTCTGTGAGGATGTGCTGGGTCTGAGCGACTGCTCTGTGAGGATGTGCTTGGTCTGAGTGACTGCTCTGTGAGGATGTGCTGGGTCTGAGCGACTGCTCTGTGAGGATGTGCTGGGTCTGAGCGACTGCTCTGTGAGGATGTGCTGGGTCTGACTGACTGCTCTGTGAGGATGTGCTGGGTCTGACTGACTGCTCTGTGAGGATGTGCTGGGTCTGAGCGACTGCTCTGTGAGGATGTGCTGGGTCTGACTGACTGCTCTGTGAGGATGTGCTGGGTCTGAGCGACTGCTCTGTGAGGATGTGCTTGGTCTGAGCGACTGCTCTGTGAGGATGTGCTGGGTCTGAGCGACTGCTCTGTGAGGATGTGCTGGGTCTGACTGACTGCTCTGTGAGGATGTGCTGGGTCTGAGTGACTGCTCTGTGAGGATGTGCGCGGTCTGACTGACTGCTCTGTGAGGATGTGCTGGGTCTGAGTGACTGCTCTGTGAGGATGTGCTGGGTCTGAGCGACTGCTCTGTGAGGATGTGCTGGGTCTGAGCGACTGCTCTGTGAGGATGTGCTGGGTCTGACTGACTGCTCTGTGAGGATGTGCTGGGTCTGACTGACTGCTCTGTGAGGATGTGCTGGGTCTGACTGACTGCTCTGTGAGGATGTGCTGGGTCTGACTGACTGCTCTGTGAGGATGTGCTGGGTCTGACTGACTGCTCTGTGAGGATGTGCTGGGTCTGACTGACTGCTCTGTGAGGATGTGCTGGGTCTGACTGACTGCTCTGTGAGGATGTGCTGGGTCTGACTGACTGCTCTGTGAGGATGTGCTGGGTCTGACTGACTGCTCTGTGAGGATGTGCTGGGTCTGACTGACTGCTCTGTGAGGATGTGCTGGGTCTGACTGACTGCTCTGTGAGGATGTGCTGGGTCTGACTGACTGCTCTGTGAGGATGTGCTGGGTCTGACTGACTGCTCTGTGAGGATGTGCTGGGTCTGACTGACTGCTCTGTGAGGATGTGCTGGGTCTGACTGACTGCTCTGTGAGGATGTGCTGGGTCTGACTGACTGCTCTGTGAGGATGTGCTGGGTCTGAGCGACTGCTCTGTGAGGATGTGCTGGGTCTGACTGACTGCTCTGTGAGGATGTGCTGGGTCTGACTGACTGCTCTGTGAGGATGTGCTGGGTCTGACTGACTGCTCTGTGAGGATGTGCTGGGTCTGACTGACTGCTCTGTGAGGATGTGCTGGGTCTGACTGACTGCTCTGTGAGGATGTGCTGGGTCTGACTGACTGCTCTGTGAGGATGTGCTGGGTCTGACTGACTGCTCTGTGAGGATGTGCTGGGTCTGACTGACTGCTCTGTGAGGATGTGCTGGGTCTGACTGACTGCTCTGTGAGGATGTGCTGGGTCTGACTGACTGCTCTGTGAGGATGTGCTGGGTCTGACTGACTGCTCTGTGAGGATGTGCTGGGTCTGACTGACTGCTCTGTGAGGATGTGCTGGGTCTGACTGACTGCTCTGTGAGGATGTGCTGGGTCTGAGCGACTGCTCTGTGAGGATGTGCTGGGTCTGACTGACTGCTCTGTGAGGATGTGCTGGGTCTGACTGACTGCTCTGTGAGGATGTGCTGGATCCTGATCTGGAGGATCACTAGGAAATAAACAGACATCCACCACCAGCTCTGGTCTTCACCAACACAGCCCTGCTCACTCATCAGAGCCGAAACTGAAACTCAGTTGTGTGTGTGTGTGTGTGTGTGTGTGTGTGTGTGTGTGTGTGTGTGTGTGTGTGTGTGTGTGTGTGTGTGTGTGTGTGTGTGTGTGTGTGTGTGTGTGTGTGTGTGTGTGTGTGTGTGTGTGTGCAGGCCCTGGAGGAGCGTCTGAAGCAGGAGCAGAGGGAGGAGGTGCTGGCACTGAAGGAAGCTCACAGACGCACCCTGGAGGTGCTGCGACAGCAGGCCCAGCAGGACCTGCAGACCCTGCGCTTTGAGCTGGAGGACGAGGGCAAGGCCATGCTGGGTAGGACACAGTCAGACCCCCCCCCCCCCACACACACATCCTGGGTTTCAGAGATGGAGTGATGGATGGATGGAGAGATAGAAAGATAGACTGACAGATCCAAAGATGCACAGATGGATACATACATACATTGTTCATCCCCTAGAGGAGTCATTACAGACATCTATCACATGTTTCTAACCCTATCAGAGAGGGTTTCCTCTGACCTCTGGATGTGTGTGTCTCCTGATCATAGCGTCGCTGCGCTCAGAGCTAAACCACCTCCACGCCACGGCCATGGAACATCTCCGCCAGCACCAGCAGAAGGAGAACACAGCCGCCAAGCTGCAGCTGGAGGGAACCCTGGAGAAGAGCAAACAGCAGGTCAGACCCGCTCTGCACGCTGCTACACTCACCACCTCCTAACGACCCTGCAACTACCATGGAACTACATAGCAACCCTTTACACTGAGGTTACATTAAATACCATGTAGCTACATAGTGACAATGTACATGTAGGTTACAATAACATGAATGGGTGCCGTGTGTCACTGAAAGCTTAGATTGTGGAGAAAGTAAAGTTGTCTCCTCAAGGTCCTAGAGTCCCCTGGGTTAAACATCAAGAGAACACTTCCTGTTCCTACGAGGCTGTTCTAGATGTTGGTTGTAAGGGAACATGGCAGTTATTTAGGTTTAGGAAGTCAGAGATCTTTCATGACTGCAGCTGCAGGGAAACATGCTTCATGGTGCTATGAGTGTACTGCATCATTCTATCTACCGCACACACACACACACACACACACACGCGCGCGCACACATGCACTCACACACTTTTTTTATTTATCTCTCTACCTTTCTCTCTCTCTCTCTCTCTCTCTCTCTCTCTCTCTCTCTCTCTCTCTCTCTCTCTCTCTCTCTCTCTTCCTCTCTTCCTCTCTTTCTTTCCCCTCCTGCAAAATTCCAACTGACTGCCGTTAATGTAGTGGTATTCCCTTTAACATGACCTACTTAGGAATTTAGACTGTGCCTCCAGGCTATCTGCTAATCCCACCAATAGCTGTTTCATGTAAGCACATTCTGTAGCATCTCCCTCAGATCTGACTCATTACCCTCCTGCCCCCCCCCCCCCCTCGCTCTAGTCAGCAGGGTTTGCAGTGTTGTGCGCCAACCTTCACACTCCGTCACCCCCTGCTGTGTGTGTGTGTGTGTGTGTGTACGGATTATCAAAGGAAGTGTGACCTCATGTAGCGTTGTTCCTTCTGATTGGTCCAGGAACAGGAGCTCTTTGGTCGTATCTCCGACCTGCAACAGGAAGTGTGCTGTCGGACCAATCGCATCACAGACCTGGACCACGAGATCCACTCCCTCAACGAGACCATCGGTACGCTGACCCGGGAGCTGGAGCTGAAGGGGAAGGAGGTGCTGCGGGTCCGGAGCGAGGCCAACCACCAGATCAGGTAGCCTGACCCCCGCCCCCGACCCCATGCTGACCAGTCACATAGGGGAGGATAGAACTGAATAGGAAAGCAGAATAGAAACACTCTAATGGGTTTGAGTGGAAAGGAATGTCATTTGAATTGGAGTGGAACAGAAACGACTGGGATTCAACAAGAATTTCCGATGTTGTAGTTTTAAGACGCATCGCCGGCTTCCGGCAGTAGCAGCGAACGTCTTTGGACCTCTGAGACTTCAGAGCCTCTCCCCTCAGCCTCTCTCCTCAGCCTCTCCCCTCAGCCTCTCCCCTCAGCCTCTCCCCTCAGCCTCTCCCCTCAGCCTCTCCCCTCAGCCTCTCTCCTCTGAGGGCTGAGGTGCAAGCCATCAACATTTCATACACTGCTCATATGAATATTTCAAAAACATCCCATCAATAAAAGATGCATTGTGAGGAAGTCAAATTGCAGCTACTGTCGTTAGTAACGGGCGGGGCAGATTTGCTCTCTGTCTCTGGTTGTGTTGCCCGGGGCCATCATGATTTCAGACTGGGCTGCAACCTACTGCAGAACCCCTCTCGAGATACAAATGATCCTGTATCTCTGAGGAGATGGGAGGAAAGGTGTACTGTCAGAGGAGGGGAGGAGGGGAAGGGGAAGGGGGAGGGGGGAACAGGGGGAGGAAGGGGAGGAGGACGACAGCATGTTTCGTCTATTGAAATCTGCAGGGCATCAGAAATCAAGCCTGACAGAGTTAGGGTTAGGGAAGGAGTAGGAGGGGATGGGTGAGGTTATGAGGAGGGCAGAGGAGGGGAAGGGAAAGGAGATGAGGGCAGGAGAAATTTGCACTGACCCATGCCATAGTTGTGTATGAAAAATCCTATTTCTAACCTCTCTTCGTGTGTGTGTGGGTGTGTGTGTGCGTGGGTGTGTGTGTGTGTGTGTGTGTGTGTGTGCAGGGCTCATGAGCAGGACCTCACCAGGAGGCATGAGCGGGAGCTGGGGGAGCTGGGAGCGTCTCATCACAGAGAGACTCAGATCATGCTGTTAGACTTCAACAAGGCTCAGGAGCTGCTCAAAGACAAGATCTCTGCCCTCCAGATCCTGTAAGTCGGTGTGTGTGTGTAAGTGAAAGAATGTCTGTGTGTATATATGTGTATGTGTGTGAGAGAGAGACAGACAGACAGACAGACAGACAGACAGACAGACACACAGACACACAGACACACAGACACACAGACACACAGACACACAGACACACAGACACACAGACACACAGACACACAGACACACAGACACACAGACACACAGACAGACACACAGACACACAGACAGAGAGACAGACAGACAGACACACAGACAGAGAGACAGACAGACAGACAGACAGACAGACAGACACACAGACAGACAGACAGACAGACAGACAGACAGACAGACACACAGACACACAGACAGAGAGACAGACAGACAGACAGAGAGAAGGACAGACACACAGGCAGAGAGACACACAGACAGAGAGACAGACAGAGAGAGAATGTGTGTGTTAGTGTGTAATTGGGTGGATGTAATAAAATGACTCTTGCTGAAGGACTATATTTGAGTCCTAACAGCCTGGTGATATGCGGAGACTTTGTTGATACACACAGACAAATGCAGAATCGTGGTTCTTTGTTCTGCCTGCCTGCATGCATAATGCGATCTGTGGTTCAGTGGTGACCTAATTTGGGACTGAGCGTGAGCGCCATCTAGCCTCGGCCCTCTGTACTGCAGCTCTCTGACACACCTCAACCCTAACCCTAACCCCTGCAGGGCTGTCCTTCCAGGTAACCTGGGGGGGGGGGGGGGGGGGGCACAGCAATGACAAACATGTCGGTTACCTAAATACTCCCCATTCACCAGTTATTCTAACTCTAACCCTTACGTTAAACTCACGGTAAAAAACTAATAATGTGCCACCTCGAAATAACTACGTGACCCATCTGGACCCTTGTTGCGGCTACGACACTGGCAGCAAGACAGGATAGACACACTGCCCGTTATTCAACGCAAGAGGCTGAGCAGAATCCCTGATCACGCCCACTCAGAATCAGGTCCCGGTAGTTTGAACCCAGTTATGTTGTTGAGGCTGACGTGTTCAGCCACTAGGTGGCAGTATTAGAAGGGAAACACAGGAAGGATGTTCAGAATAAACTTCTTTGTACCATGGCAAGCTTAGCTGGGAGGCAAGAGCTACAGTCTGGATGGTTACCAGAACCCTCCCACTCTCGCACAGAGAGAGCTCAGTGAGTTTGCAGGTTCAAATCCCCCCCACCCCATACTTCACATCGAATGAAAGTGTCAGATGAATGAATCGGTCGTCATGACGAGTGTAAAGCTGTCGTCATGACGACCGCAAATGTCGTCGCGTCCGTGACCTGCTGTGTTCCGTGTTCTAGATTGGAAGGGACAGAGGACAAGTTCCGGAACCGTGAGAGTCGTCTGGAGGACCTGCAGGTAATCGCTGAGCTGAAGGACATGGTGTCAGAGAGGGAGTCCCTCGTCAAGAAACTGGTGGTGAGTCCCCTAACCCTGACCTTCAGCTACCAGAGGCCCAACAAGCACCAGCTCCCTCCCTCTCCCTCCATCTCCCTCCCTCTCCCACCCTCTCCCTCCCTCCCTCTCCCTCCCTCTCCCTCCCTCTCCCTCCCTCTCCCTCCCTCTCCCTCCCTCCCTCCCTCCCTCCCTCCCTCCCTCCCTCCCTCCCTCCCTCCCTCCCTCCCTCCCTCCCTCCCTCCCTCCCTCCCTCCCTCCCTCCCTCCCTCCCTCTCCCTCACTCTCCCTCCCTCCCTCCCTCTCCCTCTCCCTCTCCCTCTCCCTCTCCCTCTCCCTCTCCCTCTCCCTCTCCCTCTCCCTCTCCCTCCCTTCCCTTCCCTTCCCTTCCCTTCCCTTCCCTTCCCTTCCCTTCCCTTCCCTCCCTCTCCCTCTCCCTCTCCCTCTCCCTCCTTCCCTTCCCTTCCCTTCCCTCCCTCTCCCTCTCCCTCTCCCTCCTTCCCTTCCATCCCTCTCCCTCTCCCTCCTTCCCTTCCCTCCCCCTCCCTCTCCCTCTCCCTCTCCCTCTCCCTCTCCCTCTCCCTCTCCCTCTCCCTCTCCCTCTCCCTCTCCCTCTCCCTCTCCCTCTCCCTCTCCCTCTCTCTCCCCCTCCCTCTCCCAGCTGTGTGTTTTAGATGCCCACTAAAGGAAGTGTTCCCTCCCTGATCCTCCTGGGAGGTGGAGGCCCAGCTGTCTCTGTGTTCCTCACCCATGTGTCTATCTGGATATCTGCTATCTACTTTAATATCTCTTCTGGACATCTGAATTTACTGCATCGAAAGCAAACAAATCTCTCAGGATGAATGTATTTTTTTATCAGGGATTAGGCTGGGATTTATTTTGCACGGTGTGAACTGAATGTTATATACATCGATGACACACTCTTGGCTGTAGTGGACTTGCTCTATGCACCATTGCAATACTCAGGAAATTAACCTGGCAACATTTAAACCTGGATTTGCTTTTTAGTTTAATATAAACACTTTTTGGGTGGTCGATCGTTGTATGAAGTATGCACACAGTCCAACACAACCTCTTTATAGTTTACTGTACATTTCTTCATCATAAGTCAGAATTCTGCTGTGTTTTTACAGCCTTTCCACGTTGCGTCTATAAATGGGAGGGTCTAGCTCGGTGGTTAGAGCTTTTGGCTACAGATTAAAAAGCTACGAGTTCAAATCTCTCCCTTTACATCACATTTGGATAAAAGCTAAATGATCTGCTGAAAAAAAAAAAAGAATACACATTATTACATGAACAAGCACGAGTTCTCGTGAGTGTAACTCTGGTTCTACCGATCTGTTTGTAGGACGATAAGAAGTTTTACCAGCTGGAGCTGGTGAACAGAGAGACTGGCTTTAACAAGGTGTTCAACACCAGCCCCAACGTAGGGGTGATTAACCCCCTCATTAAGGTGAGTCTACACCCACCTGGACGCAGAACCAAACAAATAACAACAGACGGCTCGGCAACAATGCCTAGCAACCGTTGTGAGTTGATATGACGTGGTGGAACCAAGGCAATTGGGCTATCTGACAAACAAACATTTTAATGCATGAATTCAGATGTTCAAAAAGCATCTGACCACAGCATCCTGTTTCTAACTGATGTTTTACTATTAAGAGATATTATGATAATATAGCGTGCTCACCATCCAAACCCCCTTCTCATGTTGTATGTCTGCATTAAGAAGAGACTCTTCAGTGTCATTGCATCCAATCCCATTTTCAAGGAATGATTCTGTCTCTCTCTCTCTCTCTCTCTCTCTTGTGCTCCCTCTCTCTCTCTCTCTCTCTTGTGCTCTCTCTCTCTCTCTCTCTCTGTCTCTCACTCGCTCGCTCTGTGCATGACCAGAGTTGATGTTGTTCTTGCCCAAGCGTTGCTTTCTGTTCCTGACCATCCATCACGCAATCAAAGCTCTGGTTCTCTGACTGGTGTGTTGTCCTGATCAGACCTGGGGATTGGGGCTGTCCTGTCCTGATCAGACCCTCACTCCAGGCTGCCACTCCAGGAGATGGGGCTACTTTGTGTGCAAAGCTTTGTTCCAGCCCTGGGTGAACATGTCCAATCAGAGTCAAGGCACCGTAGATTCCCATGTTGGTTGGTTGAAACTGGAGTGTTGGTCCTGGGCTGAAACTAAAGCTCCACCCAGGTGAGCTGTCCTCTATGGGCTGTAAGCTCCACCCAGGTGAGCTGTTCTCTCTGGGCTGTAAGCTCCAACCAGGTGAGCCCTCCTCTCTGGGCTGTAAGCTCCACCCAGGTGAGCTGTCCTCTCTGGGCTGTAAGCTCCACCCAGGTGAGCTGTTCTCTCTGGGCTGTAAGCTCCACCCAGGTGAGCCCTCCTCTCTGGGCTGATGTCCACCAGTGAGCAGTGTTGCCAATTTAGAGACTTTTCACCTTCCCTGGCAACTAGAAATCGTATCTAGTGACGAGCGGCAAATCTGTCGACTTTTGGCTACTTTGCAATCTTTTTGTTGAGCAGCAGAAAAATAACTTGGTGTTCGAGCGTCCCCAGGGTTTACAGCAGTAGGCTTTTAGATCTGTAATTGTACTTAATACATCCACAGATCTAAAGGTTGACGTCATCACGTAATCCAACAATTTTTAGCGACATTTCAGAGCCAATGGCGACTTCTGGTGAGCTTGTTTTGGCAACACTGCCCATAAGGACGCAGCTTCCCCACAGCTCTCTGTCTGTGTCCTTCTGATGCAGCTGAGGAGGGGCAGGTCAGGGAACGGATACGTCAGCTCTCCAACCCTAAATGTTGAGGACGAGGAGGAGGGGCTAGGCCCGGGGTCTCCCCCCCCCTCCCCCCTCCACCCCACCCCGCCCCGCTGTAGTAGCCCTCCGCCCCCGTCCTCCAGCCTTCCTCCGAACCCCCAGCCTGACCTTCAGAACCCTCGGAGGTGAGAGACACCCTTCCTCCTCCTCCTCCTCCTCACCTCCCCCCCTCTCCTCTCCCCCTCGTCACCTCGTCACCACCGACTCTTGTCCTCGCCGCACATACCGTCACCATGGCAGCGACAGACATGGCCTAACAGCTCCCCACACACACTGCACACACACACCATCCCGGTCCTGCCACTAGGCTTGGTCGTGTGATTCTCAGTGTTGTTAACAAGTCTCCAGTCAGTCATCATAGCGAGCAGTGCTGGTGGGCGCTGCGCTGTCTGAGCGTCCTCTCTCTCTCTCCCTCTCTGTCTCTCTCTCTCTCTCTCTCTCTCTGTCTCTCTCTCTCTCTCTGTCTCTCTCTCTCTCTCAGGTCTAGCCTCTCTCTCTCTCTCTGTGTGTTTGATGTTCATCCACAGCAGAGGGCCGGTCTGCTTGCTCCACACCCCAGTGCATCGTAACAACAGTCCGTGATCACAGTTTCTTAGTTACCCAGGTCTAGCCTGGGTGCTAACAGGAGAAGACTGGGTTTTAGTCTGCCTCAGGTTGGGCTCCCTGGCTAGATCCTCGTGCATGGCACATTGCTCGTATATATATTCCGACAACTACCCGTAGTTGAACTGTCAAATGACACTGGGTTGAAACATTCTCCCAAACAAGATTATATGCTGGCATCCCCAGAAAGCCATGATGAGTGATATCGTGACATTGAACAAATGAGCATATTCCGGAATCCGTGGTTTTGGAATACAGCTGTCGTACTCGACACCACATCCCTGATCACTGTCTGTGAGCATGAACACCATTTGCTTGCTGCTTGTGGCAGGAAACGTCACCCTGTTCTCCTTTTCCGAGTCATTTTACTGATGTGTATCTTGAATGCTTTCTCAGGTCACTTACAGATGAAATAGCATGTTTGTTTTATTTTGTGTCACTAACAGTTTTCTATTTTACAGCAATGAATGTATGGCATCATATGACAGTCTTGATTTTCATTTCAGTTTAGCCAAAGTTTTGTTACTTATAATCTGGGTTTCTTGAAATAGCACAATAGATAAGATGGAAGTGTCTCTTAAGACCAAAAAACTCCTCTGTGTGATTTCTCACGGTTTGGATTTTCTACGGATTTCACTTACTCCGCATCCCATAATAGTTAGAGGCTGTTGTTTTATGTGAAACGGCCATGCTGGGATTTTAATAGGTCAAGTCTAAACAAAAGATCATTACTGTAACTGCCTGGCTGTTGATGCTGGGGTACCAATTACAGCCATTGTTGCTGCTAGCTAGGGAGGGTTGCAAGGTCCTGGGTGTCGGGTAATTATGTGCATCGTGGTGGTGGTCTGAATATTAATAAGCTGCTTATGGGAGGCTGTCGGGAGTGTGGTGCTGGCGGTGCTGAACCCCTTGCTGTCTGGCTGGGTGACAGCGACACAGCCACACACACTCAGCCCGAACCAGCGAGTGTATCGAGGAAGAAATTGTCCGTTCCCACTGGATTGGTGTGACTGTCCGTTAAGATGATTTGTAGGAATCTGAGTCACACCGTTCTAATGGTTACCACTTCAACCACGATGTCTATATATTTATGTTATAACACAGCTTGAATTAGGTGATGTGTGACATGTGACAACAACAACAAAAGTTTGTATTTTGACCCTGTCAGGAAAACTAACATGTCTGTGGTCTCTTCATGTTGTAGTCGTATCGTCGCACTGTCGAGCTTGCATCGTGACCACGTCTTGCTATCCTGTTGTCGCTGTGTTTAGCGTGTCGTTGTGTAATCGTTGTTTTGAACTCCCGTGCAGCCCTCCTGAGACTGACGAGGTGACCAGAGCGGAGCCGCAGGAGGAGCTATACGCGCAATACTTTACGTTCTGACTCCGCTCGGAGGAGACGACCTTAGAGCATGTGAAAAAGATAATTATTCATAAAACACACAACGTGGCTCTACATTCATTCATACACTGTGAACTGTTATCTTAGTTAAATGTTTTTTTTTATATATTTTTTTTTTTCCGTTAAAATCTGATTAAGGATGATGTTTTGTTATGGCCTGTTATTATGCAATATCTGCGTCGGTGCAGAAAAAAACGTATTTGTTCAATATAATGCCACTGTAAGTATCGGGGTCCTTTCAAATTACTGTCACTTGCTGTCGGATCTGTAAGCAGTTTTAGGAATCTGAATAATCCCCTGGAATATTAAGAGCACTTTTCATTTTAGTGTCTGAACAGTCAAGAATGATGTTGGAAAAGGCTCCTAATTTGACGGTTTTAAGTGTGTGTTAATGGTTGCATTCTCCAAACTGTTAAACACAAATGATGTCTTGCCAGTTTCAAAGTAAATAGCACAATTAATCTATATTTATATTATACATGTCTATTATAAACAATAAACAACTATTGTGACATTTGCTTGATTTAGTGGTCTCACAATATCTGCTTTATTTGTGTGCATAATACAACGATGAGAACGTACACTGGTGATATTCAGAGATAATCTGCCACCTTGAGACCGTGAGGACCATGGGTACAGAGGGTTGGGTTTCCCCTGGAACGTTTCACAGAGGTGATAAGGACACACTTGGCTTTCACGGGACAGTTTACTTAACATTTGAACACTTTATTCATTTATCAGACACTTCTGTCCAAAGCGACTGCCAGGTTGACCTTCACCTAATAGCAGTTGAACTAAAGGTAGCTGACCCTTCGAACAGCAGCTATCTGGCCCTCCCTGCTGCTTCCAGGCTCATCCACGCCACATCTCTGGGGTGTTAGAACCTATTGATCCACATCACCCAAGGTGCAAAAAACGACATTTAGAAAGCAGCTGTTTAACTAGATCTGAACGTTGACAAACCCAAGCTTCAGTGACAGTGACGATGTGTCTACAATACGTTTAGTGGAAAACCTGTTCATGCAACATACAGGGAGTTCACTTTCACTACAGATGTAACTCTAATGACACACCCTACAAGTGTGCTGTTGTGAGGGGAAGAGCGATGATGTTAGAGGATGACCTGCTACGCCATCCCTCTTCCACTTCCTCCTTCCCCCCATTCCCACACCCCATTGGCTCCCGCACAGTTCAACTTCTTTCCGATTGGCTGCTGTCAGTCTGCGGCCCGTCACATGAGCAGGACGATGATGTAGATCAGAAGCAGGCAGATGAGGATGAGGGAGAAGTTGACGAAGAGCTCCTGGAGGTTCCTCTTGGTCTGGGGGTTCACCTCGATGTTGGACGCCCTCCGGATGGCTGTGCGGGTCATATGCTGAACTCTCTCCATGGCTGGGCCGGGGTCAAGGGTCAGAACACTCACCAGTGGTTTCTGTTGGGGACGGAGAGACGAGCACCTTGCTATTGAAGCCAAACTCCTGTGAGGGGAACGATAGTCTGTGGAAGAGCAAAGGAACATGGAGAAAGGATGGTTATACTTGATGACTCACAAAAGGGAAGTGTATCTCTCTGCTGATGCCCAACGTTCAACCTCAGTCTCTGACTGATCTCCTGACAGTCCCTCAAGGAGACTGAGGTGACCATGATGGGCAAGGTGTTTGTGTCTTCAGCCCTCCAAACTTCTCACACCAACAAGTGGGTTTGGGGAGAGCAGCTGATATGCTTGTGTGTCTTTACTGACCCCATCTGTCAGATGCCTGAACTTTCCTGGCTTGTTATCTTTTCTCCTGCTGTATTCTCATGCATCTACAGCTATTCTGGGCAGACTGGATGCCAGTCCTCTCTCGAGACTATTATTAGCCCTCTGTTTGAGTTTTTTTTTCCAGTCCTTCATAGAGTAGGCTATGTTTGTGTGTAGTTGACATTTATCGTGTCGTAATGGGACATCATGGGACTCTTTTTTTTTTGCACCGGGAAAGGTAGTTGTTTTTCACAGATGTTGTTCAACTTCGTCATGTGTCGTTGACGAGTTGTTAAGAATGTATATTTCAGTATTTATTTTTAGGGTATTCCATGTAACAACTTGTTCTTGTGCTTCTACTCAGTTCGAGCTTACTTTAAGCCGTTAAAAAAAAAAATCCACTTCACTCCCACGATGGTGAGCGTGTGGCACTATGGCGATTGCAGGCAGCTGCTATGCCGCTCTCCCGGCGAGCTAGCGGGATGACAGACATGCCTTGGCTGCCATACCAGAACCGATGGTAAGCGCCTCCTGTCAACACTAAGATGTGACTTCAGCCACCTAATAAAAAGCCGCGCAGCAGAGTTCATTAGGGGCCTGCCTTCTGAGTTTTACCAGATCGGACTAATCCCGTAGCGGGAGTCAACTGCCCTTGTTGTCGTTTCCCCTCAGCGCTCGGTTGAGTCACCGTGTAAACACGTTCATTGAGAGTACAGTACAGACTGGTGAACAACATTAGGCTACAGTACATGACATAGCTTAAAGTTTATTGTGACATTCAACCTGACAACAAACGATGATCTTAGTATTATTTAACAGTAACGTTGGTTTAGTAAATGCCCTAACTGGGACAAAGATAGCGCTACATGACCAGTTAGGAGACAAATCTCAACACATCAATGATGGTGTTTATACAGACTAGATACATGCCCTACTGCTTGACAGTCCATATATGAGAAAAATACTAAATTATTTTATCTCACTCAAGATTTTTTACCCTGTAAGTGTCCACTTATACAACTAGACTTACCAAAAATGTACTAATGCCATATTTTATGGTTGGTTTCATGAAAGTAGGTCATATTGCAAGGTTTCGGTCAGGAATTATGTTTGTTTTGGAATGGACTAGTTTAATTTTAAATGTGTAGCCTTTATTTTTGTTTCATATGGGTCATCGCTGACAACAGATCTCATCTCCAGACTAGTAGCCCACAAACCAGTCATCACATTGGTTTAAAACCTGCTCCACCTGCTTAGTTTTGGCTATAAATAATAATATAGATTTCAGTCCAACTATTTCTGAGAATAAAAGGATAAACAGAAGCAACAGTAGAGCCATCTGTCTACTTAACAAAAAGAAAGATGATCTCAAAATGTAGAAGATTCAAGATAGTCTTGAATTTTTGCTTACTGTAGATTACTCGTGGTCTAAGGTTTCCTACCTGACGTAGAAGGTGAGGCGTTGGAGACGGAGGTCAGACTAAACGGGAGAGAGAAGCGCACCAGCGCAGCAAGGACGATAGTGCTGGGAAGCCTGTCAGAACACTCTCCAAAGTTTATAAAAGCAAAGTGAGGGGTGGAGGAACCGATGAAGTCAACAAGAGGATATTAACATAGATGGAGTATGAGTGTGGGGGAGAGAGAGGGGAGGGAGAGAGATGGGGGGGGGGGGGAGATAGGGAGAGAGGGAGGTAGAAAGACAGAGAGAGAGAAACAGAAAGACAGAGAGAGAGAGAGGGGGGGGGAGAGATAGGGAAAGAGGGAGGTAGAAAGACAGAGAGAGACACACAGAGAGAGAGACACACAGAGAGAGAGAGAGACACAGAGAGAGAGAGAGACACAGAGAGAGAGACACAGATAGAGAGAGACACAGAAAGAGAGAGAGAGAGAGAGAGAGAGACACAGAGAGAGAGAGACACAGAGAGAGAGAGAGACACAGAGAGAGAGAGAGAGACACAGAGAGAGAGACACAGAGAGAGAGACACAGAGAGAGAGAGACACAGAGAGAGAGAGACACAGAGAGAGAGAGATAGAAGGTAAAAGAATGTGGATGGTGTCACCTGACTGAAGATGTAACATCAGCTCTCTTTAGGCCCTGTGTCTGTTGAATGTTTGTTGTGATGACAGTCCACTCATGCCGGCATTTAATGGAAGGAACTATCCAGGCACTTAAATCACTGGACACACTAAGGGTACCACCGAGGGTAGTGTTCCCAGTGTAGATAGAAGCGTGGTGCTGTTTCACCCTCCCTGGTTAAACCATAAACAGTAGGCGACAGTAAACTGGCTTTTTAGCTGTGTGGACTGTTGCAAATATTTATGGTTGATTGATTACTTGACAGGTCTGGCCTGTTTCTGGTTGATTCCAAATTAAAATTGATTTATTAGACACAATAGGCAATATAAGCTCAGAACAACCACAAACTTCTCAGATTTATAGGTCATGAGCATCGGGGATGGTAAACTATTCTGAGGTCAGTTAGCTGGTCGTCGGTGGCTGTTTTCAATAGTCAGGGGGGGATAGGTTTGCAGTTCAACTCTGAGAAATGCAAAATGGAATTAGTCTTTTTTTCTCTCTCTCCCTCCCTGTTTCTCTCCCTCCCTCACTCCCTCTCTGTCCCTCCCTCACTCTCTCTCTCTGCATCCCCCCCCCCCCTCTCTCTCTCTCTGTGGCCCAAAAACCACTTCTGCCTTACATGGAGCTCCAGGATTTTCTCTGACCTAAAACGAGGCATGTGGAGCCCCTGTTCAGATCCTCTGTTCAGAGCCCCTGTTCAGAGCCCCTGTTCAGATCCCCTGTTCAGAGCCCCTGTTCAGAGCCCCTGTTCAGAGCCCCTGTTCAGATCCCCTGGTAAGAGGGTCTGTTCAGATCCCTGTTCAGATCCCCTGTTCAGAGCCCCTGTTCAGATCCCCTGGTAAGAGGGTCTGTTCAGATCCCTGTTCAGAGCTTCTGTTCAGAGCGGAGTAACAGAGTTGAAGCTTGTATCGGTGTTTGCTCTGGATGGAGCCTTGCTGCTGTAGCGCCCCCCTCCCCCTCACATCACCCCCGGCCATTAGCCCCCCCCCCCCACACACACACACAGCCCCCTCTCTCATCATACCCACCAGCCCCCCCCCCCCAGCTCCTGTGCTATCCCCCAGCCCCCCCCCCCCCCCAGCTCCTGTGCTATCCCCCAGCCCCCCCCCCCCCCCCCAGCTCCTGTGCTATCCCCCCCCCCTCCCCCCAGCTCCTGTGCTATCCCCCAGCTATGCAGGGCCAGAAAGCCAGCATTCCCGCCCTGAGGCTGGTAGCATGCTGGCAGCAGTGTAATGAATGACATCGTGACAGTCAGCACCCACACCTAGACACCCAGCCTGGAGGTGTGGGTCTTGGGTTTGTCTCTGCCTGTATCTCTCCATGTCTGTATCTCCGTCTCTCTATCTCTGTCTGTCTCTCTCTGTCTGTCTGTCTCTCTCTGTCTGTGTGTCTCTCTCTGTCTGTGTGTCTCTCTCTGTCTTTCTCTCTCTCTCTCTCTCTCTCTCTCTCTCTCTCTCTCTCTCTCTCTCTCTCTCTCTCTCTGTCTGTCTCTCTCTCTCTCTCTCTCTCACCGTTCTCTGTCACTTACATGTTTTCACTTACTCATTCTGTGCTTGACAGTTGTCAAACGGTAGTTTGATATAATATAGACTTCAGTGGCTTTGTGTCTCCTGTCCAAATACCAGATAGACCGACAGAGAGCCAGGCGCAGGGCTGGGGCGCAGGGTGGGGGCGCGGGGCACGGGGCGCAGGGCTGGGGCGCAGGGCACGGGGCGCAGGGCTGGGGGGATGCTGATAGACCGACAGAGAGCCAGGCGGATGCTGATGACATCCCAAGGACAGGATGGTGGCAGAGGTGTTGTCCACCAAGAGGCTGACACAAACAGACTTCTGGTTAGAGGACTCTGTGAGAGGAGCTTCACCACGCTGGTTAGATCTGAGGCGTCCATTTTAAAAACAGCCCTGACCGCTTGTTCAGTGACTGGTTGTGTTCTCAATAGGGATGGGTATTGAGAACCGGTTCTGTAAGGACCCGGTTCCAAATTTCTCAAAACCCGAATATCAATAAGATCCAAGCTTATCGATACCGCTATCGAGACCAAGTAATAGGCTATAATGTAACGTTGACTCATGTCTCGAGAAGTAAGTAATGTTATTTAAATCAAATCACTGGTACACAAACATACAACGTTTGACTAATAAAATGACTAAATTCAATTGAATGGCCTGCCAACCGCCTTTAAACTAAACAAAGAAGAATTTAAATGCCTCACGCGCTACTTTGCTTCATTTATCATTGTGTTGCTTGCTACGATGGCAGAACGCACGAATCGGTCAAAGGCTTGGGTACATTTTATTAAAGCCAAAGATAAAGACGCAAAGCAAAAGAAGCAAAGAAGCAAAGTGCAATATATGTTCTAAAGTAATTTCTTGTAAAGGGGGGAAAACAACTGCAATGAACAAGCACCTCAACATTGTGCATCAGATAAAGATAAAATGCAGTATTCGACTGTCTCCGAGTAGCAACGGTGCAAACTCCAGCTGCCTTTGCAGGACAATCCTCTGGTGAGCGCACCCCAACTTCGTAGCGAGTCTCCGTCGTTGACAATAATAAGCCAATTCAGGGCTCAGCAGTGCAACTATTTCACTCGCATATGCCCCTAAAATTTGATGTGTGAGCGAACTGCAAAAATTATTTACGAGCACAGTGTGTGAGTAAAGACTAGCTTCCCCCTCACTGCTGATCATTCAAAACAGTCACCGCGAGCATGGCTCTGTGGGAAGCACCGTCTTAAACAAAAACAGAGACAGAAGAAAATAGGGATAAGATAAGGAAAGTTTGGGTTTGGTTAGCTGGTCATTTAGCTATATCAGGTGCCTTTTGTTGAAACGTGTTCAACTTTTCATTAAGTCGATGAACTTGACAAAATCACTTGTCGTCAACCAACCAATCACAGTCTAATTACTCATCCAGGTTGTTTGTAGTACATCTGTAGTGGACAGATTTAGCCAGTCAGGATCCATTGTGCCTATATATGCTCCTTTGAGCCAGCCTCCTCCTGAGAGCAACACCTTCCCCTTGTTCTATCTGTTTTACTTAAGAAATAGAAAAGTATCGGTAGTGGTATCGTATCGATAAAGACTAGAATTGTTAAGCAGTCTCGAAAATGGTATTGATATCGATAAAAATTCTATGATACCCATCCCTAGATCTCAGTTGAAGTGATCAATGATATGTTCACTCAACAAAAGGTGTGCTTCACAGAAGCGCATGTGACAGACCCATAAAGGCTTCAGGAGATTAGAGGAGGTGTCAACCCAGGTTGAGAAAGGCCAGTGTGACTTATCCAGCCTCCGCAAATCAGAGGCCGCTTCTTGGGAATGCTGTAGACCCACTTCCTGTTCTGTGCTGTTGTTTGCCATGCTGGTTGTGTGTATACTTAATGTGATAGAGTCAGCTTCTGCCACAATTTGTTTTCAGCATCTCCTTATTTGGTAAAGATTTTATCTTTCGATAACTTCTACAACTTTTGATTTCTTACGAGTTTCTGTGGGTCTGGATGGAGACGGGATGAGAGTAGTTGTATGGAGAAGTTCACTTCTAGACAGGAGAGTGTGTAGACGGACTGGATAAGCAGCTGGTAGACTTGACCACCGGGGTCAGGAGCTTCAGTCCACATTCAGTGTTCCTGCTCGCTCTCGCAGATGATCTCACTCTTCTCTTATTTCCCAAAATAGTTCCTCAAATCCTCCTCCACTTGATGTGAAATGTGCTCTGGAGGGTTTGCCTCTCAGTGGCAGACTGATTCTTGATCCTCACTCTTTTTATTTAAAAATAATAATACATTTCAATTATTTATATCCGGGCATAGCTTTGCCAAGTAACTCTTGATCCCTTAGGAAGCTCTCAGGCGGGCAGGGGTCAAGCAGGTGTTTCTTCATCTGACTGTAATCCCAACCTACTGTTCCAGGGTTACTTTTAGACACGTGCATTATGACAGTAATGAACAAGGGTAAACTGTAGCCTTGTGTCGGGTTATCTATTCACTTACATTCAGCTTGTAGCAATTTGCTCTTTGCCTCAGTGAGGCTATTCTCAATACATACCATTTGTATGTTGCTTAGGATAAAAGAGTCTGTTAAATGAGTCAAATGTAAACAAGGGACCAAAGTAGAGGCTGTTGAACACAGGGTGAGAAGGGCTTGGATGAAATGTTTATAAAAGGCAGTAATCAAATTGAAAAAGAGGGCTGGAGGAACTGGTCCAGTGCTGCCATAGTACAATATGACATCACAGGAGCCAGTGTTCGTTGGTGTGGGTGTGTCTGCGTGTGGGTGTGTGTGTGTCTGTGTGTGTGTGTGCGTGTGTGTGTGTGTGCGTGTAGCCACAAGGAATGGCAGTTATGTCACAAATGGCTCCCCTGGAGGTCTGAAATAAATCCATCTGTGCCCCCTGCAGACTGCATGGCGCTACAGACTGTAGGACAGGGATGGGGAGTGTGTGGGTGTGTGTTTATAACAAAAAAAAATGTAATAATTCTTTGGAAAGATGGAAGGAGACTTTGATAATAAGATAACATCATGATGCAGAGTGAAGTGTTTCCTGGTATCTACCCTTTCTCCTCCGCTGGATCCTGTTCCAATAGTAGGCTATGCAGTAGCAAGAATTAGAGATCATTAGTTGAAAAAATAGCGACAGCTTAATCTGAGGTAACATACCAAGCAGCAAACAGTCATTATCTATGTTTGCTGGTGCGCTGTTGTGGTAATCGCTTCACCACCTTTCAAATTAAATGATGAGCTTTGCTACTAGGGAGAAGAGAAAATGCTACTGAAACTAGTGAATTGGATGTTGGGTAAATATCTAAATTAGCAAGATTATTTCAAGGATTCAGGGTTTATTCTTTTTGGTTCACTGAAATGTCTCACAATGTCCATGGCCACTGCAGCATGTCGATTTATTCTCCATCTCCA
Organism: Hypomesus nipponensis; assembly: GCF_054491055.1. NCBI lineage: Eukaryota > Metazoa > Chordata > Actinopteri > Osmeriformes > Osmeridae > Hypomesus > Hypomesus nipponensis. The sequence goes on from NC_140372.1 coordinate 1,679,105, forward strand.
AATTTGCCTTTGCATCCTCGGTTTTTGGCCGGGAAGACGCACCTGTTCGCATCTGATAGGGTGAAAAGATTGAACCTGTGCTAAGCTAACTTCGGCCTGGCCGTGAGACAACATGGACATAGTCAGTGGAAAAATATTTTAGCTATTTATAAGCTGGGGTCCAATAAAACAAGGCTATTCACAACCGATAGCAATATCAACAAATACATTAAGTTCGTCGTGATGGAGTTCTCCGTTTGTGCATTTAAGTATAATACAATTATCAGGTCTATTTTAAAATGTGTTCCAATAGTAGGCCATGCAGTATCAAGAATTAGAATGTTTGCGGCTGGTTTAACTTTAAGAAATGTTCTATGTGGTATTCAGTGGAAGCCAAGAAAGAGGAAGGAGTTTTCATATGGGAGGCGTGAATGTGACCCTTTCCTTTCCACTGGCCCGTCACCAATGCAGTGTTTGTGGTTGGACAAATTAACACCGCGTACAGTTGTCTGACGAGTGAGAACATTTTAGGAAAGGCTTTTGTCCGACTTTGCCATCTAGTGGCTAAACACGGCTATGTCATCCGTGATAGATAGCTCTGTTAACTGTACTGTACTTAAGTAGATTTTTATGTTATCAGTAGACTAATTGACTTTACTATTTAACTTGTTTACGCAAATATCTGTACGTTCTACTCTACTATTTTCAAGTCAGTCTCTTTGCCTACTTCAGTTTAAATCTGTATTTGGTAGCATGATCTCTCCCCTGTATGATTTTTTTCCAAATATTTTCGATAAAGTTCTGGATTTTGGGGGGGGATGATCTCGGGTGTTACGACCATAAATGATGTATCATTACTGTCCCACTAGGTAATTTAGTGGAAACGTCAATGCTTACAAGTGTTTGGATTTGATAGATACATCTGTTGATGAACCTGGGCTATCAATCACATTATGTGTTGGGTTGGAACCCATGTCCATGTGGCCTCTTACACTTGTCATCATCGATCCCTTTTCTTCTCTCACCACTTCCTCTCCCACCTCCATGCACGCACACACACACACACGCACACGCACCCAGACACTCTCCCTCTGTCACTGATGGTGAGAATGTTACGATAGCAACTTTCTGTATGTTTAAAAGTCCAGAGTCTAGCCTCTGTTGAGTCTTTGGTATGAGCTACAAGACAGGCCAGCCCTGGGTGGGTGTGTTTAGAGAGACTGATTACAGAGGGGATAGCAGTCATAAGGAAACAGACTGAGATGAAAGTTCTCATTGTACTGTAGTTAGTCAGTAGTAGTTAACAGCCCGTTTTAATAGTATCGACTTGACACAAGATTTTATCATTAACTCTAAGACTAAGACTAGATACACATGTATGTAATATAATGTGTTGATGAAATGGACGTCAAATGGATGAATGGTCTTTTGTCACAAACAACAAGAGGTTTGATCTCTGTATCAGTGTTTGTCTATGTGTGTGTGGACGCAGTCATCCAGAAACCAACTCTGCACTTTCAGACGGTGAGTTATTCATCCTCAGTTGTTTGACAGGAATTTTGAGATAATGTAGTCCATGTATTATATAGTGCACTGGGAAGCCTGTTATGTAGATTTCTTTTTAGAAATCTAAATTAAACTAAATGATTGATTGAAACGTTCTTTATTTCCAAATCTGTGATACTTTGCTTGTGTTTGTAGAGTGGGGATGGCACAGGGGTGCAGACAGACATTTACAGGCAGAACAACTCTGGTGAGTCAAAGCATCCCATAATATCCTGTCTAGCTCTGAAGACGTCAGCTATTTCATAACATTTGTTTTTACCTGTGGTGGCTGTGTCAGTGTTGTCATGCGTTACCATTCTACAACAATCTAAGGTATATCAGAACATATCGAACTGTTGTTCTGATATTGTATTGGAACTAGTGTATGAAAACCTCCCATTCAAACACAGTGGTGTTATTTAAATTGATAAATAATGCTTTTAGCAGATGCTTTTATCCCAAGAACCTTATTGCAGGGAGTGGGATTTGAACCTGCATCTTGTGAAATGCTTAGACCGCTGATCTGAGTCAGGACCCGTCTCCTGTGTTCCAGTACCCTCTGTGCCTCTTGGCCTCGTGGTGGAGAGTTTGTCAGGCGAGAGTATCGAGGTAACCTGGTCAGCCCCTGACGAACCAGCGGGGATCATCATTGGCTACAACCTCAACCTCACAGACCAATTGCGTACCATCAGCTCCACAGTCGGAGCTGATGAATTCAGCACTTCCTTCTTCCCAACTTCAGCTAACACAACATACAGGTAAGTCTTGTGATGTAAAATGTTGCTATCTGGTTGAATCCAGGAAGTCCCACTCGACCACAAACCTCTAACCCTCTGGTTGAAGGGTGAATGCATCTTTGTTGCTGTGGTATAGAAAGCTGATGCGTGTTACTTCCTTCAGAATTGCCGTGGCAGCGGTGAACAGGAAGGGCCAGGGGCCAGCGGCGACTGCCAACTTCACCACACCTCCCAGAGAAGGTCAGTATGCGGCTGTAAACATCTCCATGTGTGTTTCTCCTCCAATAAACTTGAAGCTTGGTTTGTGTGAGCGTAGAGCTCTAGAGCAGGTCCCTGTGGTGTACTGGTTCATGAGAGCAGGTCCCTGTGGTGTACTGGTATTTGTGTTTCAGAGCCGATGGGAGGGTATTGGGTGTTCCTGTCCAGGATGAGGTCGCTCAGGAGGAAGGAGATCTCTGCTGGGATCCTGGAAGAGGCCCTTTGCCTCCCTGAAGATCTGATCCAGGACAACATCACTGGTGAGTCCACAATTATCTCTGTCTCTCTTGCTCTCTTTTTCTCGCCCTCTCCCTGTCTCCACCTCTTTCTCTCTTAATTTGTCATTTCAAGGATGTCTCTGTTTTATCTTCTTGTGCAGGGGTGTCGGTACATCCTAGCGCCAGCCAGGTGTACTTCTCAGCAGGGGCGCACATTTGGGTCAAAGGAGATAAGAATCTAACGGACCCCTCTGACCTGGTGCTGTTCCACTCCACACCTCTAGGGGTCACTGCTCTGTCTGTGGACTGGCTTTACAGACGGCTCTTCTTCATCTCTGATGGAAAGGTGCGACACACACGTTACATTCCCATTTGACACTGTATTAATTGAGCAGATGCTTTGATCCAAAGCAACGTGGAAACAGTGCTGGTGGAACAGGAGATCACAAGTGTGTTGTGTTTTGGAACACAGTCCCAGTGTTTTATGTAAGGGTACATGTTACTGTCTCAGTGTTCAGGCAGCCTCCCCTTCTGCGTTGCAGGTGTTTCAGTGTGGGCTGGAGAACTGCCCCGACCCCCAGGAGGTTCCCCTGCCTCTCCCCGACACTCCCTCTAGGATCGTTGCAGATCCGTACAACGGGTGAGCTAACAACCTTCCTGGCAGTACTGACTGTGTGGAGTTAGAACCGCAGACCGCATCCTCAGAACCAAACTGTCCGATCCTCTAGGTACCTGTTCCTCCTGCTGCCTGATGGGATACATCGCTCCGTCCTCCCGGACCCCTCGCAGGCTCAGACCCTCGCCCTGACCCCAGTGGTGACCCGCCGAGCCCTGCTCGACCTGGCGGTCAGCTTCGCGAACAAGAGGGTTGTGTTCTTTGAACAGGTCGACCGGACCATCTCCGCCACCTTACTGGACGGATCGGATCACGTCACCCTCCGTCCGTATGTAGACTTCTTGCACTCCATCCAGAGCCTGGCCTATGAGAAGGATCTCTTTGTGCTGACCAATGGGTGGGCAGTGTACCAGGAAGTGGAACAGGGGAATGTCTTTAATGAGTTCCTGGTGGACTGTGACATCTGGCCCAGCCAGTCAGGGTTTGATAACATCCGGGTATCCAGCTCCTCGTCCCAGCCACACCCCGTCCCACGGAGACCCAGGGCTCTGGAGGTGGTGTTTGGAGCCCACATGGCGTCTGTGAGATGGGAAATACCCGCACTGAGGATAGGAGCAAGTAAGGACACACACTGTCAGATGTTCAGTCTTCTAAATTAAATGTCTTTGTAGATCCTGACTGGGGTTTCAAGTTTGTTGTTTGTACAGGCACAGTGCAACCTTTGGTCCTTCTCTTCTCAGCAGTCTAACCTAGATCCTTTATCTCAGCAGTCTAACCTAGATCCTTTATCTCAGCAGTCTAACCTAGATCCTTTATCTCAGCAGTCTAAGCTAGATCCTTTATCTCAGCAGTCTAACCTAGATCCTTCATCTCAGCAGTCTAACCTAGATCCTTTATCTCAGCAGTCTAACCTAGATCCTTTATCTCAGCAGTCTAACCTAGATCCTTTATCTCAGCAGTCTAACCTAGATCCTATATATGGTTTCAAGTCGTCTGCAGGTGAAATCTTGTGTTGTGTTTACCTATCAGGTCCGTCATCATGGCAGAACTGGACGTACTCGGTGAAGATCTCTTGTCTCAGCGGGTCTGAGACGCTGACCCAGTACCACCTGACTGACACTCATCACACATTTAACGGGCTGCGGGGTAACCATGGATACGCGGTGACGGTGTGGGCGGAGTCTCCAGGTGGACGCTCCGCCTCTGTACGGTTCGAGGGATCCACGCTCATGCTTGGTTAGAATGCTTGCATTTCCAGTCCGTCCAATCAGGGGCCGCGGTTATTAGGATTACCTTTCTTTTGAGGCTCTTTGAATGATACAGACCTTTGTTACCTTTGTTTATAGAATATGTCAGATCATATCATGGTGTTAAATAATACTGTATTACATTTCATTTAATTGTATTATAGTATTCCATTAAAATAAAAAAAATAAAAACAATTATATTTTGTTTGACAGAGGACCACATATACAGTCCCTTGGTCATTGGTGTGAGTACAGTGATGGGTATAATCTTCATTGCTGTAATTGTTGCTGTAGTTGGTGAGTCTTAAACACCATCACCTGTCCTTAATCACTCACACATTCTCTTTCATGAGAACATTACCTTAATCCTGTAAATGTGATGTGTAATGTGTGATTCTCTTCTCGGTAGTTTGGTGTCGGCGGCCGAGGAAGAGGGTTCTGGAGGGCAACACGGTGGTGCTCCGGCCTGACAAGGAGCTGGAGGTCATCAGAGGATTGGTGGGGCTCGCCAACGCCTGCTACGCTGTCAGGTAGACACACAGAACACTGGACTGAGACATATATAGACTGACTAATTCTATGTCCCCTTTAGAAGTGTCCGCTAAATTACGACAATATACAGCAAAACAGTGTGTTTCCTACCTTACTCAGAGATGGGAAGTCACAAAGTACAAATACTTCTAACATTCATTTGTATCATTGATGAGTGCTTGATGAGGACTCAACTATACTCTACAGTACTCTATTGTACTCTGCTCTGCTTTACTCTACTCTGTTTTAGGCTTCTCTGTTCTCCTCTCCCCTCTCCTCCTCTCTCCTTCCTTCCCTTTCACTGTGAAAAAAGTTTCGTAAAACAGATTACTTTTGAAAAATAAGTTTCGAAAGGTTGAAAAAGAATCATGTGAAGTCCTCCAACAGGTAGTAGTAATGGCTACTTGGCTGTCAGAGCTCATACGTCTTTACTTTAACTTGAGTAAAATATTCATCTTTTTAAATATGAGTGTCTGTACTTCTACTTGAGTGAAGGATGTGTGTACTTTTGCCATCTCACCATACTTCATAGATTATGCTTATATGAGTTAGTCGCACAATCCTCAATGTGGTCTCTATGAGTCACAGTATGTATTTTTACAGTTGTAGACGTGTAAACGTATTACAGTTATAAGACGTGTATTGTGCTTATCACAGTTTTTAACCCTATTCCTGTCTGTTAGCCCCCTCCCCATCCACAGCAGCACATCCACCTTACCTCTGTTCCCCCGCGAGAGCCTCAAGCTGCAAAGGCTTCTGGGTAGCGGGGCCTTCGGGGAGGTGTATGAAGGCATGATTGTAGGTCAGCCCATCCAGGAAGTCATACCCCAAAATAGAGTAGCTGTGAAGGTAAATGTTTCCATAAAGTTTCTCATTTCAAGGTCAGGATTTATTAGTATTCATTAAACCAGGAAGGGCTCTTTGAGTTTATGTATTTTTTCCTAGAATTGGTTGGAAGATTTTACAGATGTTTTACGGCTTTTCTAATGGATCTTTTGTGTAGACTCTAAGAAAAGAAGCGACAGAGAGTGAAAAAGCTGAATTTCTGAAAGAAGCTCACATAATGAGGTAAATATGCTGACTACTACATTCACTGAATCTCCTCTGGAGGGTGCTGTATGTTTGATCTTCTGTGATTCTTGTGTGTGTTTGCATCTTCATGTTCCTGTCGAAGTTTTCGATCCTCTTATATCTTTAGCAACCAGTTCCAACACCCCAACTTCCTGCCTCTCCTGAGTGTATGTGTGTATGCTTGTCTGTGTGTGTGTGCTTGTCTGTGTGCTTGTCTGTGTGTGTGTGTTTCTCGTCATACAGCCAGTTCCAGCACCCCAACATTGTGCGTCTGCTGGGGGTGTGTCTCCAGAACGAACCCCAGTTCCTGATTCTGGAGCTGATGCCAGGAGGTGACCTGCGCTCCTACCTCATGAAGGCTCGTCCGTCTGCGGTCCGTACAGACAGGACACCCCCTCCCCTCCCCTCCCCTCCCCTACCCTCTCTTGCTGTGACGAGCACCATTAAGTGTGTGTTTGTCTGCTGATGTTTAGAGTCGCGGCTCGCTGCTCAGTGCAGACCAGCAGCTGGACATCTGCTGGGACACCTGTCAAGGCTGTGCCTACCTGGAGAAGATGCACTTTGTCCACAGGTTTGAAATGTTTTCTCTGTAGACAGGGGGTTTACTGGTTCTGTACACAAGTTAATGTATATAGACTATTGTGTTAATACAGTGGGATCAGTATAGATCAGTGGTAGAGCATTTTATTGCAGATTAGGAGTTTAAAAGTTAAAATCTTTCCAAAGGATTACATTGTATAGACTGTATTTCTGTCATAGCCTGAAGTTAGTGCTGTAATGGGATAAACGATGTCGTCCATGCAGAGATATAGCAGCCAGGAACTGCCTGGTGTCTGTGCGTGGCTACAACGATTCTGAAAGGACGGTAAAGATTGGAGACTTCGGATTGGCTCGGGATGTATACAAAAATGACTATTACAGGAAGAGGGGCGAGGGCCTACTTCCTGTACGCTGGATGTCTCCTGAAAGTCTGTCAGACGGAGTCTTCAACAAACACACTGACGTCTGGTAGGGGTCAGCTTGTCTCTGGGGTTCTGTGCTGTCGTCTGGTAGTGGTCAGCTTGTCTCTGGGGTTCTGTGCTGTCGTCTGGTAGTGGTCAGCTTGTCTCTGGGGTTCTGTGCTGTCGTCTGGTAGTGGTCAGCTTGTCTTTGGGGTTCTGTGCTGTCGTCTGGTAGTGGTCAGCTTGTCTTTGGGGTTCTGTGCTGTCGTCTGGTAGTGGTCAGCTCGTCTCTGGGGTTCTGTGCTGTCGTGACATGTTGTTGTGGATACGGAGAGAGAAACAGGAGCCTGTCTGTCCGTCTGTGTTGACGCGTTCAGGTCGTTCGGGGTGCTCCTCTGGGAGATAGCCACCCTGGGACAGTATCCCTATCCCGCCCTGTCTAACCTGGAGGTCATGCACCACATCAACTCTGGAAAGAGACTGTCCAAGCCTGCAGACTGCTCTCCGGCCCTGTAGGTGTACCGTCGTCATTTCCTGAATGCTTCAAGATACCGATGAACTGCTTGCGTGATTGGTTGACGGGTGGTTTGATTGACAGCTATGATCTGATGCTTCGGTGTTGGAGTTCGCTACCCGGTGAACGGCCCAGTTTCCGGATGCTCCAGATCAGCCTGGTTCAGCTGAAGGGATCAGTGGCCCGGCTCAGCTCCGCCCAGGACCCTCCCAGCCCCGCCCAGGACCCTCCCAGCCCCGCCCAGGACCCTCCCAGCCCCGCCCAGAATCGGTTTGCAGGCCACGTCAACCAGGCCTACCAGGAGGACGGTGAGTACATAGAAATACAGGCAACACTTTACTACCATGCAACTGCATAGAAATACATTTAAAAAGTAAAAGCTAGGTAAGCCTCAGAAGAAAGGAAATGACCACAACAACCTTAACTCAACAGTTCAGTACGGTGTATTGCTATTGGTCTCTTGTGTTATTGTCTCCAGAAGCAGACTGTATCACGGTGGATGAGGATGAAGGCACAAGGGTAGGCCTAACTCACGTGGTCAGTGAAGAAGGACTAAACTACCTGATGTTTAGAGTGGACGGGCCGGGAGAGGTGACCAATGGAAGTAAACCCTGCTAGCCGAAGAGGATAGCTTAGTGGTTAGAGCATTGCAGAATAAGAGGTTGCAAGTTCATATCTATCCCTGGTACTATGTATCTTGAGGTCTGCTAAATGAACACATTATATGTGATGTGAATCCCTGCCAGAGGACTGGTTCTACTAACAATGGGCCAGAGATTTTATGATTGTCATTTATGATTCAGGAATTTTGCACAGACATGCTGTCATTGTTTTTTTTTTTTACATGGTTTTATGTATTTTTCTGTTACTGTTTTTGCTACATAAAAGTTAAATCTCGACAAATAAATAAAAGTATATTTGAGACAATATAATAGGAGCAGCTAGTGAACAGGCAAGGAGACTGCATAAGATACTGAAGTCAGTATTCTGTAGATTTTTATATCCGTTTTCTCATCCTTCGTTCTGTGCTGTAGAAATAGTGTGCATAGGAGAAAACTAACGTTAAATCTACGACTGAGGTTGGTCTGTTGTACAATGTCAATTAATAAATTCATTTAAATAAATGCAGATTTAATCTGCCTTAGATTTTTATTATTATACACATTTTCACAGAATAGACTAAATTATTTAAAAAGGAAACTGTCGTGGGATTGTTCGACGTGACTTTTATTTTGAAACGTATCCATAATGCGCTAAAGGAAGTTCGGTAGTTTACCGAGGCTCGGATACTTCTCGAGGCTAGCTAGCTGGGCATTCAATAACGTTTATACGGATTAACCGATTATATTACATTACATTTAGCTTATTTATGTGCCACACAAATAAATATTCATTAATGACGCATCGAGTGTTGGCGGAATATCAAGGTGTATCTTTAAAGGGTCCTTCCACTTGATGATAGTCTGCTAGCTAGCTCTGATTTAGTTAGGTAATGCTGGCAAGAGCTTTGATTCAACCCTCGTTTAAATTAATCTAGCCAGCTAGCGACTACAGCTAAGAAATTCTCGATATTGTACCAATTAATCAAAAACACGAGGCCCGTCATGCAGCAAACAGAGAAAAGTGGCGAAGCGACCGTGGACGTTCAGTTTACCGACCTCCCGAACGCTCTAATCGCGTGCAAAGTCACCGAAGATGTTTTCAATGACCAGAGTCTGAAGGTAAGCCGATGATCAGTGACACTATTACGTTTAATGTAAATGCCATTGGTCAAAATGTTGTGTCCAGTTCATAACTGTAGTGTCAAGACTAGCGTGTTGCATTGTTGAGTAAGTTTGCTATTTGTGTCTCTTCTGTATCCTGTAATATGGAGAATGATGCTAGCTAGCTATCACTGTAAGCTTGTGCTTACTAGTTTAGAATATTTGTTAATGCTATCAAAGTAACAGTTACCGGTATTTTAATCAACTTCCTAATGTATACAGCAACCTATTTTAACAGCGTCGAGGCCTAATTGACTACTCGCTTACAGGTGTTTCAATTTTTCATTTACCTTGTATAATTTAAGGGATTCTACTGTTATATTGTCCTTGGCCAGCATTGACGAGAAATATTGCTTTCTATTCACCTACTGCTGTAACTGTTATCTAGTGCATTAGTGAAGACACACAGTGAAGTCTAGGGGATCCACTCTTAAACGATTTGTTCCTGCAAGACCCGCATGGAAACACTTAAGTTTCTTTCCCAGGTTGCATATAATAGGGGTCGGAACAATTCAATCAGCAACATAGTTTCCTTTCCAACATAGGAAATAGGATGATACGAATAAACAAGCTATTAGTGCTGCTGGCCAGGTTGTCTGGATCATATTTTCTGTATCTTCTCAGTTAACACGATAACTAAACCACAGACTCACTTTCAGAGAATTTCTTCTTGGTCCTTAAATTACACCCAGCAGCTTGTGTTCCTGTTAGCTGTGTCCTAGTCATGTGTATGCAAGGTGATGTGTCACCATTTCGTTCGTAAAGCTAGTATTTAAAGTGATGGGCCTGGTTATGCTTCTTGACCTTACGTGAGTCATTGTGGTAAGAAAGCTGTTTTCTGAACAACAATGTAAAAGATGGAAAGTTGGCATCACATGAACAGTTAGGAGCTTTGCAGACAGCTGGAGGGAACTGATGAGCCACAGGAACAGCAGCCAAGGCCTGAAGGCTACGCAGTTCAGTGTTTTTACAAATAATAGTGTGCCAATTTATTGGACACTCGATTCTTTAAATGGTGTTTTATGACATCTATCCATTGCTCGGTTGAATGATGTCTCAGAAAATACGTTTTACATCAAACAACAACTATCGATCAGTTGAATCCTCTTAACACAGAAATATGGCGGAAAAACTGTTTGTAGTGGAGACTGTCTACCAGCCTAGAGCCTGTCTACCAGCCTAGAGCCTGTCTACCAGCTTGGAGCCTGTCTACCAGCCTGGAGCCTGTCTACCAGCCTGGAGCCTGTCTACCAGCTTGGAGCCTGTCTACCAGCTTGGAGCCTGTCTTCCAGCTTGGAGCCTGTCTACCAGCTTGGAGCCTGTCTACCAGCTTGGAGCCTCTCTACCAGCTTGGAGCCTGTCTACCAGCCTAGAGCCTGTCTACCAGCTTGGAGCCTGTCTACCAGCTTGGAGCCTGTCTTCCAGCTTGGAGCCTGTCTTCCAGCTTGGAGCCTGTCTTCCAGCTTGGAGCCTGTCTTCCAGCTTGGAGCCTGTCTACCAGCTTGGAGCCTGTCTTCCAGCTTGGAGCCTGTCTACCAGCTTGGAGCCTGTCTTCCAGCTTGGAGCCTGTCTTCCAGCTTGGAGCCTGTCTACCAGCTTGGAGCCGTCTGTCAGCTCGGAGCCTGTCTACCAGTTTGGAGGCTAATCCATGGAAGTGTGAGTGAGACAGATGTCAGCGAAGGGAGACTACCTGTCCTGGACAACACCAAACAGATGGTGCCATGTAGGACTAATGACAACAGCAACATTCAGGCTGGTAGGACATCATCACCCACTCAAACACCTGTGTCCAGGCTGGGGTGTCGTGTGTCCTCTCCTGAGTAACCCTGATCGAGGGGATCAGAATGACGAGAGAGATCTGAAGAGCGTACGTCTCTGTGTGTACACAACATCGCTTCTCTCCATGTGGGCTAGCCATGTGTTCGGACTAATCAAGTTGTTTGACCCCACAGCTATGGTTGTCGCGGTAAAACTGGTTGTCGTGGTTGAGCTCTGGTTGTTTCGCGGTTGAGCTCAGGTTGTTGCGGTTGAGCTCTGGTTGTCGCGGTTGAGTTCTGGTTGTTGCGGTTGAGTTCTGGTTGTTGCGGTTGAGTTCTGGTTGTTGCGGTTGAGCTCTGGTTGTCGCGGTTGAGCGGAGGATACAGGAACAGCTACAGCTGAGGTCAAAGCACAAAGCATTCTGGGAAACAAAAATGATGAAGAGGGCTCACAGTAGAATCATATTTACTCTGTGCTGAATTTGATGTCATTTTTTGACCTGATAGAAAAGCATGGGCAGCTCTTAGTTTGGCTGACCCAGTTAAACCGCTCTCACCTGGGATGCGGTGTGTGGAAAAAAAAGACAGGCCGATCATGCAAAGGGTGCATGCAATTTTCAGTTCTTAAACGATTGCACAACCGGTCCTTTCATTCATCAATTTACACTATACACAACAGGTCGTTCTCAAGTTACTAGACATCCCATAAATGTTGGTTTTACCCTCGTAATCTTAGTCTGTGGGAATAATTTCACACAGAACTCTTGAGTCAGATGCTGAGAGTTAAATAGCAGGCAAGGTTGTCATGGCGAACACAGACACCTGCCATTAGTATGCTTACTGTCAGACATCCAAGCTAACACTTTGCCTCTGACTGTGTGTATTGTTGTCTGTAGTTCTGGTAGATTGTTCTGGATAACTCTGCTGAGGTAAATTTTCCAGTCATATCACCCACAGTGACTCAGTATCCAAGCCTGTAATGTGACATGCTGACTAATCATTGAACACTCAGTAAGACCTGGAAGGAAGTGTGTGAAAAGATGACTGCCCCCCCTTCTCGTTGTTATCTTCAGTCAGCTGAGAGATCATATGACGGAACATTCCATGGTGTGTGTGTGTGCTTGTGTACCTGGGAGCGCGCGTGTGTGTTTTCTGTTTGTCGTCTGTGTGGACTGTGCCGATGACTCGGTCAAGTGTTTACCTGCCACAGAGCTTGTAAATATTGGCCTTCACGTTACAGTTCCACCCAGAGTAATGTAGCCTGCGGTTCCTAGCTTCAGCTGTCCCCCTAAGTCTTCCTCTGAATCACCCAGACAGCACAGCTTATCGCCACGCACAGTCCAGCCCTCCTGCCACTAGGACCCTCTAGTATTCACTGCACAGCCTTCTTGGTCTCAAAGCTTCCGTGACAGTGCTCAACCCACCAGAGCATCAGGATTTTATTACAGTGATATAAGCACTCTCATACTGGAAACTCTGACATGCTGTTTACTCTCTGACATATTAACACGCTGAGAGGAGGAGGCTACGGAGCTAGCCTCGGGCTAGGAGAGAGGACAGACGAGACAGACAGAGAGAGGGGCAAGGACTCAGAGACCAATTTAGAGGAAGAAAGAGAGAAGGAGAAACTGTTGCAGAGAGAGAGAGAGAGAGAGAGAGGGAGAGAGGGAGAGACAGATGGAGAGAGACCAAAAGGGAGAGGACTCGGTGAGGGAATGGAAAAATGTAAATATGAAACCAAAACAGGCTGATGGAAAAAATGTAGGACTGAGAGCACACAGACACACACTCACACACGCACACACACGCACGCACGCACTCCTTTTTAGATCAGATCCTGTGTGCTGACATTATTCACTAATCAAGAGAACTAGTCATTGGATACTAGTTAGTATGTTCTCATGTAAGCTTGCTATTAATAAGAGTAGATTGTGTCTATGTGTCAGGCTTAATAGATGTTCGGGATCAGGAGAAAGTACTGGCTAAATGGTCCTTGTCATGACTACAAGGAGAGCTCCAACTATGACCTCTCTAGTCTGAGTGGTCATGTGTTGGGAGCTGTGAATCTCTTTCTCTGAGACTGTTGTAACGTCATTACTGCCTGACTGTCACTATCTATGTTTACATTCTTGTGCCCTATAAAAGATGGTCCTCTGTCCTTCAGAGTAGAGAGAGAGACTTGATTGAGACCTAAGCCTGGTGTTGTGTTGTCATTTATTGTCAGAGGTCTGGTTTTCTCTCCCAATCTGCAGATTGATAAATACTTATAAAAATCCTGAACTCAACTGAACTTAGTCACTCCGTTTGTGAAGAGTGGGGCAGATTGGGAGAGAATAGCAAGCTTACATGAGAACATACTAACTAGTATCCAATGACTATTTCTCTTGATAAGGGAATAATGTAAGCACACAGGAAATCTAAATGTCTTCCACACACGGACGACTGAAAGTCTGGAGATGTTTAACATGACCTCCACAGCACCACACCTGTACTGTGTCTGGGCACAGCACCACACCTGCACTGTGTCTGGGCACAGGAGGCATGTTTTAGACACCAAGACTCTTCAACACAGAGAGAGCCACAGGGGTCTCCATGTCGTGACAGCCAAAGATCACATTGTCTCCATGTTTCCACCAGATCCCTGTTCTGTAACCAAAGCCTGGTGGCAGGGGAAATGGGACACAGTGGTTGACGTGCCTGAATTATTTTGATGTTGAAGAAATCCACAGCCTAACCTGGCTTCAGGGCAGGGCAGTGCAGACTGACGTCATGTTCTAAAACCACACACACTCATTAGCACACACACACTTGATTCCTCAACGACCTAAAAGATCTAAAAGAGAGATCCCACAAGCACACTAACAATCTAAAGAGCTAGACGGGTCAAATCACGCTGTCTGGATGTCCCACAACTGTCCTGGTGAAGTCTGGCGAGCACACACACACAAATACACACACACACAAATACACACACACACACACACACTTTTACAACTACACGTCTGTGCTATTAATACCACCCACCCTTCGTGTTATCAAGCCTCCTGCTGCATACTTTCCATAAGCACTTCTCCTTCATTCTTCCCTTGTCTGTATTTAACCCTCGACTAACTCTCCTCCATTACGGGCTGGGTGTCTCCTTGTCTTGTGTGCTTCTGTGTAAACTGGGCCACATTGTGCTGAATGTTTTGTGTGTGTGTTTGTCTGTTTGCATGTGAGTCTATGATCTAGATAGGCTTATTCTCACATATTTTCCATTCAAAACCAGAGAAGAGATTAGTCATGAGAGAGAGAGGGAGAGAGAGAGAGAGAGAGAGACGGAGAGAGAGAGAGAGAGACGGAGAGAGAAAGAATGAGCAGATTAACACATCAGTCAGTGGAGAGGTGATGTCACTGTTTTCCAGCCTCCCTATTCCTTCTCCACCTCTTTCACCTCCCTCCCTCTGATTGGTCGGCAGCGGAGGAGGGGGAGGGACTGACTCCCAGTAAAATAGAGGGGAATAGGGGCGACCACGCCCCCTGCAGCTGAGGTTGGCTCGCAGTGAATGAACGCATGCAGAGAACAAGGAAGAGACAGAGGGAGGAGCCACATAGTGCGTCAGCAGCTCTGATATAAGTAGCTGGTCAGAGAGGAGAGAGAGAGAGAGAGAGAGAGTAGCATTAGATGTGTATTTGGGCAGCCAGCCCACATTCTCCTGAAGCTTCTATTGTTGCAACACCAGATTAGACCAGGGCAGGAAGACCGGCTGTTGCAGGGGACTGTCGGGGAGAACGGTGAACCCAGACGAGGTTGTGTGTGTGTGTGTGCTGTCTGGCAGTCTGCACCTCCGAGGGTGGGTCCTGAATGCTAACTCGGCTAACCTTGGACGTGGCTGAGCCGTCTCTGTGCTTAATGCTGTGAGACCTGCTGGAGGGCTGTCTGTGAGACCTGCTGGAGGGCTGTCTGTGAGACCTTCTGGAGGGCTGTCTGTGAGACCTGCTGGAGGGCTGTCTGTGAGACCTTCTGGAGGGCTGTCTGTCTGGGCTGGGCTCCAGGCTGCTGCAGGGGAGAGAGGTAAAGGACACGGAGGACTAGAATCGATCAGGGGAAGAAGAAAAAGAGAGAACAGCTAGAAGGACAAAAAGGAAAACAGAGAGAGAGAGAGAGAGAGAGAGGGGTGTGTGTTGTTTCGTTAGAGGAGGTTTCTCTCTGGTCTCACCCTGGGGAAGACCACGCCCCCAAACCCCTGCCACCCCCACCCCTCCTCTCGACCTCTGACCTCTCGCATCATCAGGTGGAAAGGCCTGCACCTTTCCAAACTTCCCATCATGCACATCAAGACTACCAAGTGTAACCACTTCTGCCTGGTCGCCTCGGTGACCAACCAGGAAGTGTTTGAACGGCCTGAGGCCCAGGTAAGACCACTTCCTGTAGTGCTGGGGGACGGTGCGTGGCTCGTTAGCAGGCGTCCTGGACCAGAGGACTCTGACGTTGCAGGATCATATGTTCCTCTTTGATAGATGCAAGATGGACATCTGCCACACTTCCTGTTTCCTGTCCCTTGTGTTTGAGGTGGACCCCCTACCCTCTCCTCCTTAGTCATCCTCATCACAGAGACGCTTCTCTTTGTTCCCAGGGCCTGTGCTTCTGACCAGCACAGGCCCTAGCACAGCGTAGTTATCGCTACATGGTTGAAACCTGATTGAAGTGTGATGGTCCTTTCAGGGAGGTGTGTTTTTAATCCCAGAGAGGGGGGCTCTAATCTGGTCGATCCTCCCTCTGTCATCATGCTGCCGCTGGGAAGGGGGGGGGTGGTGGGCGTTGCCATGGATACCGGCCGGGCCGCTGTGCACTTGAGTTGTTTTATCAGTGAAGAAACTACTGCTGTCCTTGAGAGAAGCGTCTCTCTCTGTCTCTGTCTCTCTCTGTCTCTGTCTCTCTCTCTGTCTCTGTCTCTCTCTCTGTGTCTCTCTCTCTGTCTCTCTCTCTCTGTCTCTCTCTCTGTCTCTCTCTCTCTTTCTGTCTCTCTGTCTGTGTCTCTCTCTCTGTGTCTCTCTCTCTCTCTGTCTTTCTCCCTGTCTCTCTCTCTCTCTGTCTCTCTGTCTCTCTCTGTTTCTCTCTGTCTCTCTCTGTCTCTCTCTCTCTCTGCCTCTCTCAGTTTCTGTCTCTCTCTCTGTGTCTCTCTCTCTGTGTCTCTCTCTCTCACTCTCTCTCTCTCTCTCTCTCTCTGTCTCTCTCACACAGACGTCAGCTTGAGGGTATTTTTAGAAAGTAGAATCAAGGATGGAAAAGTGTGTTGAATGACTTGAGTGCTGTGTTCAGTGCTGTGTTCTGAAAGGCTGTTGGGGTGTGTGTGTGTTCCAGTGGTTAGGCCTCCACAGGAATTATCCTGTGAAGATGGTGCAGCTGCAAGCTCACAATACCCCCTGTATCAGACTGACTGTACTGTTGTCTCTTCTCCTCTCCCTGCCCAGGCCAGTTTTGAGTCTCTGTTCCGCTCCTTCCATCCTGACGTGTCCTTCCAGTTCTTTAAGAGTTTCCGTCGTGTCAGGATCAACTTCAGCGACGCGCTGGCGGCGGCCGACGCCCGGCTCCGCCTCCATAAGAGCCACTTCAACGGCAAGGAGATGCGGCTCTACTTTGCTCAGGTTTGACACCCATACTTTGGTCTGGTCAGGTCAGGCTAAATTCGAAACCTGTAAACTTACAGAATTTAGGAGAAACAGGCGTAATGTTATGGAAAAATTCAACCTGACATAGTTTTGGTCCCCTGTGTTTTGAAGTCTATTGGGAAAACCCACAATTTACTGTTTTCTCTGTTGTCCTGATCCTAAAACTGAACCCAGCTCTTTATTAAAGACAAATTTCCACCAGGCTAGTGTGGTGACCTATCCTGAGAATGACACGTTCCATGTAGCTAGACGATGGTCTCCTCATAGACCCTGAAGCACTGCTGAAAGCTGAAACATTTCCACCTTCGTTCCACCTCTCACTGTCTTGTCCTTGTTTCTTCCTGTTTCCTGCTTCCTGCTTCCTGCAGTCTGTCCATATAGGTAGTCCCCGCCTGGAGCCCCCCAAGCCGGACAAACAGTTCCTGATCTCGCCCCCTGCCTCTCCCCCTGTGGGCTGGAGGCAGGCCCAGGACGCCACGCCCGTCATCAACTACGACCTGCTGTGTGCCATCTCCAAGCTAGGCCCAGGTACACACACACACACACGCATCTCTCACACACACACACATCTTGCACACACTTCAGCTAGACCTGCGTCTTGCATGCTTTAGTGATCGGCCGACCCCGTCATGCTGAAGGGTTCATTTGAGCTGACGTGTGTGTGTGTGTGTGTGTGTGTGTGTGTGTGTGTGTGTGCTCCAGGTGAGAAGTACGAGCTGCACACAGGCACCCCCACCACCCCCAGCGTGGTGGTGCACGTGTGTGAGAGCGAGCAGGACAGCTCCGGGGGCGAGGATGACCCCGAGAGCAGCTCCCGTCCCCCTCGCCCCAAGATCATCCAGACGCGTCGGCCCGACTTCACCCCCAGCGTCATGCAGTGAGAGGCCGAGCAGAGAGGGGGCGCTCTAACATCCAACATTCATTAAACCTTCCAGGACACCACAGACCTGGGAGTGTGTTTGGGACATGTAATACATCTTCCCCAACTCTAGGGGCAGCAGTGTCCCAAAGCCCTGCTTTTCATGAAGAGAAAGAGAAGGAAGAGAAAGAATCATCTCTTGTGTCACTTTTGTTTGCGTTTTTTTATTTATCTCTTCCGTTTTCCATACGATGGGAATTAGTGACTTGGTAGAGAGAGGGAAAGTGCATCAGAAGTATTTGATAGATTAATGTTTTTACTGTTTTGTAATATGTCCTCATTTTGCTTTGGTGCTACTTGATTCATCAAGCATGGAGGTTGTAACCTCAAACAGAGGAGTTGCTTGTGTAGATTTTCATTTGAACCTGTAGTCACCTCACCCCCTCGCCCTGCCTAGACTGAGTTCACACTGTGTACTTGTACAACCACTGTTTTGGGTTTACATTTACACGTGTTAATGTAAATATGTTGTGTCTGTAGACCCTGTGCTGTGCTGTTGTCTTTAATCCTACTGTCCAACCCTGAGGACCTGTCGTTGAGCCCTCAGCACTCACAACCATGTGCTTCATCTGCACACGAGAAAACGAGGACAGGGAAGTCCCTGACTTGGATTCAAACGAGTTAGCTAGCTAGCTAGCTAGCATTCCTAGGTCATTCAGTGTCCCACTGTAACCTCACAGTTCATCTTACAGCTGTAGAGCATGACGCACTTTACCCCACGCTGCCATATCCTGCTTCAAACTGAGAGGGCGGAGCCAGGTGGGCGTTCTGCATGGGGATGTTCACAAACCCGATCATGTGCTGCGCTTGTTTAGCTTGAAACAGGCGGCCATTTTGGGGGCTGACATGCATCCATTGTGGCTCTGAACTGTACTTGGATGTATGGAAGTTGTAATCCATTCTTGCCAGGGACTGTTGGAGTGTGTTCACCGTTTCATAGTAATGGGAGGGATTGTGTAGACACACTGTGAATGCATGTATTATCACAGCATATTGGAGATGGATCACGCTCCAAGCCCTAACTAGTAGGTAGATCTTGCATTTAGCCAATTTAGCTACTTTTGTACTCTGAAACTACTGTTATTTGGAAATTTGTTTTACCTTGAAATAATCTTATGATTTATATCATTAAATAAATACTTAACATCTAACATGTACGGATGTGTAATTTGTTTCATTCAGTAAGATGTTTTATTTTATAACACATATTGTAGCTGCTTCACTTTGTCCAGAATAATAATGCATGCATTTAGCAGATTTGTTTATTTTAAGTAAAATCCTTGGGGGATTCAAACCTGCAGTGTCTTTATCTGCAGATACATGCTGTATCCCTGAGCTGTTCATTTCCGTATGTATAAATAGGAGAGACCAGAGGGTGATTACTCAGCTGTTACATAACGACAGTCTCCCTGTCTCTTCCCCAAACACATGAACAAATATATGGGGCATCTCCCTGTCTCTCCCTGCCTCTTCCTGTCTCTCCCTGTCTCTCCCTGCCTCTTCCTGTCTCTCCCTTCCTCTTCCTGTCTCTCCCTGCCTCTTCCTGTCTCTCCCTGCCTCTCCCTGCCTCTCCCTGTCTCTCCCTGCCTCTTCCTGTCTCTCCCTGCCTCTCCCTGTCTCTCTTTGTCTCTCCCTTCCTCTTCCTGTCTCTCCCTGCCTCTTCCTGTCTCTCCCTGTCTCTCCCTGCCTCTCCCTGTCTCTCTTTGTCTCTCCCTTCCTCTTCCTGTCTCTCCCTGTCTCTCCCTGTCTCTCTTTGTCTCTCCCTACCTGTCCCTGCCCCAACCTGCCTGTATTAGGTTCTACATGCACAAAACTTAGTCTGGTTACTCATACCAGTCCCCTCAAAGTGCAGTAATAATCATTTGATGCTGGGATCTTTTTTTTTCTTCTGTTTGCTTGTTGCAATGTTACACTAATGTTACACCTCTCCCTGCCTGTGTTGATGACACTGCACCATAATGTTACACTGCTCCCCTCTCCTGTCCCTGCCTGTGTTGATGACTGACCTCTCCCCTCTCCTGTCCCTGCCTGTGTTGATGACTGACCTCTCCCCTCTCCTGTCCCTGCCTGTGTTGATGACTGACCTCTCCCCTCTCCTGTCCCTGCCTGTGTTGATGACTGACCTCTCCCCTCTCCTGTCCCTGCCTGTGTTGATGACTGACCTCTCCCCTCTCCTGTCCCTGCCTGTGTTGATGACTGACCTCTCCCCTCTCCTGTCCCTGCCTGTGTTGATGACTGACCTCTCCCCTCTCCTGTCCCTGCCTGTGTTGATGACTGACCTCTCCCCTCTCCTGTCCCTGCCTGTGTTGATGACTGACCTCTCCCCTCTCCTGTCCCTGCCTGTGTTGATGACTGACCTCTCCCCTCTCCTGTCCTCCTAAATGTCTATCATCTAGTCCATCTGGTAAAGAGTTGTCACGACAGTTGTGTTCATGAGCATGTAACAAGAAATTGATTTCGTTTTAGTACAGTTGAGTAAATTGTAATTTTCCTCTTACAGACACCAACAGGCAGTTGCTAGATGTGAGTGTACAGAGATTAGTTTAATGCAGTATTATTAAAAATGTTATATTGACTTCAATCCATACTATTGGACAACTGGTCTACTGGAATATCCAAGAGGATTAGTGTCGGTATCCACATTACAACATCCCTATTCGACCAGTTGGGTTATATCTCAGTAGTAGAGCATTTGCTGGTTGATCATAAAGTCCCTGGCTCAGAGTCCATGGCTCAAATACCTGAAGATTCGGATTAAAGCCTATTGTAAATGAACATGTACAAAACACGGCTATTGTGAAGTCTCTGCTTCCCCCTTGAGGCGTTCTTTGGTATAACCCATCACTTGATAACATGTTAATCCAACCATAAATCTTTTTCAATAGCTCTGACTGCAACAACAATGTTTGATCTATTCAACATGAGATAAGTCACCCAACTATCTGTCATCACTACCTACAAGAAAAACAGTACTGAACCAGGGTAAGAAAAAGTTGTCTTTATTTACAAACAGAAAGATGTTGAAGCACACATTTGTTAAAAAAGTAACAGCTAAAAGTCTGACGTGTTGTCATCACAAGTCCAACAGGAAGTGATCAGCCCTTCTTCAGGAACAGACAGGAGTTCTGCTTCCTTCCTGGTGTGTGCGGCCGTCTCCATGCCAGCCAGGGTGGTTGCTGGGGTGACAGAGAGACAGGACAAGGTCATTCAGCTGAACGGCCATCAAACCACACACAGTCTGTATGTGACCTCCTGCTTTCCTGTCCCAAATCAAACCCTGCACCAACAGGGTGACAGTGAGGAACAACTGCACCAACATGAGTGGCTCGGACTGCTGAAATCAACTCCAATCAATCACAGATGAAAAACAAAGCTGTCATCATCACCTGCCAATTTACTTTAGTTTGTAATGCGACACACCAACAACACATTCTCTCTCTCCCAACCTCTCCCCATGGTCTCTCTCCCCATGGTCTCTCTCCCCATGGTCTCTCTCCCCATGGTCTCTCTCCCAACCTCTCCCCGTGGTCTCTCTCCCCGTGGTCTCTCTCCCCGTGGTCTCTCTCCCCGTGGTCTCTCTCCCAACCTCTCCCCGTGGTCTCTCTCCCCGTGGTCTCTCTCCCCATGGTCTCTCTCCCAACCTCTCCCCGTGGTCTCTCTCCCCATGGTCTCTCTCCCCATGGTCTCTCTCCCCATGGTCTCTCTCCGAACCTCTCCCCGTGGTCTCTCTCCCCGTGGTCTCTCTCCCCGTGGTCTCTCTCCCCGTGGTTTCTCTCCCCATGGTCTCTCTCCCCGTGGTCTCTCTCCCCATGGTCTCTCTCACCTCTTCTCCCTGGACACCTGTTTTGTCAGTCATCCTTCTTGTTGTCTAAGAGCTCCTGTGTCTTCTGGGCAAGCCGTTTTTTCTCCTCCATCTCGCGCTTATTGGCTGCTTCGAGCTTGTTGGTCTGGTAGATCTTCACAGCCGCAAACCCCAGACACAGCAGGATCGTCTTGGCAGCTAGGATGTAGAAGAGCAAGGGGATGTTGTCTAAAGCCTGAAGAGAGGAAGAGTCGTCAAGAACATCACAGAAACGGAAAGGAGGAGAAGCATGAGTGATGTTTCATTTGTGTGACTCTGCACTTGTGTGAGTATGTGGAAAAATGTTATGCTTGGCCTACTTTCAACTTGTCTTCATTCCCTGCTTGGTGACCAGAATATCACAACCTGACCTCCAACCCCGATTTTCCTTCCTTGCTTATTAAAGCGTGTGGAAGCTCTAAATAGAACACCCGGATGGACTTAAATAGGCCTACCACACTACACTCGTCTCAGCTCGAAAAGTCTCAAACAGCTGAGGGGTATCATTTAGAGGGGGGTGGGGTCACTATCACACACTCAAAGAACAGCTGCGTGTTTGCTTTAGGCCTCGGAGCGAGGACATTGTCGTATGCGTCTTTTGAAAAACAATTACGATTCTTAACGCAATCGTCTAACTTTAATATTAGGTCATTATATATGGTCATTCACGGACGTTACAAATCGATCTTTGGAAATGTATAGGCTATTTGCGTAGCCCATCACAAAGTTATAACTAATAAGTTGCACCTCTCTTATTTAACAGTACTTTGATTGAACGCTTATTAATGTATAATGTAAAGCAAACAATGATCTGCCAGGACAATGACAAGCCGTGACATGTACGTACTATATCATCATACAGATGCATAAAATAATATTTGCGATTTGCTTGCACTGCTCCATAGTCCACACCGGAAAGCGACCACTCCGTTCAAAGGAGCAAAGTCGAATTTCGAATACATTGACAGCAGGCATTCATAGAGATATTAGTCCGGTGAAAACATAAAATTATCTGTTTCGGTGTGAAATCATGACGTACCTTCCAATTGATCATGTCGATGGCTGAGTAAAATCCCGACCGTGTACGATTGTCCACGAGTGTGTTGATTCACGGTTGCGGGAGTCCACAGCTACCCCGGTTGTAGTTTTAAACCAATAGCGGTGTAGTGACGTGTTAGTATTCCTCCTTGGTACCGCCCACTATTAGTTTGTTTGACGTTTTCAGAAAAATTTATTTGGAAAAAAATAAAATAATGCATAACAACAAGGAAATATTTCGCTAAATATGGGAAAGAAGCAAAAACGAAACATTAATATAAACGTCACAATTACGAAATGAACACAAGGTATTTACCAACTCTATTATATGACCAAGAAATAGTTTTTGCTCTACTAACATTCCTTGGTGCATGCCACAGTTCACAACCTGCAGAGATCGAGTGAGTGTTGCTGTTCATAGAGAGTCTCTGTGTTCCACTTATGCCTGATTTTAGGACACAGCCCTGTTGTAAACACGGTTTCCCCTGAACAGTGAAGGCAGACACCATGTACAAGCCGTCAGCAGAATGTTAAGACGCCAGACTACACTTCCAGAGGTGAGGGATCTTACAAGTTTTTTTAAAAGTCAATCAAAATGGCCCCGTCTCTTCTGAATGGCTGGTTGAAAACTAGTCTCCTGGTCGCTCGTCTCCTGCCCGACACGCTGCGACGCAGAGCCCAGGGCCTGGCTGTGGAGCCGGCTGGAGGGCCCAGGCTGTCTTCCCTCACAGGAACATGCGGTCTTGGCTGTGGGAGAAGCGTGTGTTCAGCTCCTGGGACTTCTTCAGCAGGCGCTGCTTCTGCGCCTCGTCGAAGCGGTTCACCTGGAGGTCGTTGTCCCGGTCGAAAGCCCGACGCTCCACCACCTTGCTGCCCTCCTCCTCCGCCTTCCTCTTCATCTTCTTCTTGTGAAGGTCGATCAGAGTCTCGCCTCGCTTGGACTCCTAACCCCGGGAGAGGAGAGAGGAACTCTCTTAGGACATACTCATAAACACTGGAAGATTCCTACAGCTGAACACTTTAGATCATGACAAGTTGGTAACTGTATGAGTTATAAGTGCTTCACATAGGCAGGTGATAAGGCTGGACTCCAATCTAACAAGACGGGTCACAAAATACACCCTCACAGGTCTTTTGAGGCTGTCGAGAAAAGAGAAAAAAAAATCGTATTCTCTGCTGTACTTTCTAAGTAAATAGAAAACGTCTTACAAATGAATACTATGGGAAATGTCGGCGGCCGGACTGAGTCGAGATGGAGCAGGTTACCATAACAACACTCACGTTGTACTTGGAAACCTTGTCGGCGAGCAGCAAGTCCTTCTGGGATAGCTGAGGGGCGTCGACCTCCTCTGCCTCGCCACGCTTCTTCTTCTCCTGACGCTCCTATTGGTCGAAACAAGAAAAAGGGGGAGACACAGAAACGAGAGGATTGAGCATGAAGATTATTCCTGTCTGAATTCAGTTTACATTGTAAGATTGTGAGCTGCAGACAAATTCTACAATAACAGCCAATTAGTTATATACAGCATCTGTTCTTTCTGTAATCTCTCTCTCGTATAACATATACACGCACACATTGATATGCATGTGTGAGGTGGACTCTTGCTGTGGACCAGAGGTCACGCAGAGGGCCTCTGAAAATACACATGGAGAGCAGAATGGGCTACTTTCACCTTTCAACAGTACAAACAATGAGCTATGACCACATCACCTGTGTGTTGTTTTCTCTGTGCATTAAGTCGTGGAATGTGTACTGTTTAAGGACATGTTTTGGTGGTTACTATATATGTACTGTCCAGCTCATGTATATAATGTCCATCTGAGAAACATGTCTCTCACTCATGCTCGCTACTCTGTTGTGGATTGGTGGCGTGATCCGACATCGTTGCTAATAAACCGAGTCATTCTTTTTCTAATTGTTGTGCCTCTGTCCGGTGTACCTGTTAAGAGATCTCATCCTCACACACATTATGTATTAACTTATGAAGGAGACTCCTGTCTGATTCTCTCCCTAGGCAGGACGTGGACCCAGCAGCATTCTTACCCTGGCTTTGCGCTCCCTGTCGGCGGGAGTGTCGGTCCAGACTGAGCGGTCCTTGTTGGCAGGCCCAGACTTCTTCTTGAAGGTGCGTGCGCCCAGACCGATGTGCTGCAGCTCTGGAGGAAGCTCCATCATCCACGCCTCCCTGGCAAGCTCCTCCGGGCCCTCCTGTCAACACGCAACAACACACCCTGACCTTTGACCCGGACACACTCTGTCCCCCTCCCCTCAGCCGAGCAGGATGGAGAGCCTCAGCTGTTACCATGGAGCGGAAACTGCTACAACCGTAGTGACAAACGAGTACTATAGATCACGACGCTTACGTCTCCTTTCGTCAGTTTGTCCTTCATCTTCTGTGCTCTACGCTCGAAGTCCAGCGCTACTGAGCCCTGGACAGCCCCGCGGGCAGGCATGGGCCCAATCACATCCTCCTCCTCTCCTTCATCACTGCTAGACTGGCTGGCTGTGTAGCCTGGTGGGAGGGCAGGTCCAGAGACACCGTCATCATCATCATCGTCTTCTTCATCATCGTCTGCTTGTCTGCGAAATCCAGGAGGTAAAGCTGGTCCTAACACCGGGGGCCTACCAAAGAGAGAGTTCATCAAAGCTTTAATCATTTGTATTAATCAACATGATTGAAAAGCAATTTGTTGAGGCCACCCGAGTGTTCCCCCCTGAATGTTACCTCTCTGGGGAACCTCCATCGTCTTGGAAACCAGGAGGAAGAGCGGGACCAAAGAAACCTTCCTCCTCCTCTACTCTGCGCTGTTTCCTTCAAGTAAACAAAAACGTACATTTAACAGACATTTTGATTTAAAAAGGGATTCATGTCCGACGATAACAGCGAATTCCAGACATCGTGACAGGTTTTTTATGCCTAGCCACTAGGATAGATATTTTGGGTCTCATCTAACAAAGTTTATATTCTGAAGCTGAATTACTCTGCGGAGGGTCCATCTCCCGTTGCCCTAAGCCTACCGCCCGCCTTGGACCTTTTGAACACAACTTCCTCCTGCTCGCTGTCGTCTGAAGAACTCGAGGACGTCCCTGCTTTATAACCGGGAGGCAGCGCGGGACCTGCGACTGGCAAAGTACAAGACAAAATATATACAGAGAATATAAAAACAGAAAGTCTGAAAAATTAGCTTAAGGTTTTTAGCAGTGTTGTTAATCTTACAGACGCCAAAACACCGTGTGGTAGACGAAGCTGATAATACAGCTCCTACTTACACCCTTCATCGTCAGAGTTGTCTTCACTGCTTTTCCTGTACATCGGAGGCAATGCCGGACCAATAATATCATCATCTGACATGATCGCTAAACTTATATACGAATAATAGTTGAAAGCGAGGGGGGAAAAAAACCGTTTTCAGATCCCAGTTCAGCTTGATATTCGCCTATGGAATCCTTGACCCTTATCCCCGGAAGTAAACACATTCTATCTAACAAATACATCCGGGTTATTATTATGTGCTGTAACATTAGAAGAAGAAGAGACGCATCAAATGAGTATTTAACTCATAATGAGGTTTGCGAAGATTGTGATAACCTCTCATAACACGATCTGAAAGGAACATTTAAGCCGTCCAAGCGATTATCATGGGTAGAAAAGACAGAGGAGATAGAGGTGAGTTCTTAGCTAATAATGCTAATAATAAAGAAGTGTGTTGACCATAGACATGGTGTTGACAGTTAGTTTATGAAACAGTTAGCTAGCTAAACATACTGATGGCAAATCGATATGTAATTGCCACTCCTTTGAAGATAGCTTGTGGTAGATAAGTAACTACGTTTTGTCATATGTCGAAACCCTATGCCGCGTGTCCTCTTGCCCTGTCCAGATTTGGTAGTGGTAAGTGTTAAGTAGTGACACTGACTGCTAAGTAGTGACACTGACGGAATGTCTCGCCATTATCTTGAGCTCTATCAGACCATTTTGAAAATGATTTCTAAAGTTAACAATCTATTACGCGCACACGATGTCTGCTCACAGAGAAAAGGTCGAAGAAGCGTGTGTACGAGGAAGAGGAGGATGAGGAAGAGGCGGCGGGCGGTGAGTCTCAGGAGGCCATACCTGCGGCCGCGGGGAAACAGGTGGATGAGTCGACCATCAAACTGGACGAGTACGGGGCCAAGGACTACCGTCTGCAGATGCTGCTGAAGAATGACAACTCGTCACGCCCCCTCTGGGTGGTAAGATGGCAGTTTGTTGACAGTAGTTGTAGAGAAGAACATGTTAATGCTCTTCAAGTCGTCAGACCAAAGAATGAAGAACTTTCAGCTTTTTCGAAAACATTTTAACTTTAATCTGGCGTGAAGTTAGCTGTTTATTCAGCACACCTTTAGCCATCTGCAACAACGTCTTCAACAACAGCCTAAGAGTTCTGTTCTACACTATTTTCACGCATTATTTTACACTATTTTAACAATTTACAGTAAAGCAGCCTTCCCAACAGTTTTGTATCTTACCCCTCCCCGCCACCTCGCCCAGGCTCCTGACGGGCACATCTTCCTGGAGGCCTTCTCGCCCGTGTACAAGTACGCCCAGGACTTCCTGGTAGCCATAGCCGAGCCAGTGTGTCGGCCCATCCACGTCCACGAGTACAAGCTGACGGCCTACTCCCTCTACGCTGCCGTCAGCGTGGGCCTCCAGACCTCTGACATTGTGGAGTACCTGCAGAAGCTGAGCAAGACCTCTGTACCTGAGGGCATCGTACAGTTCATCAAGGTCAGTTTGGTGAGGGTGGGGAAGGGAGGGAGGGAGGGAGGGTGGGTGGGAGGGAGGAGGGGGGGTGGGTTGAGGTAGGGATCGGTGGATAGATAGATTGAGGGAGGGAGGGATGGAATAATAGTGATGGATGGATATATACGATGCAGAGCAATACTCTGATGTATAGCTTCAAGATACATCCAGCAATGTGTCTCTCCAACTGGACAGAGGAAGTATTGAAATGTGATTTTGCGTGTCATGGTGTCATGATCCCTGTACACTCACAATCTCCCGTGATGCTTCTCACAGCTCTGCACGGTGAGCTACGGAAAAGTCAAACTGGTGCTCAAACACAACAGGTGAATAAAGTATTTATATAATACTATAATAAATACGTATTTAAATGAAAATATGTGGTTTACTTAAGTCTTTTATCCTCATCAAACTCATGTGATTCTTTCGTGGAATGCCCCAAAAGATTAGCGGGATTTGACTCCTTAAATAATGTGCCAATGCAGAAGGGTTTTCAGTCTGCCATGCTAATCCACTAATCTGATTTCCTCGTCACGTTTTACTCAACAGCTGTATTATTATTAGTTATGGGTTAAATCACTTTTTTTTTGCAAAAAGTTGAGGATTTTTCCCTTTGAAATGATAATAATGTGCTCTAAACTGTAGATATGCAGATGTTGTTCAGAGGGGTGTGTGTTGCTGTCAGGTACTTTGTGGAGAGTGCGTTCCCCGAGGTCATCCAGCGCCTCCTGCAGGATGGGGTGATACGAGAGTGTCGTCTCCGCAACGCTGAAGGTGTCGACACCGAGCTCATCACAGAAGTGCTCCGGAGCAAGTCTGCGGTACGCCCACCTGTTCCCCTGTTCACCTGTTCCCCTGTTCACCTGTTCCCCTGGTTACCTGTTCACCTGTTCCCCTGGTTACCTGTTCACCCATTCACCTGTTCAGGGTTCATCTATACTTTTTAAAATGTATGTGACCCCCCTCCCCTCTCCCAAAACAGCTG